>NW_025423857.1:0-319530 GCF_020740605.2 Lemur catta | reverse complement strand
TCAGCCCTAGGATAGTGTTAGGGTTAGGGTTAGGGTTAGCACCAGGCCCAGGATAGTGTTAGTGTTAGGGTTAGCATCAGCCTTAGGATAGTGTTAGGGTTAGGGTTAGGGTTAGCATCAGCCGTAGGATAGTGTTTGGGTTAGGGTTAGCCTCAGCCCTAAAATAGTGTTAGAGTTAGGGTTAGGGTTAGCCTCAGCCCTAGGATAGTGTTAGGGTTAGGGTTAGGGTTAGCATCAGCCGTAGGATAGTGTTAGGGTTGGGGTTAACATAAACCCTAGGATAGTGTTAGGGTTAGGGTTATCATCAGGCCTAAGATAGTGTTAGGGTTAGGGTTAGGGTTAGCATCAGCCCTAGGATAGTGTTAGGATTACGGTTAGGGTTAGCATCAGCCCTAGGATATTATTAGGGTTAGGGTTAGCATCAGCCCTAGGATAGTGTTAGGGTTAGCGTTAGGGTTAGCACCAGGCCTAGGATAGTGTTAGTGTTAGGGTTAGCATCAGCCTTAGGATAGTGTTAGGGTTAGGGTTAGGGTTAGCATCAGACGTAGGATAGTGTTAGGGTTAGGGTTAGCCTCAACCCTAGGATAGTCTTAGAGTTAGGGTTAGGGTTAGCATCAGCCCTAGGATAGTGTTAGGGTTAGGGTTAGGGTTAGCATCAGCCCTAGGATAGTGTTAGTGTTAGGGTTAGCATCAGCCCTAGCATAGTGTTAGGGTTAGGGTTAGGGTTAGCATCAGCCCTAGGATAGTATTAGGGTTAGGGTTAGGGTTAGGATTAGGGTTAGCATCAGCACTAGGATAGTGTTAGGGTTAGGGATGGGTTATCATCAGACCTAGGATAGTGTTAGTGTTAGGGTTAGGGTTAGCATCAGCCCTAAGATAGTGTTAGGGTTAGGGTTAGAGTTAGCATCAGGCCTAGGATAGTGTTAGGGTTAGGGTTAGAATCAGCCCTAGGATAGTGTTAGGGTTAGGGTTAGGGTTAGCATCAGCCCTAGGATAGTGTTAGGGTTAGGGTTAGCATCAACCCTAGGATAGTGTTTGGGTTAGGGTTAGGGTTAGCATCAGCCCTAGGATAGTGTTAGGGTTAGGGTTAGCCTCAGCCCTAGGAGAGTGTTAGGGTTAGGGATAGGGTTAGCATCAGCCCTAGGATAGTGTTAGGGTTAGGGTTAGGGTTAACATGAGCCCTAGGATAGTATTACGGTTAGGGTTAGCATCAGCCCTAGGATAGTGTTAGGGTTAGGGTAAGCCTTAGCCCTAAGATAGTGTTAGAGTTAGGTTTAGGGTTAGCATTAGCCCTAGGATAGTGTTAGGGTTAGGGTAGGGTTAGCATCAGCCCTAGGATAGTGATAGTGTTAGGGTTAGCATCAGCCCTAGGATAGTGTTAGGGTTTGGGTTAGGGTTAGAATCTGCCCTAGGATAGTGTTAGGGTTAGGGTTAGGGTTAGCATCAGCCCTAGGATAGTGTTAGGTTAAGGGTTAACATAAACCCTAGGATAGTGTTAGCGTTAGGGTTCGGGTTATCATCAGGCCTAGGATAGTGTTAGGGTTAGGGTTAGGGTTAGCATCAGTTCAAGGATAGTGTTAGGGTTAGCGTTAGGGTTAGCATCAGCTCTAGGATAGTGTTAGGGTTAGGGTTAGGGTTAGCATCAGCCCTAGGATAGTGTTAGGGTTAGGGTTAGGGTTAGCATCAGGCCTAGGATAGTGTTAGGGTTAGGGTTAGCATCAGCCCTAGGATAGTGTTAGGGTTAGGGTTAGGGTTAGCATCAGCCGTAGGATAGTGTTAGGGTTATGGTTACCATCAACCCTAGGATAGTGTTTGGGTTAGGGATAGGGTTAGCATCAGCCCTAGGATAGTGTAAGGGTTAGGGTTAGCCTCAGCCCTAGGAGAGTGTTAGGGTTAGGGATAGGGTTAGCATCAGGCCTAGGATAGTGTTAGGGTTACGGTTAGCATCAGGCCTAGGATAGTGTTAGGGTTAGGGTTAGCATCAGCCCTAGGATAGTGTTAGGGTTAGGGTTAGGGTTAGCATCAGCCCTGGGATAGTGTTAGGTTTATGGTTAGGGATATCATCAGTACTAGGATATTGTTAGGGTTAGGGTTAGCATCAGCCATAGGATAGTGTTAGGGTTAGGGTTAAGGTTAGCATCAGCCCTAGGATATTATTAGGGTTAGGGTTAGCATCAGCCATAGGATAGTGTTAGGGTTAGGGTTAGGGTTAGAACCAGGCCTAGGATAGTGTTAGTGTTAGGGTTAGCATCAGCCTTAGGATAGTGTTAGGGTTAGGGATAGGGTTAGCATCAGGCCTAGGACAGTGTTAGGGTTAGGGTTAGGGTTAGCATCAGCCCTAGGATAGTGTTAGGGTTAGGGTTAGCATCAGCCCTAGGATAGTGTTAGGGTTAGGGTTAGGGTTAGAATCAGCCCTAGGATAGTGTTAGTGTTAGGGTTAGCATCAACCCTAGGATAGTGTTTGGGTTAGGGTTAGGGTTAGCATCAGTCCTAGGATACTGTTAGGGTTAGGGTTAGCCTCAGCCCTAGGAGAGTGTTAGGGTTAGGGATAGGGTTAGCATCAGGCCTAGGACAGTGTTAGGGTTAGGGTTAGGGTTAGCATCAGCCCTAGGATAGTGTTAGGGTTAGGGTTAGGGTTAGCTTCAGCCCTAGGATAGTGTTAGGGTTAGGGTTAGCATCAGCCCTAGGATAGTGTTAGGGTTAGGGTTAGGGTTAGCATCAGCCCTAGGATAGTGTTAGGGTTAGGGTTAGCATCAGCCCTAGGATAGTGTTAAGGTTAGGGTTAGGGTTAGCATGAGCCCTTGGATAGTGTTAGGGTTAGGGTTAGCATCAGCCCTAGGATAGTGTTAGGGTAGGGTTAGGGTTAGCATCAGCCCTAGGATAGTGTTAGGGTTAGGGTTAGGGTTAGCATCAGCCCTAGGATAGTGTTAGGGTTAGGGTTAGGGTTAGCACCAGGCCCAGGATAGTGTTAGTGTTAGGGTTAGCATCAGCCTTAGGATAGTGTTAGGGTTAGGGTTAGGGTTAGCATCAGCCGTAGGATAGTGTTTGGGTTAGGGTTAGCCTCAGCCCTAAAATAGTGTTAGAGTTAGGGTTAGGGTTAGCATCAGCCCTAGGATAGTGTTAGGGTTAGGGTTAGGGTTAGCATCAGCCGTAGGATAGTGTTAGGGTTAGGGTTAACATAAACCCTAGGATAGTGTTAGGGTTAGGGTTATGGTTATCATCAGGCCTAAGATAGTGTTAGGGTTAGGGTTAGGGTTAGCATCAGCCCTAGGATAGTGTTAGGATTACGGTTAGGGTTAGCATCAGCCCTAGGATATTATTAGGGTTAGGGTTAGCATCAGCCCTAGGATAGTGTTAGGGTTAGCGTTAGGGTTAGCACCAGGCCTAGGATAGTGTTAGTGTTAGGGTTAGCATCAGCCTTAGGATAGTGTTAGGGTTAGGGTTAGGGTTAGCATCAGACGTAGGATAGTGTTAGGGTTAGGGTTAGCCTCAACCCTAGGATAGTCTTAGAGTTATTGTTAGGGTTAGCATCAGCCCTAGGATAGTGTTAGGGTTAGGGTTAGGGTTAGCATCAGCCCTAGGATAGTGTTAGTGTTAGGGTTAGCATCAGCCCTAGGATAGTGTTAGGGTTAGGGTTAGGGTTAGCATCAGCCCTAGGATAGTATTAGGGTTAGGGTTAGGGTTAGGATTAGGGTTAGCATCAGCACTAGGATAGTGTTAGAGTTAGGGATGGGTTATCATCAGACCTAGGATAGTGTTAGTGTTAGGGTTAGGGTTAGCATCAGCCCTAAGATAGTGTTAGGGTTAGGGTTAGGGTTACCATCAGGCCTAGGATAGTGTTAGGGTTAGGGTTAGCATCAGCCCTAGGATAGTGTTAGGGTTAGGGTTAGGGTTAGCATCAGTCCTAGGATAGTGTTAGGGTTAGGGTTAACATCAACCCAAGGATAGTGTTTGGGTTAGGGTTAGGGTTAGCATCAGCCCTAGGATAGTGTTAGGGTTAGGGTTAGCCTCAGCCCTAGGAGAGTGTTAGGGTTAGGGATAGGGATAGCATCAGCCCTAGGATAGTGTTAGGGTTAGGGTTAGGGTTAGCATCAGCCGTAGGATAGTGTTAGTGTTAGGGTTAGCATCAGCCCTAGGATAGTGTTAGGGTTAGGGTTAGGGTTAGAATCTGCCCTAGGATAGTGTTAGGGTTAGGGTTAGGGTTAGCATCAGCCCTAGGATAGTGTTAGGTTAAGGGTTAACATAAACCCTAGGATAGTGTTAGCGTTAGGGTTAGGGTTATCATCAGGCTTAGGATAGTGTTAGGGTTAGGGTTAGGGTTAGCATCAGTTCAAGGATAGTGTTAGGGTTAGCGTTAGGGTTAGCATCAGCTCTAGGATAGTGTTAGGGTTAGGGTTAGGGTTAGCATCAGCCCTAGGATAGTGTTAGGGTTAGGGTTAGCATCAGCCCTAGGATAGTGTTAGGGTTAGGGTTAGGGTTAACATCAGGCCTAGGATAGTGTTAGGGTTAGGGTTAGCATCAGCCCTAGGATAGTGTTAGGGTTAGGGTTAGGGTTAGCATCAGCCGTAGGATAGTGTTAGGGTTATGGTTACCATCAACCCTAGGATAGTGTTTGCCTTAGGGATAGGGTTAGCATCAGCCCTAGGATAGTGTAAGGGTTAGGGTTAGCCTCAGCCCTAGGAGAGTGTTAGGGTTAGGGATAGGGTTAGCATCAGGCCTAGGATAGTGTTAGGGTTAGGGTTAGGGTTAGCACCAGCCCTAGGATAGTGTTAGGGTTAGGGTTAGCATCAGGCCTAGGATAGTGTTAGGGTTAGGGTTAGCATCAGCCCTAGGATAGTGTTAGGGTTAGGGTTAGGGTTAGCATCAGCCCTAGGATAGTGTTAGGTTTAGGGTTAGGGATATCATCAGGACTAGGATATTGTTAGGGTTAGGGTTAGCATCAGCCATAGGATAGTGTTAGGGTTAGGGTTAGGGTTAGCATCAGCCCTAGGATATTATTAGGGTTAGGGTTAGCATCAGCCCTAGGATAGTGTTAGGGTTAGGGTTAGGGTTAGAACCAGGCCTAGGATAGTGTTAGTGTTAGGGTTAGCATCAGCCTTAGGATCGTGTTAGGGTTAGGGTTATGGTTAGCATCAGCCGTAGGATAGTGTTAGGGTTAGGGTTAGCCTGAGCCCTAGGATAGTGTTAGAGTTAGTGTTAGGGTTAGCATCAGCCCTAGGATAGTGTTAGGGTTAGGGTTAGGGTTAGCATCAGCCCTAGGATAGTGTTAGTGTTAGGGTTAGCATCAGCCCTAGGATAGTGTTAGGGTTAGGGTTAGGGTTAGCATCAGCCCTAGGATAGTATTAGGGTTAGGGTTAGGGTTAGGGTTAAGGTTATTGTTAGCATCAGCTCTAGGATAGTGTTAGGTTTAGGGTTAGGGTTAGCACCAGCCCTAGGATAGTGTTAGGGTTAGGGTTAGGGTTAGCATCATCCCTAAGATAGTGTTAGGTTTAGGGTTAGGGTTAGCATCAGGCCTAGGATAGTGTTAGGGTTAGGGTTAGCATCAGCCCTAGGATAGTGTTAGGGTTAGGGTTAGGGTTAGCATCAGCCCTAGGATAGTGTTAGTGTTAGGGTTAGCATCAACCCTAGGATAGTGTTTGGGTTAGGGTTAGGGTTAGCATCAGTACTAGGGTACTGTTAGGGTTAGGGTTAGCCTCAGCCCTAGGAGAGTGTTAGGGTTATGGATAGGGTTAGCATCAGGCCTAGGACAGTGTTAGGATTAGGGTAAGGGTTAGCATCAGCCCTAGGATAGTGTTAGGGTTAGGGTTAGCATCAGGCCTAGGATAGTGTTAGTGTTAGGGTTAGCATCAACCCTAGGATAGTGTTTGGGTTAGGGTTAGGGTTAGCATCAGTCCTAGGATAGTGTTAGGGTTAGGGTTAGCATCAGCCCTAGGATAGTGTTAGGGTTAGGGTTAGGGTTATCATCAGGCCTAGGATAGTGTTAGGGTTAGGGTTAGCATCAGCCCTAGGATAGTGTTAGGGTTAGGGTTAGGGTTAGCATCAGCCCTAGGATAGTGTTAGGGTTAGGGTTAGTGTTATCATCAGCCGTAGGATATTATTAGGGTTAGGGTTAGCATCAGCCCTAGGATAGTGTTAGGGTTAGAGTTAGGGTTAGCACCAGGGTTAGGATAGTGTTAGTGTTAGGGTTACCATCAGCCTTAGGATAGTGTTAGGGTTAGGGTTAGGGTTAGCATCAGCCGTAGGATAGTGTTAGGGTTAGGGTTAGCCTCAGCCCTAGGATAGTGTTAGCGTTAAGGTTAGGGTTAGCATCAGCCCTAGGATAGTGTTAGGGGTAGGGTTAGGGTTAGCATCAGCCCTAGGATAGTGTTAGTGTTAGGGTTAGCATCAGCCCTAGGATAGTGTTAGGGTTCGGGTTAGGATTAGCATCAGCCCTAGGATAGTATTAGGGTTAGGGTTAGGGTTAGCGTTAGGGTTAGCATCAGCTTTAGGATAGTGTTAGGGTTAGGGTTAGGCTTAGCATCAGCCCTAGGATAGTGTTAGGGTTAGGGTTAGGTTTAGCATCAGCCCTAGGATAGTGTTAGGGTTAGGGTTAGCATCAGCCCTGGGATAATGTTAGGGTTAGGGTTAGGTTTAGCATCAGGCCTAAGATAGTGTTAGGGTTAGGGTTAGCATCAGCCCTAGGATAGTGTTAGGTTTAGGGTTAGGGTTAGCATCAGCCCTAGGATAGTGTTAGGGTTAGGGTTAGCATCAGCCCTAGGATAGTGTTAGGGTTAGGGTTAGGGTTAGCATCAGCCCTAGGATAGTGTTAGGGTTAGGGTTAGCATCAGCCCTAGGACAGTGTTAGGGTTAGGGTTAGGGATAGCATGAGCCCTTGGATAGTGTTAGGGTTAGGGTTAGCATCAGCCCTAGGATAGTGTTAGGGTTAGGGTTAGGGCTAGCATCAGCCCTAGGATAGTGTCAGGGTTAGGGTTAGGGTTAGCATCAGCCCTAGGATAGTGTTAGGGTTAGGGATAGCATCAGCCTTAGGACAGTGTTAGGGTTAGGGTTAGGGTTAGCATCAGCCCTAGGATAGCGTTAGGGTTAGGGTTAGGGTTTACACCAGGCCCAGGATAGTGTTAGTGTTAGGGTTAGCATCAGCCTTAGGATAGTGTTAGGGTTAGGGTTAGGGTTAGCATCAGCCGTAGGACAGTGTTTGGGTTAGGGTTAGCCTCAGCCCAAAAATAGTGTTAGAGTTAGGGTTAGGGTTAGCATCAGCCCTAGGATAGTGTTAGGGTTAGGGTTAGGGTTAGCATCAGCCGTAGGATAGTGTTGGGGTTAGGGTTAACCTAAACCCTAGGATACTGTTAGGGTTAGGGTTAGGGTTATCATCAGGCCTAAGATAGTGTTAGGGTTAGGGTTAGGGTTAGCATCAGCCCTAGGATAGTGTTAGGGTTAGGGTTAGGGTTAGCATCAGCCCTAGGATATTATTAGGGTTAGGGTTAGCATCAGCCCTAGGATAGTGTTAGGGTTAGGGTTAGGGTTAGCACCAGGCCTAGGATAGTGTTAGTGTTAGGGTTAGCATCAGCCTTAGGATAGTGTTAGGGTTAGGGTTAGGGTTAGCATCAGCCGTAGGATAGTGTTAGGGTTAGGGTTAGCCTCAACCCTAGGATAGTCTTAGAGTTAGTGTTAGGGTTAGCATCAGCCCTAGGATAGTGTTAGGGTTAGGGTTAGGGTTAGCATCAGCCCTAGGATAGTGTTAGTGTTAGGGTTAGCATCAGCCCTAGGATAGTGTTAGGGTTAGGGTTAGGGTTAGCATCAGCCCTAGGATAGTATTAGGGTTAGGATTAGGGTTAGGATTAAGGTTAGCATCAGCTCTAGGATAGTGTTAGGGTTAGGGATGGGTTATCATCAGACCTAGGATAGTGGTAGTGTTAGGTTTAGTGTTAGCATTAGCCCTAAGATAGTGTTAGGGTTAGGGTTAGGGTTAGCATCAGGCCTAGGATAGTGTTAGGGTTCGGGTTAGCATCAGCCCTAGGATAGTGTTAGGGTTAGGGTTAGGGTTAGCATCAGCCCTAGGATAGTGTTAGGGTTAGGGTTAGAATCAACCCTAGGATAGTGTTTGAGTTAGGGTTAGGGTTAGCATCAGCCCTAGGATAGTGTTAGGGTTAGGGTTAGCCTCAGCCCTAGGAGAGTGTTAGGGTTAGGGATAGGGTTAGCATCAGCCCTAGGATAGTGTTAGGGTTAGGGTTAGGGTTAGCATGAGCCCTAGGATAGTATTACGGTTAGGGTTAGCATCAGCCCTAGGATAGTGTTAGGGTTAGGGTAAGCCTTAGCCCTAAGATAGTGTTAGAGTTAGGTTTAGGGTTAGCATCAGCCCTAGGATAGTGTTAGGGTTAGGGTTAGGGTTAGCATCAGCCCTAGGATAGTGTTAGTGTTAGGGTTAACATCACCCCTAGGATAGTGTTAGGGTTAGGGTTAGGGTTAGAATCCGCCCTAGGATAGTGTTAGGGTTAGGGTTAGGGTTGGCATCAGCCCTAGGATAGTGTTAGGTTAAGGGTTCACATAAACCCTAGGATAGTGTTAGCGTTAGGGTTAGGGTTAT
Source organism: Lemur catta (assembly GCF_020740605.2). Taxonomy (NCBI): domain Eukaryota; kingdom Metazoa; phylum Chordata; class Mammalia; order Primates; family Lemuridae; genus Lemur; species Lemur catta. The sequence continues at coordinate 310,949 of NW_025423857.1, read as the reverse complement.
CATCAGGCCTAGGATAGTGTTAGGGTTAGGGTTAGGGTTAGCATCAGCTCTAGGATAGTGTTAGGGTTAGGGTTAGGGTTAGCATCAGCCCTAGGATAGTGTTAGGGTTAGGGTTAGCATCAGCCCTAGGATAGTGTTAGGGTTAGGGTTAGGGTTAGCATCAGGCCTAGGATAGTGTTAGGGTTAGGGTTAGCATCAGCCCTACGATAGTGTTAGTGTTAGGGTTAGGGTTAGCATCAGCCGTAGGATAGTGTTAGGGTTATGGTTACCATCAACCCTAGGATAGTGTTTGGGTTAGGGATAGGGTTAGCATCAGCCCTAGGATAGTGTAAGTGTTAGCGTTAGCCTCAGCAATAGGAGAGTGTTAGGGTTAGGGATAGGGTTAGCATCAGGCCTAGGATAGTGTTAGGGTTAGGGTTCGGGTTAGCACCAGCCCTAGGATAGTGTTAGGGTTAGGGTTAGCATCAGGCCTAGGATAGTGTTAGGGTTAGGGTTAGCATCAGCCCTAGGATAGTGTTAGGGTTAGGGTTAGGGTTAGCATCAGCCGTAGGATAGTGTTAGGGTTAGGGTAAGCCTCAGCCCTAGGATAGTGTTAGCGTTAAGGTTAGGGTTAGCATCAGCCCTAGGATAGTGTTAGGGGTAGGGTTAGGGTTAGCATCAGCCCTAGAATAGTGTTAGTGTTAGGGTTAGCATCAGCTCTAGGACAGTGTTAGGGTTAGGGTTAGGATTAGCATCAGCCCTAGGATAGTATTAGGGTTAGGGTTAGGGTTAGGGTTAGGGTTAGGGTTAGCATCAGCTCTAGGATAGTGTTAGGGTTAGGGTTAGGGTTAGCATCAGCCCTAGGATAGTGTTAGGGTTAGGGTTAGGGTTAGCATCAGCCCTAGGATAGTGTTAGGTTTAGGGTTAGCATCAGCCCTGGGATAATGTTAGGGTTAGGGTTAGGTTTAGCATCAGGCCTAAGATAGTGTTAGGGTTAGGGTTAGCATCAGCCCTAGGATAGTGTTAGGGTTAGGGTTAGGGTTAGCATCAGCCCTAGGATAGTGTTAGGGTTAGGGTTAGCATCAGCCCTAGGATAGTGTTAGGGTTAGGGTTAGGGTTAGCATGAGACCTTGGATAGTGTTAGGGTTAGGGTTAGCATCAACCCTAGGATAGTGTTAGGGTTAGGGTTAGAGTTAGCATCAGCCCTAGGATAGTGTTAGGGTTAGGGTTAGGGTTAGCATCAGCCCTAGGATAGTGTTAGGGTTAGGGATAGCATCAGCCTTAGGATAGTGTTAGGGTTAGGGTTAGGGTTAGCACAAGCCCTAAGATAGTGTTAGGGTTAGGGTTAGCATCAACCCTAGGATAGTGTTAGGGTTAGGGTTAGGGTTAGCATCAGCCCTAGGATAGTGTTAGGGTTAGGGTTAGCCTCAGCCCTAGGGGAGTGTTAGGGTTAGGGATAGGGTTAGCATCAGGCCTAGGATAGTGTTAGGGTTAGGGTTAGGGTTAGCATCATCACTAGGATAGTGTTAGGGTTAAGGTTAGCATCAGGCCTAGGATAGTGTTAGGGTTAGGGTTAGCATCAGCCCTAGGAGAGTGTTAGGGTTAGGGTTAGAGTTAGCATCAGCCCTAGGATAGTGTTACGGTTAGGGTTAACATCAGCCCTAGGATAGTGTTAGGGTTAGGGTTAGGGTTAGCATCAACTCTAGGATAGTGTTAGGTTTAGGGTTAGCATCAGACCTAGGATAGTGTTAGGGTGAGGGTTATGGTTAGCATCAGCCCTAGGATAGTGTAAGAGTTAGGGTTAGGGTTAGCTTCAGGCTTAGGATAGTGTTAGGGTTAGGGTTAGCATCAGCCCTAGGATAGTGGTAGGGTTAGGGTTAGGGTTAGCATCAGCCCTAGGATAGCGTTAGGGTTAGGGTTAGGGTTAGCATCAGCCCTAGGATAGTGTTAGGGTTAGGGTTAGGGTTAGCATAAGCCCTAGGATAGTGTTAGGGTTAGGGTTAGGGTTAGCACCAGGCCCAGGATAGTGTTAGTGTTAGGGTTAGCATCAGCCTTAGGATAGTGTTAGGGTTAGGGTTAGGGTTAGCATCAGCCGTAGGATAGTGTTTGGGTTAGGGTTAGCCTCAGCCCTAAAATAGTGTTACAGTTAGGGTTAGGGTTAGCATCAGCCCTAGGATAGTGTTAGGGTTAGGGTTAGGGTTAGCATCAGCCCTAGGATAGTGTTAGTGTTAGGGTTAGCATCAGTCCTAGGATAGTGTTAGGGTTAGGGTTAGGGTTAGCATCCGCCCTAGGATAGTGTTAGGGTTAGGGTTAGGGTTAGCATCAGCCGTAGGATAGTGTTAGGGTTAGGGTTAACCTAAACCCTAGGATAGTGTTAGGGTTAGGGTTAGGGTTATCATCAAGCCTAAGATAGTGTTAGGGTTAGGGTTAGGGTTAGCATCAGCCCTAGGATAGTGTTAGGGTTAGGGTTAGGGTTAGCATCAGCCCCAGGATATTATTAGGGTTAGGGTTAGCATCAGCCCTAGGATAGTGTTAGGGTTAGGGTAAGCCTTAGCCCTAAGATAGTGTTAGAGTTAGGTTTAGGGTTAGCATCAGCCCTAGGATAGTGTTAGGGTTAGGGTTAGGGTTAGCATCAGCCCTAGGATAGTGTTAGTGTTAGGGTTAGCATCACCCCTAGGATAGTGTTAGGGTTAGGGTTAGGGTTAGAATCCGCCCTAGGATAGTGTTAGGGTTAGGGTTAGGGTTAGCATCAGCCCTAGGATAGTGTTAGGTTAAGGGTTAACATAAACCCTAGGATAGTGTTAGCGTTAGGGTTAGGGTTATCATCAGGCCTAGGATAGTGTTAGGGTTAGGGTTAGGGTTAGCATCAGCTCTAGGATAGTGTTAGGGTTAGGGTTAGGGTTAGCATCAGCCCTAGGATAGTGTTAGGGTTAGGGTTAGCATCAGCCCTAGGATAGTGTTAGGGTTAGGGTTAGGGTTAGCATCAGGCCTAGGATAGTGTTAGGGTTAGGGTTAGCATCAGCCCCACGATAGTGTTAGGGTTAGGGTTAGGGTTAGCATCAGCCGTAGGATAGTGTTAGGGTTATGGTTACCATCAACCCTAGGATAGTGTTTGGGTTAGGGATAGGGTTAGCATCAGCCCTAGGATAGTGTAAGTGTTAGGGTTAGCCTCAGCAATAGGAGAGTGTTAGGGTTCGGGATAGGGTTAGCATCAGGCCTAGGATAGTGTTAGGGTTAGGGTTCGGGTTAGCACCAGCCCTAGGATAGTGTTAGGGTTAGGGTTAGCATCAGGCCTAGGATAGTGTTAGGGTTAGGGTTAGCATCAGCCCTAAGATAGTGTTAGGGTTAGGGTTAGGGTTAGCATCAGCCGTAGGATAGTGTTAGGGTTAGGGTTAGCCTCAGCCCTAGGATAGTGTTAGCGTTAAGGTTAGGGTTAGCATCAGCCCTAGGATAGTGTTAGGGGTAGGGTTAGGGTTAGCATCAGCCCTAGAATAGTGTTAGTGTTAGGGTTAGCATCAGCTCTAGGACAGTGTTAGGGTTAGGGTTAGGATTAGCATCAGCCCTAGGATAGTATTAGGGTTAGGGTTAGGGTTAGGGTTAGGGTTAGGGTTAGCATCAGCTCTAGGATAGTGTTAGGGTTAGGGTTAGGGTTAGCATCAGCCCTAGGATAGTGTTAGGGTTAGGGTTAGGGTTAGCATCAGCCCTAGGATAGTGTTAGGTTTAGGGTTAGCATCAGCCCTGGGATAATGTTAGGGTTAGGGTTAGGTTTAGCATCAGGCCTAAGATAGTGTTAGGGTTAGGGTTAGCATCAGCCCTAGGATAGTGTTAGGTTTAGGGTTAGGGTTAGCATCAGCCCTAGGATAGTGTTAGGGTTAGGGTTAGCATCAGCCCTAGGATAGTGTTAGGGTTAGGGTTAGGGTTAGCATCAGCCCTAGGATAGTGTTAGGGTTAGGGTTAGCATCAGCCCTAGGATAGTGTTAGGGTTAGGGTTAGGGTTAGCATGAGACCTTGGATAGTGTTAGGGTTAGGGTTAGCATCAACCCTAGGATAGTGTTAGGGTTAGGGTTAGGGTTAGCATCAGCCCTAGGATAGTGTTAGGGTTAGGGTTAGGGTTAGCATCAGCCCTAGGATAGTGTTAGGGTTAGGGATAGCATCAGCCTTAGGATAGTGTTAGGGTTAGGGTTAGGGTTAGCACAAGCCCTAAGATAGTGTTAGGGTTAGGGTTAGCATCAACCCTAGGATAGTGTTAGGGTTAGGGTTAGGGTTAGCATCAGCCCTAGGATAGTGTTAGGGTTAGGGTTAGCCTCAGCCCTAGGGGAGTGTTAGGGTTAGGGATAGGGTTAGCATCAGGCCTAGGATAGTGTTAGGGTTAGGGTTAGGGTTAGCATCATCACTAGGATAGTGTTAGGGTTAAGGTTAGCATCAGGCCTAGGATAGTGTTAGGGTTAGGGTTAGCATCAGCCCTAGGAGAGTGTTAGGGTTAGGGTTAGAGTTAGCATCAGCCCTAGGATAGTGTTACGGTTAGGGTTAACATCAGCCCTAGGATAGTGTTAGGGTTATGGTTAGGGTTAGCATCAACTCTAGGATAGTGTTAGGTTTAGGGTTAGCATCAGACCTAGGATAGTGTTAGGGTGAGGGTTAGGGTTAGCATCAGCCCTAGGATAGTGTAAGAGTTAGGGTTAGGGTTAGCGTCAGGCTTAGGATAGTGTTAGGGTTAGGGTTAGCATCAGCCCTAGGATAGTGGTAGGGTTAGGGTTAGGGTTAGCATCCGCCCTAGGATAGTGTTAGGGTTAGGGTTAGGGTTAGCATCAGCCGTAGGATAGTGTTAGGGTTAGGGTTAACCTAAACCCTAGGATAGTGTTAGGGTTAGGGTTAGGGTTATCATCAAGCCTAAGATAGTGTTAGGGTTAGGGTTAGGGTTAGCATCAGCCCTAGGATAGTGTTAGGGTTAGGGTTAGGGTTAGCATCAGCCCTAGGATAGTGTTAGTGTTAGGGTTAGCATCACCCCTAGGATAGTGTTAGGGTTAGGGTTAGGGTTAGAATCCGCCCTAGGATAGTGTTAGGGTTAGGGTTAGGGTTAGCATCAGCCCTAGGATAGTGTTAGGTTAAGGGTTAACATAAACCCTAGGATAGTGTTAGCGTTAGGGTTAGGGTTATCATCAGGCCTAGGATAGTGTTAGGGTTAGGGTTAGGGTTAGCATCAGCTCTAGGATAGTGTTAGGGTTAGGGTTAGGGTTAGCATCAGCCCTAGGATAGTGTTAGGGTTAGGGTTAGCATCAGCCCTAGGATAGTGTTAGGGTTAGGGTTAGGGTTAGCATCAGGCCTAGGATAGTGTTAGGGTTAGGGTTAGCATCAGCCCCACGATAGTGTTAGGGTTAGGGTTAGGGTTAGCATCAGCCGTAGGATAGTGTTAGGGTTATGGTTACCATCAACCCTAGGATAGTGTTTGGGTTAGGGATAGGGTTAGCATCAGCCCTAGGATAGTGTAAGTGTTAGGGTTAGCCTCAGCAATAGGAGAGTGTTAGGGTTCGGGATAGGGTTAGCATCAGGCCTAGGATAGTGTTAGGGTTAGGGTTAGCATCAGCCCTAAGATAGTGTTAGGGTTAGGGTTAGGGTTAGCATCAGCCGTAGGATAGTGTTAGGGTTAGGGTTAGCCTCAGCCCTAGGATAGTGTTAGCGTTAAGGTTAGGGTTAGCATCAGCCCTAGGATAGTGTTAGGGGTAGGGTTAGGGTTAGCATCAGCCCTAGAATAGTGTTAGTGTTAGGGTTAGCATCAGCTCTAGGACAGTGTTAGGGTTAGGGTTAGGATTAGCATCAGCCCTAGGATAGTATTAGGGTTAGGGTTAGGGTTAGGGTTAGGGTTAGGGTTAGCATCAGCTCTAGGATAGTGTTAGGGTTAGGGTTAGGGTTAGCATCAGCCCTAGGATAGTGTTAGGGTTAGGGTTAGGGTTAGCATCAGCCCTAGGATAGTGTTAGGTTTAGGGTTAGCATCAGCCCTGGGATAATGTTAGGGTTAGGGTTAGGTTTAGCATCAGGCCTAAGATAGTGTTAGGGTTAGGGTTAGCATCAGCCCTAGGATAGTGTTAGGTTTAGGGTTAGGGTTAGCATCAGCCCTAGGATAGTGTTAGGGTTAGGGTTAGCATCAGCCCTAGGATAGTGTTAGGGTTAGGGTTAGGGTTAGCATCAGCCCTAGGATAGTGTTAGGGTTAGGGTTAGCATCAGCCCTAGGATAGTGTTAGGGTTAGGGTTAGGGTTAGCATGAGACCTTGGATAGTGTTAGGGTTAGGGTTAGCATCAACCCTAGGATAGTGTTAGGGTTAGGGTTAGGGTTAGCATCAGCCCTAGGATAGTGTTAGGGTTAGGGTTAGGGTTAGCATCAGCCCTAGGATAGTGTTAGGGTTAGGGATAGCATCAGCCTTAGGATAGTGTTAGGGTTAGGGTTAGGGTTAGCACAAGCCCTAAGATAGTGTTAGGGTTAGGGTTAGCATCAACCCTAGGATAGTGTTAGGGTTAGGGTTAGGGTTAGCATCAGCCCTAGGATAGTGTTAGGGTTAGGGTTAGCCTCAGCCCTAGGGGAGTGTTAGGGTTAGGGATAGGGTTAGCATCAGGCCTAGGATAGTGTTAGGGTTAGGGTTAGGGTTAGCATCATCACTAGGATAGTGTTAGGGTTAAGGTTAGCATCAGGCCTAGGATAGTGTTAGGGTTAGGGTTAGCATCAGCCCTAGGAGAGTGTTAGGGTTAGGGTTAGAGTTAGCATCAGCCCTAGGATAGTGTTACGGTTAGGGTTAACATCAGCCCTAGGATAGTGTTAGGGTTAGGGTTAGGGTTAGCATCAACTCTAGGATAGTGTTAGGTTTAGGGTTAGCATCAGACCTAGGATAGTGTTAGGGTGAGGGTTAGGGTTAGCATCAGCCCTAGGATAGTGTAAGAGTTAGGGTTAGGGTTAGCGTCAGGCTTAGGATAGTGTTAGGGTTAGGGTTAGCATCAGCCCTAGGATAGTGGTAGGGTTAGGGTTAGGGTTAGCATCCGCCCTAGGATAGTGTTAGGGTTAGGGTTAGGGTTAGCATCAGCCGTAGGATAGTGTTAGGGTTAGGGTTAACCTAAACCCTAGGATAGTGTTAGGGTTAGGGTTAGGGTTATCATCAAGCCTAAGATAGTGTTAGGGTTAGGGTTAGGGTTAGCATCAGCCCTAGGATAGTGTTAGGGTTAGGGTTAGGGTTAGCATCAGCCCCAGGATATTATTAGGGTTAGGGTTAGAATCAGCCCTAGGATAGTGTTAGGGTTAGGGTTAGAATCAACCCTAGGATAGTGTTTGAATTAGGGTTAGGGTTAGCATCAGCCCTAGGATAGTGTTAGGGTTAGAGTTAGCCTCAGCCCTAGGAGAGTGTTAGGGTTAGGGATAGGGTTAGCATCAGCCCTAGGATAGTGTTAGGGTTAGGGTTAGGGTTAGCATGAGCCCTAGGATAGTATTACGGTTAGGGTTAGCATCAGCCCTAGGATAGTGTTAGGGTTAGGGTAAGCCTTAGCCCTAAGATAGTGTTAGAGTTAGCTTTAGGGTTAGCATCAGCCCTAGGATAGTGTTAGGGTTAGGGTTAGGGTTAGCATCAGCCCTAGGATAGTGTTAGTGTTAGGGTTAGCATCACCCCTAGGATAGTGTTAGGGTTAGGGTTAGGGTTAGAATCCGCCCTAGGATAGTGTTAGGGTTAGGGTTAGGGTTAGCATCAGGCCTAGGATAATGTTAGGGTTAGGGTTAGGGTTAGCATCAGGCCTAGGATAGTGTTAGGGTTAGGGTTAGCATCAGCCCCACGATAGTGTTAGGGTTAGGGTTAGGGTTAGCATCAGCCGTAGGATAGTGTTAGGGTTATGGTTACCATCAACCCTAGGATAGTGTTTGGGTTAGGGATAGGGTTAGCATCAGCCCTAGGATAGTGTAAGTGTTAGGGTTAGCCTCAGCAATAGGAGAGTGTTAGGGTTAGGGATAGGGTTAGCATCAGGCCTAGGATAGTGTTAGGGTTAGGGTTCGGGTTAGCACCAGCCCTAGGATAGTGTTAGGGTTAGGGTTAGCATCAGGCCTAGGATAGTGTTAGGGTTAGGGTTAGCATCAGCCCTAGGATAGTGTTAGGGTTAGGGTTAGGGATAGCATCAGCCGTAGGTTAGTGTTAGGGTTAGGGTTAGCCTCAGCCCTAGGATAGTGTTAGCGTTAAGGTTAGGGTTAGCATCAGCCCTAGGATAGTGTTAGGGGTAGGGTTAGGGTTAGCATCAGCCCTAGAATAGTGTTAGTGTTAGGGTTAGCATCAGCTCTAGGACAGTGTTAGGGTTAGGGTTAGGATTAGCATCAGCCCTAGGATAGTATTAGGGTTAGGGTTAGGGTTAGGGTTAGGGTTAGGGTTAGCATCAGCTCTAGGATAGTGTTAGGGTTAGGGTTAGGGTTAGCATCAGCCCTAGGATAGTGTTAGGGTTAGGGTTAGGGTTAGCATCAGCCCTAGGATAGTGTTAGGTTTAGGGTTAGCATCAGCCCTGGGATAATGTTAGGGTTAGGGTTAGGTTTAGCATCAGGCCTAAGATAGTGTTAGGGTTAGGGTTAGCATCAGCCCTAGGATAGTGTTAGGGTTAGGGTTAGGGTTAGCATCAGCCCTAGGATAGTGTTAGGGTTAGGGTTAGCATCAGCCCTAGGATAGTGTTAGGGTTAGGGTTAGGGTTAGCATGAGACCTTGTATAGTGTTTGGGTTAGGGTTAGCATCAACCCTAGGATAGTGTTAGGGTTAAGGTTAGCATCAGGCCTAGGATAGTGTTAGGGTTAGGGTTAGCATCAGCCCTAGGAGAGTGTTAGGGTTAGGGTTAGAGTTAGCATCAGCCCTAGGATAGTGTTACGGTTAGGGTTAACATCAGCCCTAGGATAGTGTTAGGGTTAGGGTTAGGGTTAGCATCAACTCTAGGATAGTGTTAGGTTTAGGGTTAGCATCAGACCTAGGATAGTGTTAGGGTTAGGGTTAGCATCAGCCCTAGGGGAGTGTTAGGGTTAGGGATAGGGTTAGCATCAGGCCTAGGATAGTGTTAGGGTTAGGGTTAGGGTTAGCATCATCACTAGGATAGTGTTAGGGTTAAGGTTAGCATCAGGCCTAGGATAGTGTTAGGGTTAGGGTTAGCATCAGCCCTAGGAGAGTGTTAGGGTTAGGGTTAGAGTTAGCATCAGCCCTAGGATAGTGTTACGGTTAGGGTTAACATCAGCCCTAGGATAGTGTTAGGGTTAGGGTCAGGGTTAGCATCAACTCTAGGATAGTGTTAGGTTTAGGGTTAGCATCAGACCTAGGATAGTGTTAGGGTGAGGGTTAGGGTTAGCATCAGCCCTAGGATAGTGTAAGAGTTAGGGTTAGGGTTAGCTTCAGGCTTAGGATAGTGTTAGGGTTAGGGTTAGCATCAGCCCTAGGATAGTGGTAGGGTTAGGGTTAGGGTTAGCATCAGCCCTAGGATAGCGTTAGGGTTAGGGTTAGGGTTAGCATCAGCCCTAGGATAGTGTTAGGGTTAGGGTTAGGGTTAGCATAAGCCCTAGGATAGTGTTAGGGTTAGGGTTAGGGTTAGCACCAGGCCCAGGATAGTGTTAGTGTTAGGGTTAGCATCAGCCTTAGGATAGTGTTAGGGTTAGGGTTAGGGTTAGCATCAGCCGTAGGATAGTGTTTGGGTTAGGGTTAGCCTCAGCCCTAAAATAGTGTTAGAGTTAGGGTTAGGGTTAGCATCAGCCCTAGGATAGTGTTAGGGTTAGGGTTAGGGTTAGCATCAGCCCTAGGATAGTGTTAGTGTTAGGGTTAGCATCAGTCCTAGGATAGTGTTAGGGTTAGGGTTAGGGTTAGCATCCGCCCTAGGATAGTGTTAGGGTTAGGGTTAGGGTTAGCATCAGCCGTAGGATAGTGTTAGGGTTAGGGTTAACCTAAACCCTAGGATAGTGTTAGGGTTAGGGTTAGGGTTATCATCAAGCCTAAGATAGTGTTAGGGTTAGGGTTAGGGTTAGCATCAGCCCTAGGATAGTGTTAGGGTTAGGGTTAGGGTTAGCATCAGCCCCAGGATATTATTAGGGTTAGGGTTAGCATCAGCCCTAGGATAGTGTTAGGGTTAGGGTTAGAATCAACCCTAGGATAGTGTTTGAGTTAGGGTTAGGGTTAGCATCAGCCCTAGGATAGTGTTAGGGTTAGGGTTAGCCTTAGCCCTAAGATAGTGTTAGAGTTAGGTTTAGGGTTAGCATCAGCCCTAGGATAGTGTTAGGGTTAGGGTTAGGGTTAGCATCAGCCCTAGGATAGTGTTAGGGTTAGGGATAGGGTTAGCATCAGCCCTAGGATAGTGTTAGGGTTAGGGTTAGGGTTAGCATGAGCCCTAGGATAGTATTACGGTTAGGGTTAGCATCAGCCCTAGGATAGTGTTAGGGTTAGGGTAAGCCTTAGCCCTAAGATAGTGTTAGAGTTAGGTTTAGGGTTAGCATCAGCCCTAGGATAGTGTTAGGGTTAGGGTTAGGGTTAGCATCAGCCCTAGGATAGTGTTAGTGTTAGGGTTAGCATCACCCCTAGGATAGTGTTAGGGTTAGGGTTAGGGTTAGAATCCGCCCTAGGATAGTGTTAGGGTTAGGGTTAGGGTTAGCATCAGCCCTAGGATAGTGTTAGGTTAAGGGTTAACATAAACCCTAGGATAGTGTTAGCGTTAGGGTTAGGGTTATCATCAGGCCTAGGATAGTGTTAGGGTTAGGGTTAGGGTTAGCATCAGCTCTAGGATAGTGTTAGGGTTAGGGTTAGGGTTAGCATCAGCCCTAGGATAGTGTTAGGGTTAGGGTTAGCATCAGCCCTAGGATAGTGTTAGGGTTAGGGTTAGGGTTAGCATCAGGCCTAGGATAGTGTTAGGGTTAGGGTTAGCATCAGCCCCACGATAGTGTTAGGGTTAGGGTTAGGGTTAGCATCAGCCGTAGGATAGTGTTAGGGTTATGGTTACCATCAACCCTAGGATAGTGTTTGGGTTAGGGATAGGGTTAGCATCAGCCCTAGGATAGTGTAAGTGTTAGGGTTAGCCTCAGCAATAGGAGAGTGTTAGGGTTCGGGATAGGGTTAGCATCAGGCCTAGGATAGTGTTAGGGTTAGGGTTCGGGTTAGCACCAGCCCTAGGATAGTGTTAGGGTTAGGGTTAGCATCAGGCCTAGGATAGTGTTAGGGTTAGGGTTAGCATCAGCCCTAAGATAGTGTTAGGGTTAGGGTTAGGGTTAGCATCAGCCGTAGGATAGTGTTAGGGTTAGGGTTAGCCTCAGCCCTAGGATAGTGTTAGCGTTAAGGTTAGGGTTAGCATCAGCCCTAGGATAGTGTTAGGGGTAGGGTTAGGGTTAGCATCAGCCCTAGAATAGTGTTAGTGTTAGGGTTAGCATCAGCTCTAGGACAGTGTTAGGGTTAGGGTTAGGATTAGCATCAGCCCTAGGATAGTATTAGGGTTAGGGTTAGGGTTAGGGTTAGGGTTAGGGTTAGCATCAGCTCTAGGATAGTGTTAGGGTTAGGGTTAGGGTTAGCATCAGCCCTAGGATAGTGTTAGGGTTAGGGTTAGGGTTAGCATCAGCCCTAGGATAGTGTTAGGTTTAGGGTTAGCATCAGCCCTGGGATAATGTTAGGGTTAGGGTTAGGTTTAGCATCAGGCCTAAGATAGTGTTAGGGTTAGGGTTAGCATCAGCCCCAGGATAGTGTTAGGTTTAGGGTTAGGGTTAGCATCAGCCCTAGGATAGTGTTAGGGTTAGGGTTAGCATCAGCCCTAGGATAGTGTTAGGGTTAGGGTTAGGGTTAGCATCAGCCCTAGGATAGTGTTAGGGTTAGGGTTAGCATCAGCCCTAGGATAGTGTTAGGGTTAGGGTTAGGGTTAGCATGAGACCTTGGACAGTGTTAGGGTTAGGGTTAGCATCAACCCTAGGATAGTGTTAGGGTTAGGGTTAGGGTTAGCATCAGCCCTAGGATAGTGTTAGGGTTAGGGTTAGGGTTAGCATCAGCCCTAGGATAGTGTTAGGGTTAAGGATAGCATCAGCCTTAGGATAGTGTTAGGGTTAGGGTTAGGGTTAGCACAAGCCCTAAGATAGTGTTAGGGTTAGGGTTAGCATCAACCCTAGGATAGTGTTAGGGTTAGGGTTAGGGTTAGCATCAGCCCTAGGATAGTGTTAGGGTTAGGGTTAGCCTCAGCCCTAGGGGAGTGTTAGGGTTAGGGATAGGGTTAGCATCAGGCCTAGGATAGTGTTAGGGTTAGGGTTAGGGTTAGCATCATCACTAGGATAGTGTTAGGGTTAAGGTTAGCATCAGGCCTAGGATAGTGTTAGGGTTAGGGTTAGCATCAGCCCTAGGAGAGTGTTAGGGTTAGGGTTAGAGTTAGCATCAGCCCTAGGATAGTGTTACGGTTAGGGTTAACATCAGCCCTAGGATAGTGTTAGGGTTAGGGTTAGGGTTAGCATCAACTCTAGGATAGTGTTAGGTTTAGGGTTAGCATCAGACCTAGGATAGTGTTAGGGTGAGGGTTAGGGTTAGCATCAGCCCTAGGATAGTGTAAGAGTTAGGGTTAGGGTTAGCGTCAGGCTTAGGATAGTGTTAGGGTTAGGGTTAGCATCAGCCCTAGGATAGTGGTAGGGTTAGGGTTAGGGTTAGCATCAGCCCTAGGATAGTGTTAGGGTTAGGGTTAGGGTTAGCATCAGCCCTAGGATAGTGTTAGGGTTAGGGTTAGGGTTAGCATAAGCCCTAGGATAGTGTTAGGGTTAGGGTTAGGGTTAGCACCAGGCCCAGGATAGTGTTAGTGTTAGGGTTAGCATCAGCCTTAGGATAGTGTTAGGGTTAGGGTTAGGGTTAGCATCAGCTGTAGGATAGTGTTTGGGTTAGGGTTAGCCTCAGCCCTAAAATAGTGTTAGAGTTAGGGTTAGGGTTAGCATCAGGACTAGGATAGTGTTAGGGTTAGGGTTAGGGTTAGCATCAGCCCTAGGATAGTGTTAGTGTTAGGGTTAGCATCAGTCCTAGGATAGTGTTAGGGTTAGGGTTAGGGTTAGCATCCGCCCTAGGATAGTGTTAGGGTTAGGGTTAGGGTTAGCATCACCGTAGGATAGTGTTAGGGTTAGGGTTAACCTAAACCCTAGGATAGTGTTAGGGTTAGGGTTAGGGTTATCATCAAGCCTAAGATAGTGTTAGGGTTAGGGTTAGGGTTAGCATCAGCCCTAGGATAGTGTTAGGGTTAGGGTTAGGGTTAGCATCAGCCCCAGGATATTATTAGGGTTAGGGTTAGCATCAGTCCTAGGATAGTGTTACGGTTAGGGTTAGGGTTAGCACCAGGCCTAGGATAGTGTTAGTGTTAGGGTTAGCATCAGCCTTAGGATAGTGTTAGGGTTAGGGTTAGGGTTAGCATCAGCCGTAGGATAGTGTTAGGGTTAGGGTTAGCCTCAACCCTAGGATAGTCTTAGAGTTAGGGTTAGGGTTAGCATCAGCCCTAGGATAGTGTTAGGGTTAGGGTTAGGGTTAGCATCAGCCCTAGGATAGTGTTAGTGTTAGGGTTAGCATCAGCCCTAGGATAGTGTTAGGGTTAGGGTTAGGGTTAGCATCAGCCCTAGGATAGTATTAGGGTTAGGGTTAGGATTAGGATTAGGGTTAGCATCAGCTCTAGGATAGTGTTAAGGTTAGGGATGGGTTATCATCAGACCTAGGATAGTGTTAGTGTTAGGGTTAGGGTTAGCATCAGCCCTAAGATAGTGTTAGGGTTAGGGTTAGGGTTAGCATCAGGCCTAGGATAGTGTTAGGGTTCGGGTTAGCATCAGCCCTAGGATAGTGTTTGGGTTAGGGTTAGGGTTAGCATCAGCCCTAGGATAGTGTTAGGGTTAGGGTTAGCCTCAGCCCTAGGGGAGTGTTAGGGTTAGGGATAGGGTTAGCATCAGGCCTAGGATAGTGTTAGGGTTAGGGTTAGGGTTAGCATCATCACTAGGATAGTGTTAGGGTTAAGGTTAGCATCAGGCCTAGGATAGTGTTAGGGTTAGGGTTAGCATCAGCCCTAGGAGAGTGTTAGGGTTAGGGTTAGAGTTAGCATCAGCCCTAGGATAGTGTTACGGTTAGGGTTAACATCAGCCCTAGGATAGTGTTAGGGTTAGGGTTAGGGTTAGCATCAACTCTAGGATAGTGTTAGGTTTAGGGTTAGCATCAGACCTAGGATAGTGTTAGGGTGAGGGTTAGGGTTAGCATCAGCCCTAGGATAGTGTAAGAGTTAGGGTTAGGGTTAGCGTCAGGCTTAGGATAGTGTTAGGGTTAGGGTTAGCATCAGCCCTAGGATAGTGGTAGGGTTAGGGTTAGGGTTAGCATCAGCCCTAGGATAGTGTTAGGGTTAGGGTTAGGGTTAGCATCAGCCCTAGGATAGTGTTAGGGTTAGGGTTAGGGTTAGCATAAGCCCTAGGATAGTGTTAGGGTTAGGGTTAGGGTTAGCACCAGGCCCAGGATAGTGTTAGTGTTAGGGTTAGCATCAGCCTTAGGATAGTGTTAGGGTTAGGGTTAGGGTTAGCATCAGCTGTAGGATAGTGTTTGGGTTAGGGTTAGCCTCAGCCCTAAAATAGTGTTAGAGTTAGGGTTAGGGTTAGCATCAGGACTAGGATAGTGTTAGGGTTAGGGTTAGGGTTAGCATCAGCCCTAGGATAGTGTTAGTGTTAGGGTTAGCATCAGTCCTAGGATAGTGTTAGGGTTAGGGTTAGGGTTAGCATCCGCCCTAGGATAGTGTTAGGGTTAGGGTTAGGGTTAGCATCAGCCGTAGGATAGTGTTAGGGTTAGGGTTAACCTAAACCCTAGGATAGTGTTAGGGTTAGGGTTAGGGTTATCATCAAGCCTAAGATAGTGTTAGGGTTAGGGTTAGGGTTAGCATCAGCCCTAGGATAGTGTTAGGGTTAGGGTTAGGGTTAGCATCAGCCCCAGGATATTATTAGGGTTAGGGTTAGCATCAGTCCTAGGATAGTGTTACGGTTAGGGTTAGGGTTAGCACCAGGCCTAGGATAGTGTTAGTGTTAGGGTTAGCATCAGCCTTAGGATAGTGTTAGGGTTAGGGTTAGGGTTAGCATCAGCCGTAGGATAGTGTTAGGGTTAGGGTTAGCCTCAACCCTAGGATAGTCTTAGAGTTAGGGTTAGGGTTAGCATCAGCCCTAGGATAGTGTTAGGGTTAGGGTTAGGGTTAGCATCAGCCCTAGGATAGTGTTAGTGTTAGGGTTAGCATCAGCCCTAGGATAGTGTTAGGGTTAGGGTTAGGGTTAGCATCAGCCCTAGGATAGTATTAGGGTTAGGGTTAGGATTAGGATTAGGGTTAGCATCAGCTCTAGGATAGTGTTAAGGTTAGGGATGGGTTATCATCAGACCTAGGATAGTGTTAGTGTTAGGGTTAGGGTTAGCATCAGCCCTAAGATAGTGTTAGGGTTAGGGTTAGGGTTAGCATCAGGCCTAGGATAGTGTTAGGGTTCGGGTTAGCATCAGCCCTAGGATAGTGTTTGGGTTAGGGTTAGGGTTAGCATCAGCCCTAGGATAGTGTTAGGGTTAGGGTTAGCATCAACCCTAGGATAGTGTTTGGGTTAGGGTTAGGGTTAGCATCAGCCCTAGGATAGTGTTAGGGTTAGGGTTAGCCTCAGCCCTAGGAGAGTGTTAGGGTTAGGGATAGGGTTAGCATCAGCCCTAGGATAGTGTTAGGGTTAGGGTTAGGGTTAGCATCAGCCCTAGGATAGTATTACGGTTAGGGTTAGCATTAGCCCTAGGATAGTGTTAGGGTTAGGGTAAGCCTTAGCCCTAAGATAGTGTTAGAGTTAGGTTTAGGGTTAGCATCAGCCCTAGGATAGTGTTAGGGTTAGGGTTAGGGTTAGCATCAGCCCTAGGATAGTGTTAGTGTTAGGGTTAGCATCACCCCTAGGATAGTGTTAGGGTTAGGATTAGGGTTAGAATCCGCCCTAGGATAGTGTTAGGGTTAGGGTTAGGGTTAGCATCAGCCCTAGGATAGTGTTAGGTTAAGGGTTAACATAAACCCTAGGATAGTGTTAGCGTTAGGTTTAGGGTTATCATCAGGCCTAGGATAGTGTTAGGGTTAGGGTTAGGGTTACCATCAGCCCTAGGATAGTGTTAGGGTTAGGGTTAGGGTTAGCATCAGGCCTAGGATAGTGTTAGGGTTAGGGTTAGCATCAGCCCTAGCATAGTGTTAGGGTTAGGGTTAGGGTTAGCATCAGCCGTAGGATAGTGTTAGGGTTAGGGTTACCATCAACCCTAGGATAGTGTTAGGGTTAGGGTTAGGGTTAGCATCAGCCGTAGGATAGTGTTAGGGTTAGGGTTACCATCAACCCTAGGATAGTGTTTGGGTTAGGGATGGGGTTAGCATCAGCCCTAGGATAGTGTTAGGGTTAGGGTTAGCCTCAGCCCTAGGAGAGTGTTAGGGTTAGGGATAGGGTTAGCATCAGGCCTAGGATAGTGTTATGGTTAGGGTTAGGGTTAGCACCAGCCCTAGGATAGTGTTAGGGTTAGCGTTAGCATCAGGCCTAGGATAGTGTTAGGGTTAGGGTTAGGGTTACCATCAACCCTAGGATAGTGATAGGTTTAGGGTTAGGGATATCATCAGGACTAGGATATTGTTAGGGTTAGGGTTAGCATCAGCCATAGGATAGTGTTAGGGTTAGGGTTAGGGTTAGAACCAGGCCTAGGATAGTGTTAGTGTTAGGGTTAGCATCAGCCTTGGGATAGTGTTAGGGTTAGGGTTAGGGTTAGCATCAGCCGTAGGATAGTGTTAGGGTGAGGGTTAGGGTTAGCATCAGCCCTAGGATAGTGTAAGAGTTAGGGTTAGGGTTAGCTTCAGGCTTAGGATAGTGTTAGGGTTAGGGTTAGCATCAGCCCTAGGATAGTGGTAGGGTTAGGGTTAGGGTTAGCATCAGCCCTAGGATAGCGTTAGGGTTAGGGTTAGGGTTAGCATCAGCCCTAGGATAGTGTTAGGGTTAGGGTTAGGGTTAGCATAAGCCCTAGGATAGTGTTAGGGTTAGGGTTAGGGTTAGCACCAGGCCCAGGATAGTGTTAGTGTTAGGGTTAGCATCAGCCTTAGGATAGTGTTAGGGTTAGGGTTAGGGTTAGCATCAGCCGTAGGATAGTGTTTGGGTTAGGGTTAGCCTCAGCCCTAAAATAGTGTTAGAGTTAGGGTTAGGGTTAGCATCAGCCCTAGGATAGTGTTAGGGTTAGGGTTAGGGTTAGCATCAGCCCTAGGATAGTGTTAGTGTTAGGGTTAGCATCAGTCCTAGGATAGTGTTAGGGTTAGGGTTAGGGTTAGCATCCGCCCTAGGATAGTGTTAGGGTTAGGGTTAGGGTTACCATCAGCCGTAGGATAGTGTTAGGGTTAGGGTTAACCTAAACCCTAGGATAGTGTTAGGGTTAGGGTTAGGGTTATCATCAAGCCTAAGATAGTGTTAGGGTTAGGGTTAGGGTTAGCATCAGCCCTAGGATAGTGTTAGGGTTAGGGTTAGGGTTATCATCAGCCCCAGGATATTATTAGGGTTAGGGTTAGCATCAGCCCTAGCATAGTGTTAGGGTTAGGGTTAGAATCAACCCTAGGATAGTGTTTGAGTTAGGGTTAGGGTTAGCATCAGCCCTAGGATAGTGTTAGGGTTAGGGTTAGCCTTAGCCCTAAGATAGTGTTAGAGTTAGGTTTAGGGTTAGCATCAGCCCTAGGATAGTGTTAGGGTTAGGGTTAGGGTTAGCATCAGCCCTAGGATAGTGTTAGGGTTAGGGATAGGGTTAGCATCAGCCCTAGGATAGTGTTAGGGTTAGGGTTAGGGTTAGCATGAGCCCTAGGATAGTATTACGGTTAGGGTTAGCATCAGCCCTAGGATAGTGTTAGGGTTAGGGTAAGCCTTAGCCCTAAGATAGTGTTAGAGTTAGGTTTAGGGTTAGCATCAGCCCTAGGATAGTGTTAGGGTTAGGGTTAGGGTTAGCATCAGCCCTAGGATAGTGTTAGTGTTAGGGTTAGCATCACCCCTAGGATAGTGTTAGGGTTAGGGTTAGGGTTAGAATCCGCCCTAGGATAGTGTTAGGGTTAGGGTTAGGGTTAGCATCAGCCCTAGGATAGTGTTAGGTTAAGGGTTAACATAAACCCTAGGATAGTGTTAGCGTTAGGGTTAGGGTTATCATCAGGCCTAGGATAGTGTTAGGGTTAGGGTTAGGGTTAGCATCAGCTCTAGGATAGTGTTAGGGTTAGGGTTAGGGTTAGCATCAGCCCTAGGATAGTGTTAGGGTTAGGGTTAGCATCAGCCCTAGGATAGTGTTAGGGTTAGGGTTAGGGTTAGCATCAGGCCTAGGATAGTGTTAGGGTTAGGGTTAGCATCAGCCCCACGATAGTGTTAGGGTTAGGGTTAGGGTTAGCATCAGCCGTAGGATAGTGTTAGGGTTATGGTTACCATCAACCCTAGGATAGTGTTTGGGTTAGGGATAGGGTTAGCATCAGCCCTAGGATAGTGTAAGTGTTAGGGTTAGCCTCAGCAATAGGAGAGTGTTAGGGTTCGGGATAGGGTTAGCATCAGGCCTAGGATAGTGTTAGGGTTAGGGTTCGGGTTAGCACCAGCCCTAGGATAGTGTTAGGGTTAGGGTTAGCATCAGGCCTAGGACAGTGTTAGGGTTAGGGTTAGCATCAGCCCTAAGATAGTGTTAGGGTTAGGGTTAGGGTTAGCATCAGCCGTAGGATAGTGTTAGGGTTAGGGTTAGCCTCAGCCCTAGGATAGTGTTAGCGTTAAGGTTAGGGTTAGCATCAGCCCTAGGATAGTGTTAGGGGTAGGGTTAGGGTTAGCATCAGCCCTAGAATAGTGTTAGTGTTAGGGTTAGCATCAGCTCTAGGACAGTGTTAGGGTTAGGGTTAGGATTAGCATCAGCCCTAGGATAGTATTAGGGTTAGGGTTAGGGTTAGGGTTAGGGTTAGGGTTAGCATCAGCTCTAGGATAGTGTTAGGGTTAGGGTTAGGGTTAGCATCAGCCCTAGGATAGTGTTAGGGTTAGGGTTAGGGTTAGCATCAGCCCTAGGATAGTGTTAGGTTTAGGGTTAGCATCAGCCCTGGGATAATGTTAGGGTTAGGGTTAGGTTTAGCATCAGGCCTAAGATAGTGTTAGGGTTAGGGTTAGCATTAGCCCTAGGATAGTGTTAGGTTTAGGGTTAGGGTTAGCATCAGCCCTAGGATAGTGTTAGGGTTAGGGTTAGCATCAGCCCTAGTATAGTGTTAGGGTTAGGGTTAGGGTTAGCATCAGCCCTAGGATAGTGTTAGGGTTAGGGTTAGCATCAGCCCTAGGATAGTGTTAGGGTTAGGGTTAGGGTTAGCATGAGACCTTGGATAGTGTTAGGGTTAGGGTTAGCATCAACCCTAGGATAGTGTTAGGGTTAGGGTTAGGGTTAGCATCAGCCCTAGGATAGTGTTAGGGTTAGGGTTAGGGTTAGCATCAGCCCTAGGATAGTGTTAGGGTTAGGGATAGCATCAGCCTTAGGATAGTGTTAGGGTTAGGGTTAGGGTTAGCACAAGCCCTAAGATAGTGTTAGGGTTAGGGTTAGCATCAACCCTAGGATAGTGTTAGGGTTAGGATTAGGGTTAGCATCAGCCCTAGGATAGTGTTAGGGTTAGGGTTAGCCTCAGCCCTAGGGGAGTGTTAGGGTTAGGGATAGGGTTAGCATCAGGCCTAGGATAGTGTTAGGGTTAGGGTTAGGGTTAGCATCATCACTAGGATAGTGTTAGGGTTAAGGTTAGCATCAGGCCTAGGATAGTGTTAGGGTTAGGGTTAGCATCAGCCCTAGGAGAGTGTTAGGGTTAGGGTTAGAGTTAGCATCAGCCCTAGGATAGTGTTACGGTTAGGGTTAACATCAGCCCTAGGATAGTGTTAGGGTTAGGGTTAGGGTTAGCATCAACTCTAGGATAGTGTTAGGTTTAGGGTTAGCATCAGACCTAGGATAGTGTTAGGGTGAGGGTTAGGGTTAGCATCAGCCCTAGGATAGTGTAAGAGTTAGGGTTAGGGTTAGCGTCAGGCTTAGGATAGTGTTAGGGTTAGGGTTAGCATCAGCCCTAGGATAGTGGTAGGGTTAGGGTTAGGGTTAGCATCAGCCCTAGGATAGTGTTAGGGTTAGGGTTAGGGTTAGCATCAGCCCTAGGATAGTGTTAGGGTTAGGGTTAGGGTTAGCATAAGCCCTAGGATAGTGTTAGGGTTAGGGTTAGGGTTAGCACCAGGCCCAGGATAGTGTTAGTGTTAGGGTTAGCATCAGCCTTAGGATAGTGTTAGGGTTAGGGTTAGGGTTAGCATCAGCTGTAGGATAGTGTTTGGGTTAGGGTTAGCCTCAGACCTAAAATAGTGTTAGAGTTAGGGTTAGGGTTAGCATCAGGACTAGGATAGTGTTAGGGTTAGGGTTAGGGTTAGCATCAGCCCTAGGATAGTGTTAGTGTTAGGGTTAGCATCAGTCCTAGGATAGTGTTAGGGTTAGGGTTAGGGTTAGCATCCGCCCTAGGATAGTGTTAGGGTTAGGGTTAGGGTTAGCATCAGCCGTAGGATAGTGTTAGGGTTAGGGTTAACCTAAACCCTAGGATAGTGTTAGGGTTAGGGTTAGGGTTATCATCAAGCCTAAGATAGTGTTAGGGTTAGGGTTAGGGTTAGCATCAGCCCTAGGATAGTGTTAGGGTTAGGGTTAGGGTTAGCATCAGCCCCAGGATATTATTAGGGTTAGGGTTAGCATCAGTCCTAGGATAGTGTTAGGGTTAGGGTTAGGGTTAGCACCAGGCCTAGGATAGTGTTAGTGTTAGGGTTAGCATCAGCCTTAGGATAGTGTTAGGGTTAGGGTTAGGGTTAGCATCAGCCGTAGGATAGTGTTAGGGTTAGGGTTAGCCTCAACCCTAGGATAGTCTTAGAGTTAGGGTTAGGGTTAGCATCAGCCCTAGGATAGTGTTAGGGTTAGGGTTAGGGTTAGCATCAGCCCTAGGATAGTGTTAGTGTTAGGGTTAGCATCAGCCCTAGGATAGTGTTAGGGTTAGGGTTAGGGTTAGCATCAGCCCTAGGATAGTATTAGGGTTAGGGTTAGGATTAGGATTAGGGTTAGCATCAGCTCTAGGATAGTGTTAAGGTTAGGGATGGGTTATCATCAGACCTAGGATAGTGTTAGTGTTAGGGTTAGGGTTAGCATCAGCCCTAAGATAGTGTTAGGGTTAGGGTTAGGGTTAGCATCAGGCCTAGGATAGTGTTAGGGTTCGGGTTAGCATCAGCCCTAGGATAGTGTTTGGGTTAGGGTTAGGGTTAGCATCAGCCCTAGGATAGTGTTAGGGTTAGGGTTAGCATCAACCCTAGGATAGTGTTTGGGTTAGGGTTAGGGTTAGCATCAGCCCTAGGATAGTGTTAGGTTTAGGGTTAGCCTCAGCCCTAGGAGAGTGTTAGGGTTAGGGATAGGGTTAGCATCAGCCCTAGGATAGTGTTAGGGTTAGGGTTAGGGTTAGCATCAGCCCTAGGATAGTATTACGGTTAGGGTTAGCATTAGCCCTAGGATAGTGTTAGGGTTAGGGTAAGCCTTAGCCCTAAGATAGTGTTAGAGTTAGGTATAGGGTTAGCATCAGCCCTAGGATAGTGTTAGGGTTAGGGTTAGGGTTAGCATCAGCCCTAGGATAGTGTTAGTGTTAGGGTTAGCATCACCCCTAGGATAGTGTTAGGGTTAGGGTTAGGGTTAGAATCCGCCCTAGGATAGTGTTAGGGTTAGGGTTAGGGTTAGCATCAGCCCTAGGATAGTGTTAGGTTAAGGGTTAACATAAACCCTAGGATAGTGTTAGCGTTAGGTTTAGGGTTATCATCAGGCCTAGGATAGTGTTAGGGTTAGGGTTAGGGTTACCATCAGCCCTAGGATAGTGTTAGGGTTAGGGTTAGGGTTAGCATCAGGCCTAGGATAGTGTTAGGGTTAGGGTTAGCATCAGCCGTAGGATACTGTTAGGGTTAGGGTTAGGGTTAGCATCAGCCGTAGGATAGTGTTAGGGTTAGGGTTACCATCAACCCTAGGATAGTGTTAGGGTTAGGGTTAGGGTTAGCATCAGCCGTAGGATAGTGTTAGGGTTAGGGTTACCATCAACCCTAGGATAGTGTTTGGGTTAGGGATGGGGTTAGCATCAGCCCTAGGATAGTGTTAGGGTTAGGGTTAGCCTCAGCCCTAGGAGAGTGTTAGGGTTAGGGATAGGGTTAGCATCAGGCCTAGGATAGTGTTATGGTTAGGGTTAGGGTTAGCACCAGCCCTAGGATAGTGTTAGGGTTAGCGTTAGCATCAGGCCTAGGATAGTGTTAGGGTTAGGGTTAGGGTTACCATCAACCCTAGGATAGTGATAGGTTTAGGGTTAGGGATATCATCAGGACTAGGATATTGTTAGGGTTAGGGTTAGCATCAGCCATAGGATAGTGTTAGGGTTAGGGTTAGGGTTAGCATCAGCCCTAGGATATTATTAGGGTTAGGGTTAGCATCAGCCCTAGGATAGTGTTAGGGTTAGGGTTAGGGTTAGAACCAGGCCTAGGATAGTGTTACTGTTAGGGTTAGCATCAGCCTTAGGATAGTGTTAGGGTTAGGGTTAGGGTTAGCATCAGCCGTAGGATAGTGTTAGGGTTAGGGTTAGCCTCAGCCCTAGGATAGTGTTAGAGTTAGGGTTAGGGTTAGCATCAGCCCTAGGATAGTGTTAGGGTTAGGGTTAGGGTTAGCATCAGCCCTAGGATAGTGTTAGTGTTAGGGTTAGCATCAGCCCTAGGATAGTGTTAGGGTTAGGGTTAGGGTTAGCATCAGCCCTAGGATAGTATTAGGGTTAGGGTTAGGGTTAGGGTTAGGTTTAGGGTTAGCATCAGCTCTAGGATAGTGTTAGGGTTAGGGTTAGGGTTAGCACCAGCCCTAGGATAGTGTTAGGGTTAGGGTTAGGATTAGCATCATCCCTAAGATAGTGTTAGGTTTAGGGTTAGGGTTAGCATCAGGCCTAGGATAGTGTTAGGGTTAGGGTTAGCATCAGCCCTAGGATAGTGTTAGGGTTAGGGTTAGGGTTAGCATCAGCCCTAGGATAGTGTTAGTGTTAGGGTTAGCATCAACCCTAGGATAGTGTTTGGGTTAGGGTTAGGGTTAGCATCAGTCCTAGGATTGTGTTAGGGTTAGGGTTAGCCTCAGCCCTAGGAGAGTGTTAGGGTTAGGGATAGGGTTAGCATCAGGCCTAGGATAGTGTTAGGGTTAGGGTTAGGGTTAGCATCAGCCCTAGGATAGTGTTAGGGTTAGGGTTAGCATCAGGCCTAGGATAGTGTTAGGGTTAGGGTTAGCATCAGCCCTAGGATAGTGTTAGGGTTAGGGTTAGGGTTAGCATCAGCCCTAGGATGGTGTTAGGGTTATGGTTAGGTTTAGCATCAGCCCTAGGATAGTGTTAGGGTAAGTGTTAGGGTTAGCATCAGGCCTAGGTTAGTGTTAGGGTTACGGTTAGAATCAGCCCTAGGATAGTGTTAGGGTTAGGGTTAGGGTTAGCATCAGCCCTAGGATAGTGTTAGGTTTAGGGTTAGGGATATCATCAGGCCTAGGATATTGTTAGGGTTAGGTTTAGCATCAGCCCTAGGATAGTGTTAGGGTTAGGGTTAGGGTTAGCATCAGCCCTAGGATAGTGTTAAGGTTAGGGTTAGGGTTAGCATCAGCCCTAGGATAGTGTTAGGGTTAGGGTTAGGGTTAGCATCAGCCCTAGGATATTCTTAGGGTTAGGGTTAGCATCAGCCCTAGGATATTGTTAGAGTTAGGGTTAGGGTTAGCACCAGGCCTAGGATAGTGTTAGTGTTAGGGTTAGCATCAGCCTTAGGATAGTGTTAGGGTTAGGGTTAGGGTTAGCATCAGCCGTAGGATAGTGTTAGGGTTAGGGTTAGCCTCAACCCTAGGAGAGTCTTAGAGTTAGGGTTAGGGTTATCATCAGCCCTAGGATAGTGTTAGGGTTATTGTTAGGGTTAGCATCAGCCCTAGGATAGTGTTAGTGTTAGGGTTAGCATCAGCCCTAGGATAGTGTTAGGGTTAGGGTTAGGGTTAGCATCAGCCCTAGGATAGTATTAGGGTTAGGGTTAGGGTTAGGGTTAGGGTTAGCATCAGCTCTAGGATAGTGTTAGGCTTAAGGATCGGTTATCATCAGACCTAGGATAGTGTTAGTGTTAGGGTTAGGGTTAGCATCAGCCCTAAGATAGTGTTAGGGTTAGGGTTAGGGCTAGCATCAGGCCTAGGATAGTGTTAGGGTTAGGGTTAGCATCAGCCCTAGGATAGTGTTAGGGTTAGGGTTAGGGTTAGCATCAGCCCTAGGATAGTGTTAGGGTTAGGGATAGCATCAACCCTAGGATAGTGTTTTGGTTAGAGTTAGGGTTAGCATCAGCCCTAGGATAGTCTTAGGGTTAGGGTTAGCCTCAGCCCTAGGAGAGTGTTAGGGTTAGGGATAGGGTTATCTTCAGCCCTAGGATAGTGTTAGGGTTAGGGTTAGGGTTAGCATCAGCCCTAGGATAGTATTACGGTTAGGGTTAGCATCAGCCCTATGATAGTGTTAGGGTTAGGGTTAGGGTTAGCACCAGGCCTAGGATAGTGTTAGTTTTAGGGTTAGCATCAGCCTTAGGATAGTGTTAGGGTTAGGGTTAGGGTTAGCATCAGCCGTATTATAGTGGTAGGGTTAGGGTTAGCCTCAGACCTAAGATAGTGTTAGAGTTAGGGTTAGGGTTAGCATCAGCCCTAGGATAGTGTTAGGGTTAGGGTTAGGGTTAGCATCAGACCTAGGATAGTGTTAGTGTTAGGGTTAGGGTTAGCACCAGGCCTAGGATATTGTTAGGGTTAGGGTTAGCATCAGCCCTAGGATAGTGTTAGGGTTAGGGTTAGGGTTAGCATCATCCCTAGGATAGTGTTAAGGTTAGGGTTAGGGTTAGCATCAGCCCTAGGATAGTGTTAGGGTTAGGGTTAGGGTTAGCATCAGCCCTAGGATATTCTTAGGGTTAGGGTTAGCATCAGCCCTAGGATAGTGTTAGGGTTAGTGTTAGGGTTAGCACCAGGCCTAGGATAGTGTTAGTGTTAGGGTTAGCATCAGCCTTAGGATAGTGCTAGGGTTAGGGTTAGGGTTAGCATCAGCCGTAGGATAGTGTTAGGGTCAGTGTTATCCTCAGCCCTAGGATAGTGTTAGAGTTAGTGTTAGGGTTAGCATCAGCCCTAGGATACTGTTAGGGTTAGGGTTAGGGTTAGCATCAGCCCTAGGATAGTGTTAGGGTTAGGGTTAGCATCAGCCCTAGGATAGTGTTAGGGTGAGGGTTAGGGTTAGCTTCAGCCCTAGGATAGTATTAGGGTTAGGATTATGGTTAGGGTTAGGTTTAGCATCAGCTCTAGGATAGTGTTAGGGTTAGGGTTAGGGTTAGCATCAGCCCTGGGATAGTGTTAGGTTTAAGGTTATGGATATCATCAGGCTTAGGATATTGTTAGGGTTAGGTTTAGCATCAGCCCTAGGATAGTGTTAGGGTTAGGGTTAGGGTTAGCATCAGCCCTAGGATAGTGTTAAGGTTAGGGTTAGGGTTAGCATCAGCCCTAGGATAGTGTTAAGGTTAGGGTTAGGGTTAGCATGAGCCCTAGGATAGTGTTAGGCTTAGGGTTAGGGTTAGCATCAGCCCTAGGATATTCTTAGGGTTAGGGTTAGCATCAGCCCTAGGATAGTGTTAGGGTTAGGGTTAGGGTTAGCACCAGGCCTAGGATAGTGTTAGTGTTAGGGTTAGCTTCAGCCTTAGGATAGTGTTAGGGTTAGGGTTAGGGTTAGCATCAGCCGTAGGATAGTGTTAGGGTTAGGGTTAGCCTCAACCCTAGGATAGTCTTAGAGTTAGGGTTAGGGTTATCATCAGCCCTAGGACAGTGTTAGGGTTAGGGTTAGGGTTAGCATCAGCCCTAGGATAGTGTTAGTGTTAGGGTTAGCATCAGCCCTAGGATAGTGTTAGGGTTAGGGTTAGGGTTAGCATCAGCCCTAGGATAGTATTAGGGTTAGGGTTAGGGTTAGGGTTAGGGTTAGCATCAGCTCTAGGATAGTGTTAGGGTTAGGGGTGGGTTATCATCAGACCTAGGATAGTGTTAGTGTTAGGGTTAGGGTTAGCATCAGCCCTAAGATAGTGTTAGGGTTAGGGTTAGGGTTAGCATCAGGCCTAGGATAGTGTTAGGGTTAGGGTTAGCATCAGCCCTAGGATAGTGTTAGGGTTAGGGTTAGGGTTAGCATCAGCCCTAGGATAGTGTTAGTGTTAGGGTTAGCATCAACCCTAGGATAGTGTTTGGGTTAGGGTTAGGGTTAGCATCAGCCCTAGGATAGTGTTAGGGTTAGGGTTAGCCTCAGCCCTAGGAGAGTGTTAGGGTTAGTTATAGGGTTAGCATCAGCCCTAGGATAGTGTTAGGGTTAGGGTTAGGGTTAGCATCAGCCCTAGGATAGTATTACGGTTAGGGTTAGCATCAGCCCTATGATAGTGTTAGGGTTAGGGTTAGGGTTAGCACCAGGCCTAGGATAGTGTTAGTGTTAGGGTTAGCATCAGCCTTAAGATAGTGTTAGGGTTATGGTTAGGGTTAGCATCAGCCGTAGGATAGTGTTAGGGTTAGGGTTAGCCTCAGCCCTAAGATAGTGTTAGAGTTAGGGTTAGGGTTAGCATCAGCCCTAGGGTAGTGTTAGGGTTAGGGTTAGCATCAACCCTAGGATAGTGTTTGGGTTAGGGTTAGGGTTAGCATCAGCCCTAGAATAGTGTTAGGGTTAGGGTTGCCTCAGCCCTAGGAGAGTGTTAGGGGTAGTTATAGGGTTAGCATCAGCCCTAGGATAGTGTTAGGGTTAGGGTTGCCTCAGCCCTAGGAGAGTGTTAGGGGTAGTTATAGGGTTAGCATCAACCCTAGGATAGTGTTAGGGTTAGGGTTAGGGTTAGCATCAGCTCTAGGATAGTGTTAGTGTTAGGGTTAGGGTTAGCACCAGGCCTAGGATATTGTTAGGGTTAGGGTTAGCATCAGCCCTAGGATAGTGTTAGGGTTAGGGTTAGGGTTAGCATCAGCCCTAGGAGAGTTTTAAGGTTAGGGTTAGGGTTAGCATCAGCCCTAGGATAGTGTTAGGGTTAGGGTTAGCATCAACCCTAGGATAGTGTTTGGGTTAGGGTTAGGGTTAGCATCAGCCCTAGGATAGACTTAGGGTTAGGGTTAGCCTCAGCCCTAGGAGAGTGTTAGGGTTAGGGATAGGGTTATCTTCAGCCCTAGGATAGTGTTAGGGTTAGGGTTAGGGTTAGCATCAGCCCTAGGATAGTATTACGGTTAGGGTTAGCATCAGCCCTATGATAGTGTTAGGGTTAGGGTTAGGGTTAGCACCAGGCCTAGGATGGTGTTAGTTTTAGGGTTAGCATCAGCCTTAGGATAGTGTTAGGGTTAGGGTTAGGGTTAGCATCAGCCGTAGGATAGTGTTAGGGTTAGGGTTAGCCTCAGCCCTAAGATAGTGTTAGAGTTAGGGTTAGGGTTAGCATCAGCCCAAGATAGTGTTAGGGTTAGGGTTAGGGTTAGCATCAGCCCTAGGATAGTGTTAGTGTTAGTGTTAGGGTTAGCACCAGGCCTAGGATATTGTTAGGGTTAGGGTTAGCATCAGCCCTAGGATAGTGTTAGGGTTAGGGTTAGGGTTAGCATCATCCCTAGGATAGTGTTAAGGTTAGGGTTAGGGTTAGCATCAGCCCTAGGATAGTGTTAGGGTTAGGGTTAGGGTTAGCATCAGCCCTAGGATATTCTTAGGGTTAGGGTTAGCATCAGCCCTAGGATAGTGTTAGGGTTAGTGTTAGGGTTAGCACCAGGCCTAGGATAGTGTTAGTGTTAGGGTTAGCATCAGCCTTAGGATAGTGTTAGGGTTAGGGTTAGGGTTAGCATCAGCCGTAGGATAGTGTTAGGGTCAGGGTTATCCTCAGCCGTAGGATAGTTTTAGAGTTAGTGTTAGGGTTAGCATCAGCCCTAGGATACTGTTAGGGTTAGGGTTAGGGTTAGCATCAGCCCTAGGATAGTGTTAGTGTTAGGGTTAGCATCAGCCCTAGGATAGTGTTAGGGTGAGGGTTAGGGTTAGCTTCAGCCCTAGGATAGTATTAGGGTTAGGATTATGGTTAGGGTTAGGTTTAGCATCAGCTCTAGGATAGTGTTAGGGTTAGGGTTAGGGTTAGCATCAGCCCTGGGATAGTGTTAGGTTTAAGGTTATGGATATCATCAGGCCTAGGATATTGTTAGGGTTAGGTTTAGCATCAGCCCTAGGATAGCGTTAGGGTTAGGGTTAGGGTTAGCATCAGCCCTAGGATAGTGTTAAGGTTAGGGTTAGGGTTAGCATCAGCCCTAGGATAATGTTAAGGTTAGGGTTAGGATTAGCATGAGCCCTAGGATAGTGTTAGGCTTAGGGTTAGGGTTAGCATCAGCCCTAGGATATTCTTAGGGTTAGGGTTAGCATCAGCCCTAGGATAGTGTTAGGGTTAGGGTTAGGGTTAGCATCAGCCCTAGGATAGTATTACGGTTAGGGTTAGCATCAGCCCTATGATAGTGTTAGGGTTAGGGTTAGGGTTAGCACCAGGCCTAGGATAGTGTTAGTGTTAGGGTTAGCATCAGCCTTAAGATAGTGTTAGGGTTATGGTTAGGGTTAGCATCAGCCGTAGGATAGTGTTAGGGTTAGGGTTAGCCTCAGCCCTAAGATAGTGTTAGAGTTAGGGTTAGGGTTAGCATCAGCCCTAGGATAGTGTTAGGGTTAGGGTTAGCATCAACCCTAGGATAGTGTTTGGGTTAGGGTTAGGGTTAGCATCAGCCCTAGGATAGTGTTAGGGTTAGGGTTGTCTCAGCCCTAGGAGAGTGTTAGGGGTAGTTATAGGGTTAGCATCAGCCCTAGGATAGTGTTAGGGTTAGGGTTGCCTCAGCCCTAGGAGAGTGTTAGGGGTAGTTATAGGGTTAGCATCAACCCTAGGATAGTGTTAGGGTTAGGGTTAGGGTTAGCATCAGCCCTAGGATAGTGTTAGTGTTAGGGTTAGGGTTAGCACCAGGCCTAGGATATTGTTAGGGTTAGGGTTAGCATCAGCCCTAGGATAGTGTTAGGGTTAGGGTTAGGGTTAGCATCAGAACTAGGAGAGTTTTAAGGTTAGGGTTAGGGTTAGCATCAGCCCTAGGATAGTGTTAGGGTTAGGGTTAGGGTTAGCATCAACCCTAGGATATTCTTAGGGTTAGGGTTAGCATCAGCCCTAGGATAGTGTTAGGGTTAGGGTTAGGGTTAGCACCAGGCCTAGGATAGTGTTAGTGTTAGGGTTAGCATCAGCCTTAGGATAGTGTTAGGGTTAGGGTTAGGGTTAGCATCAGCCGTAGGATAGTGTTAGGGTCAGGGTTAGGGTTAGCATCAGCCCTAGGATAGTGTTAGTGTTAGGGTTAGCATCAGCCCTAGGATAGTGTTAGGGTGAGGGTTGGGGTTAGCTTCAGCCCTAGGATGGTATTAGGGTTAGGGTTATGGTTAGGGTTAGGTTTAGCATCAGCTCTAGGATAGTGCTAGGGTTAGGGTTAGGGTTAGCATCAGCCCTGGGATAGTGTTAGGGTTAGGGTTAGGGTTAGCATCAGCCCTAGGATAGTGTTAGGGTTAGAGTTAGCATCAGCCCTAGGATAGTGTTAGGGTTAGGGTTAGGGTTAGCATCATCCCTAAGATAGTGTTAGGTTTAGGGTTAGGGTTAGCATCAGGCCTAGGATAGTGTTAGGGTTAGGGTTAGGGTTAGAACCAGGCCTAGGATAGTGTTAGTGTTAGGGTTAGCATCAGCCTTAGGATAGTGTTAGGGTTAGGGTTAGGGTTAGCTTCAGCCGTAAGATAGTGTTAGGGTTAGGGTTAGCCTCAGCCCTAGGATAGTGTTGGAGTTAGGGTCAGGGTTAGCATCAGCCCTAGGATAGTGTTAGGGTTAGGGTTAGGGTTAGCATCAGCCCTAGGATAGTGTTAGTGTTAGGGTTAGCATCAGCCCAAGGATAGTGTTAGGGTTAGGGTTAGGGTTAGGGTTATCATCAGCCCTAGGATAGTATTTGGGTTAGGGTTAGGGTTAGGGTTAGGGTTAGCATCAGCTCTAGGATAGTGTTAGGGTTAGGGTTAGGGTTAGCACCAGCCCTAGGATAGTGTTAGGGTTAGGGTTAGGGTTAGCATCATCCCTAAGATAGTGTTAGGTTTAGGGTTAGGGTTAGCATCAGGCCTAGGATAGTGTTAGGGTTAGGGTTAGCATCAGCCCTAGGATAGTGTTAGGGTTAGGGTTAGGGTTAGCACCAGCCCTAGGATAGTGTTAGTGTTAGGGTTAGCATCAACCCTAGGATAGTGTTTGGGTTAGGGTTAGGGTTAGCATCAGTCCTAGGATAGTGTTAGGGTTAGGGTTAGCCTCAACCCTAGGAGAGTGTTAGGGTTAGGGTTAGCATCAGCCCTAGCATAGTGTTAGGGTTAGGCTTAGGGTTAGCATCAGCCCTAGGATGGTGTTAGGGTTATGGTTAGGTTTAGCATCAGCCCTAGGATAGTGTTAGGGTAAGTGTTAGGGTTAGCATCAGGCCTAGGTTAGTGTTAGGGTTAAGGTTAGAATCAGCCCTAGGATAGTGTTAGGGTTAGGGTTAGGGTTAGCATCAGCCATAGGATAGTGTTAGGTTTAGGGTTAGGGATATCATCAGGCCTATGATATTGTTAGGGTTAGGGTTAGCATCAGCCTTAGGATAGTGTTAGGGTTAGGGTTAGGGTTAGCATCAGCCCTAGGATAGTGTTAAGGTTATGGTTAGGGTTAGCATCAGCCTTAGGATAGTGTTAGGGTTAGGGTTAGGGTTAGCATCAGCCCTAGGATATTCTTAGGGTTAGGGTTAGCATCAGCCCTAGGATAGTGTTAGGGTTAGGGTTAGGGTTAGCACCAGGCCTAGGATAGTGTTAGTGTTAGGGTTAGCATCAGCCTTCGGATAGTGTTAGGGTTCGGGTTAGGGTTAGCATCAGCCGTAGGATAGTGTTAGGGTTAGGGTTAGCCTCAACCCTAGGATAGTCTTAGAGTTAGGGTTAGGGTTATCATCAGCCCTAGGATAGTGTTAGGGTTATTGTTAGGGTTAGCATCAGCCGTAGGATAGTGTTAGTGTTAGGGTTAGCATGAGCCCTAGGATAGTGTTAGGGTTAGGGTTAGGGTTGGCATCAGCCCTAGGATAGTATTAGGGTTAGGGTTAGGGTTAGGGTTAGGGTTAGCATCAGCTCTAGGATATTGTTAGGGTTAGGGATGTGTTATCATCAGACCTAGGATAGTGTTAGTGTTAGGGTTAGGGTTAGCATCAGCCCTAAGATAGTGTTAGGGTTAGGGTTAGGGCTAGCATCAGGCCTAGGATAGTGTTAGGGTTAGGGTTAGCATCAGCCCTAGGATAGTGTTAGGGTTAGGGTTAGGGTTAGCATCAGCCCTAGGATAGTGTTAGGGTTAGGGTTAGCATCAACCCTAGGATAGTGTTTGGGTTAGGGTTAGGGTTAGCATCAGCCCTAGGATAGTGTTAGGGTTAGGGTTAGCCTCAGCCCTAGGAGAGTGTTAGGGTTAGGGTTAGCATCAACCCTAGGATAGTGTTTGGGTTAGGGTTAGGGTTATCATCAGCCCTAGGATAGTGTTAGGGTTAGGGTTAGGGTTAGCATCAGCCCTAGGATAGTATTACGGTTAGGGTTAGCATCAGCCCTATGATAGTGTTAGGGTTAGGGTTAGGGTTAGCACCAGGCCTAGGATAGTGTTAGTTTTAGGGTTAGCATCAGCTTTAGGATAGTGTTAGGGTTAGGGTTAGGGTTAGCATCAGCCGTAGGATAGTGTTAGGGTTAGGGTTAGCCTCAGCCCTAAGATAGTGTTAGAGTTAGGGTTAGGGTTAGCATCAGCCCTAGGATAGTGTTAGGGTTAGGGTTAGGGTTAGCATCAGCCCTAGGATAGTGTTAGTGTTAGGGTTAGGGTTAGCACCAGGCCTAGGATATTGTTAGGGTTAGGGTTAGCATCAGCCCTAGGATAGTGTTAGGGTTAGGGTTAGGGTTAGCATCATCCCTAGGATAGTGTTAAGGTTAGGGTTAGGGTTAGCATCAGCCCTAGGATAGTGTTAGGGTTAGGGTTAGGGTTAGCATCAGCCCTAGGATATTCTTAGGGTTAGGGTTAGCATCAGCCCTAGGATAGTGTTAGGGTTAGGGTTAGGGTTAGCACCAGGCCTAGGATAGTGTTAGTGTTAGGGTTAGCATCAGCCTTAGGATAGTGTTAGGGTTAGGGTTAGGGTTAGCATCAGCCGTAGGATAGTGTTAGGGTCAGGGTTATCCTCAGCCCTAGGATAGTGTTAGAGTTAGTGTTAGGGTTAGCATCAGCCCTAGGATACTGTTAGGGTTAGGGTTAGGGTTAGCATCAGCCCTAGGATAGTGTTAGTGTTAGGGTTAGCATCAGCCCTAGGATAGTGTTAGGGTGACGGTTAGGGTTAGCTTCAGCCCTAGGATAGTATTAGGGTTAGGGTTATGGTTAGGGTTAGGTTTAGCATCAGCTCTAGGATAGTGTTAGGGTTAGGGTTAGGGTTAGCAACAGCCCTGGGATAGTGTTAGGTTTAAGGTTAGGGATATCATCAGGCCTAGGATATTGTTAGGGTTAGGTTTAGCATCAGCCCTAGGATAGTGTTAGGGTTAGGGTTAGGGTTAGCACCAGGCCTAGGATAGTGTTAGTGTTAGGGTTAGCTTCAGCCTTAGGATAGTGTTAGGGTTAGGGTTAGGGTTAGCATCAGCCGTAGGATAGTGTTAGGGTTAGGGTTAGCCTCAACCCTAGGATAGTCTTAGAGTTAGGGTTAGGGTTATCATCAGCGCTAGGATAGTATTAGGGTTAGGGTTAGGGTTAGGGTTAGGGTTAGCATCAGCTCTAGGATAGTGTTAGGGTTAGGGATGGGTTATCATCAGACCTAGGATAGTGTTAGTGTTAGGGTTAGGGTTAGCATCAGCCCTAAGATAATGTTAGGGTTAGGGTTAGGGTTAGCATCAGGCCTAGGATAGTGTTAGGGTTAGGGTTAGCATCAGCCCTAGGATAGTGTTAGGGTTAGGGTTAGGGTTAGCATCAGCCCTAGGATAGTGTTAGGGTTAGGGTTAGCATCAACCCTAGGATAGTGTTTGGGTTAGGGTTAGGGTTAGCATCAGCCCTAGGATAGTGTTAGAGTTAGGGTTAGGGTTAGCCTCAGCCCTAGGATAGTGTTAGGGTTAAGGTTAGGGTTAGCATCAGCCCTAGGATAGTGTTAGTGTTAGGGTTAGCATCAGCCCTAGGATAGTGTTAGGGTTAGGGTTAGGGTTAGCATCAGCCCTAGGATAGTATTAGGGTTAGGGTTAGGGTTAGGGTTAGGGTTAGGGTTAGCATCAGCTCTAGGATAGTGTTAGGGTTAGGGTTAGGGTTAGCACCAGCCCTAGGATAGTGTTAGGGTTAGGGTTAGGGTTAGCATCATCCCTAAGATAGTGTTAGGTTTAGGGTTAGGGTTAGCATCAGGCCTAGGATAGTGTTAGGGTTAGGGTTAGCATCAGCCCTACGATAGTGTTAGGGTTAGGGTTAGGGTTAGCATCAGCCCTAGGATAGTGTTAGTGTTAGGGTTAGCATCAACCCTAGGATAGTGTTTGGGTTAGGGTTAGGGTGAGCATCAGTCCTAGGATAGTGTTAGGGTTAGGGTTAGCCTCAGCCCTAGGAGAGTGTTAGGGTTAGGGATAGGGTTAGCATCAGGCCTAGGATAGTGTTAGGGTTAGGGTTAGGGTTAGCATCAGCCCTAGGATAGTGTTAGGGTTAGGGTTAGCATCAGGCCTAGGATAGTGTTAGGGTTAGGGTTAGCATCAGCCCTAGGATAGTGTTAGGGTTAGGGTTAGGGTTAGCATCAGCCCTAGGATGGTGTTAGGGTTATGGTTAGGTTTAGCATCAACCCTAGGATAGTGTTAGGGTAAGTGTTAGGGTTAGCATCAGGCCTAGGTTAGTGTTAGGGTTACGGTTAGAATCAGCCCTAGGATAGTGTTAGAGTTAGGGTTAGGGTTAGCATCAGCCCTAGGATAATGTTAGGTTTAGGGTTAGGGATATCATCAGGCCTAGGATATTGTTAGGGTTAGGTTTAGCATCAGCCCTAGGATAGTGTTAGGGTTAGGGTTAGGGTTAGCATCAGCCCTAGGATAGTGTTAAGGTTAGGGTTAGGGTTAGCATCAGCCCTAGGATAGTGTTAGGGTTAGGGTTAGGGTTAGCATCAGCCCTAGGATATTCTTAGGGTTAGGGTTAGCATCAGCCCTAGGATATTGTTAGAGTTAGGGTTAGGGTTAGCACCAGGCCTAGGATAGTGTTAGTGTTAGGGTTAGCATCAGCCTTAGGATAGTGTTAGTGTTAGGGTTAGGGTTAGCATCAGCCGAAGGATAGTGTTAGGGTTAGGGTTAGCCTCAACCCTAGGATAGTCTTAGAGTTAGGGTTAGGGTTATCATCAGCCCTAGGATAGTGTTAGGGTTATTGTTAGGGTTAGCATCAGCCCTAGAATAGTGTTAGTGTTAGGGTTAGCATCAGCCCTAGGATAGTGTTAGGGTTAGGGTTAAGGTTCGCATCAGCCCTAGGATATTATTAGGGTTAGGGTTAGCATCAGCCCTAGGATAGTGTTAGGGTTAGGGTTAGGGTTAGCACCAGGCCTAGGATAGTGTTAGTGTTAGGGTTAGCATCAGCCTTAGGATAGTGTTAGGGTTAGGGTTAGGGTTAGCATCAGCCGTAGGATAGTGTTAGGGTTAGGGTTAGCCTCAACCCTAGGATAGTCTTAGAGTTAGTGTTAGGGTTAGCATCAGCCCTAGGATAGTGTTAGGGTTAGGGTTAGGGTTAGCATCAGCCCTAGGATAGTGTTAGTGTTAGGGTTAGCATCAGCCCTAGGATAGTGTTAGGGTTAGGGTTAGGGTTAGCATCAGCCCTAGGATAGTATTAGGGTTAGGGTTAGGGTTAGGATTAGGGTTAGCATCAGCTCTAGGATATTGTTAGGGTTAGGGATGGGTTATCATCAGACCTAGGATAGTGGTAGTGTTAGGGTTAGGGTTAGCATCAGCCCTAAGATAGTGTTAGGGTTAGGGTTAGGGTTAGCATCAGGCCTAGGATAGTGTTAGGGTTCGGGTTAGCATCAGCCCTAGGATAGTGTTAGGGTTAGGGTTAGGGTTAGCATCAGCCCTAGGATAGTGTTAGGGTTAGGGTTAGCATCAACCCTAGGATAGTGTTTGGGTTAGGGTTAGGGTTAGCATCAGCCCTAGGATAGTGTTAAGGTTAGGGTTAGCCTCAGCCCTAGGAGAGTGTTAGGGTTAGGGATAGGGTTATCATCAGCCCTAGGATAGTGTTAGGGTTAGGGTTAGGGTTAGCATCAGCCCTAGGATAGTATTACGGTTAGGGTTAGCATCAGCCCTAGGATAGTGTTAGGGTTAGGGTAAGCCTTAGCCCTAAGATAGTGTTAGAGTTAGGTTTAGGGTTAGCATCAGCCCTAGGATAGTGTTAGGGTTAGGGTTAGGGTTAGCATCAGCCCTAGGATAGTGTTAGTGTTAGGGTTAGCATCACCCCTAGTATAGTGTTAGGGTTAGGGTTAGGGTTAGAATCCGCCCTAGGATAGTGTTAGGGTTAGGGTTAGGGTTAGCATCAGCCCTAGGATAGTGTTAGGTTAAGGGTTAATATAAACACTAGGATAGTGTTAGCGTTAGGGTTAGGGTTATCATCAGGCCTAGGATAGGGTTAGGGTTAGGGTTAGGGTTAGCATCAGTTCAAGGATAGTGTTAGGGTTAGCGTTAGGGTTAGCATCAGCTCTAGGATAGTGTTAGGGTTAGGGTTAGGGTTAGCATCAGCCCTAGGATAGTGTTAGGGTTAGGGTTAGCATCAGCCCTAGGATAGTGTTAGGGTTAGGGTTAGGGTTAGCATCAGCCCTAGGATAGTGTTAGGGTTAGGGTTAGCATCAGCCCTACGATAGTGTTAGGGTTAGGGTTAGGGTTAGCATCAGCCGTAGGATAGTGTTAGGGTTATGGTTACCATCAACCCTAGGATAGTGTTTGGGTTAGGGATAGGGTTAGCATCAGCCCTAGGATAGTGTAAGTGTTAGGGTTAGCCTCAGCCCTAGGAGAGTGTTAGGGTTAGGGATAGGGTTAGCATCAGGCCTAGGATAGTGTTAGGGTTAGCGTTAGGGTTAGCACCAGCCCTAGGATAGTGTTAGGGTTAGTGTTAGCATCAGGCCTAGGATAGTGTTAGGGTTAGGGTTAGCATCAGCCCTAGGATAGTGTTAGGGTTAGGGTTAGGGTTAGCATCAGCCGTAGGATAGTGTTAGGGTTAGGGTTAGCCTCAGCCCTAGGATAGTGTTAGCGTTAAGTTTAGGGTTAGCATCAGCCCTAGGATAGTGTTAGGGGTAGGGTTACGGTTAGCATCAGCCCTAGGATAGTGTTAGTGTTAGGGTTAGCATCAGCCCTAGGACAGTGTTAGGGTTAGGGTTAGGATTAGCATCAGCCCTAGGATAGTATTAAGGTTAGGGTTAGGGTTAGGGTTAGGGTTAGCATCAGCTCTAGGATAGTGTTAGGGTTAGGGTTAGGGTTAGCATCAGCCCTAGGATAGTGTTAGGGTTAGGGTTAGGGTTAGCATCAGCCCTAGGATAGTGTTAGGGTTAGGGTTAGCATCAGCCCTGGGATAATGTTAGGGTTAGGGTTAGGTTTAGCATCAGGCCTAAGATAGTGTTAGGGTTAGGGTTAGCATCAGCCCTAGGATAGTGTTAGGTTTAGGGTTAGGGTTAGCATCAGCCCTAGGATAGTGTTAGGGATAGGGTTAGCATCAGCCCGAGGATAGTGTTAGGGTTAGGGTTAGGGTTAGCATCAGCCCTAGGATAGTGTTAGGGTTAGGGTTAGCATCAGCCCTAGGATAGTGTTAGGGTTAGGGTTAGGGTTAGCATGAGCCCTTGGATAGTGTTAGGGTTAGGGTTAGCATCAACCCTAGGATAGTGTTAGGGTTGGGGTTAGGGTTAGCATCAGCCCTAGGATAGTGTTAGGGTTAGGGTTAGGGTTAGCATCAGCCCTAGGATATTATTAGGGTTAGGGTTAGCATCAGCCCTAGGATATTATTAGGGTTAGGGTTAGCCTCAACCCTAGGATAGTCTTAGAGTTAGGGTTAGGGTTAGCATCAGCCCTAGGATAGTGTTAGGGTTAGGGTTAGGGTTAGCATCAGCCCTAGGACAGTGTTAGTGTTAGGGTTAGCATCAGCCCTAGGATAGTGTTAGGGTAGGGTTAGGGTTAGCATCAGCCCTAGGATAGTATTAGGGTTAGGGTTAGGGTTAGGATTAGGGTTAGCATCAGCTCTAGGATATTGTTAGGGTTAGGGATGGGTTATCATCAGACCTAGGATAGTGGTAGTGTTAGGGTTAGGGTTAGCATCATCCCTAGGATAGTGTTAGGGTTAAGGTTAGCATCAGGCCTAGGATAGTGTTAGGGTTAGGGTTAGCATCAGCCCTAGGAGAGTGTTAGGGTTAGGGTTAGGGTTAGCATCAGCCCTAGGATAGTGTTACGGTTAGGGTTAACATCAGCCCTAGGATAGTGTTAGTGTTAGGGTTAGGGTTAGCATCAACTCTAGGATAGTGTTAGGTTTAGGGTTAGCATCAGACCTAGGATAGTGTTAGGGTGAGGGTTAGGGATAGCATCAGCCCTAGGATAGTGTAAGAGTTAGGGTTAGGGTTAGCATCAGGCTTAGGATAGTGTTAGGGTTAGGGTTAGCATCAGCCCTAGGATAGTGGTAGGGTTAGGGTTAGGGTTAGCATCAGCCCTAGGATAGTGTTAGGGTTAGGGTTAGGGTTAGCATCAGCCCTAGGATAGTGTTAGGGTTAGGGTTAGGGTTAGCATCAGCCCTAGGATAGTGTTAGGGTTAGGGTTAGGGTTAGCACCAGGCCCAGGATAGTGTTAGAGTTAGGGTTAGCATCAGCCTTAGGATAGTGTTAGGGTTAGGGTTAGGGTTAGCATCAGCCGTAGGATAGTGTTTGGGTTAGGGTTAGCCTCAGCCCTAAAATAGTGTAAGTGTTAGGGTTAGGGTTAGCATCAGCCCTAGGATAGTGTTAGGGTTAGGGTTAGGGTTAGCATCAGCCCTAGGATAGTGTTAGTGTTAGGGTTAGCATCAGCACTAGGATAGTGTTAGGGTTAGGGTTAGGGTTAGCATCCGCCCTAGGATAGTGTTAGGGTTAGGGATAGGGTTAGCATCAGCCGTAGGATAGTGTTAGGGTTAGGGTTAACCTAAACCCTAGGATAGTGTTAGGGTTAGGGTTAGGGTTATCATCAGGCCTAAGATAGTGTTAGGGTTAGGGTTAGGGTTAGCATCAGCCCTAGGATAGTGTTAGGGTTAGGGTTAGGGTTAGCATCAGCCCTAGGATATTATTAGGGTTAGGGTTAGCATCAGCCCTAGGATAGTGTTAGGGTTAGGGTTAGGGTTAGCACCAGGCCTAGGATAGTGTTAGTGTTAGGGTTAGCATCAGCCTTAGGATAGTGTTAGGGTTAGGGTTAGGGTTAGCATCAGCCGTAGGATAGTGTTAGGGTTAGGGTTAGCCTCAACCCTAGGATAGTCTTAGAGTTAGGGTTAGGGTTAGCATCAGCCCTAGGATAGTATTAGGGTTAGGGTTAGGATTAGGATTAGGGTTAGCATCAGCTCTAGGATAGTGTTAAGGTTAGGGATGGGTTATCATCAGACCTAGGATAGTGTTAGTGTTAGGGTTAGGGTTAGCATCAGCCCTAAGATAGTGTTAGGGTAAGTGTTAGGGTTAGCATCAGGCCTAGGTTAGTGTTAGGGTTACGGTTAGAATCAGCCCTAGGATAGTGTTAGGGTTAGGGTTAGGGTTAGCATCAGCCCTAGGATAGTGTTAGGTTTAGGGTTAGGGATATCATCAGGCCTAGGATATTGTTAGGGTTCGGGTTAGCATCAGCCCTAGGATAGTGTTAGGGTTAGGGTTAGGGTTAGCATCAGCCCTAGGATAGTGTTAAGGTTATGGTTAGGGTTAGCATCAGCCCTAGGATAGTGTTAGGGTTAGGGTTAGGGTTAGCATCAGCCCTAGGATATTCTTAGAGTTAGGGTTAGCATCAGCCCTAGGATAGTGTTAGGGTTAGGGTTAGGGTTAGCACCAGGCCTAGGATAGTGTTAGTGTTAGGGTTAGCATCAGCCTTAGGATAGTGTTAGGGATAGGGTTAGGGTTAGCACCAGCCGTAGGATAGTGTTAGGGTTAGGGTTAGCCTCAACCCTAGAATAGTCTTAGAGTTAGGGTTAGGGTTAGCATCAGCCCTAGGATAGTATTAGGGTTAGGGTTAGGATTAGGATTAGGGTTAGCATCAGCTCTAGGATAGTGTTAAGGTTAGGGATGGGTTATCATCAGACCTAGGATAGTGTTATTGTTAGGGTTAGGGTTAGCATCAGCACTAAGATAGTGTTAGGGTAAGTGTTAGGGTTAGCATCAGGCCTAGGTTAGTGTTAGGGTTACGGTTAGAATCAGCCCTAGGATAGTGTTAGGGTTAGGGTTAGGGTTAGCATCAGCCCTAGGATAGTGTTAGGGTTAGGGTTAGGGTTAGCATCAGCCCTAGGATAGTGTTAGTGTTAGGGATAGCATCAGCCTTAGGATAGTGTTAGGGTTAGGGTTAGGGTTAGCACAAGCCCTAAGATAGTGTTAGGGTTAGGGTTAGCCTCAGCCCTAGGATAGTGTTAGGGTTAGTGTTTGGGTTAGCATCAGCCCTAGGATAGTGTTAGGGTTAGGGTTAGGGTTGGCATCAGCCCTAGGATAGTATTAGGGTTAGGGTTAGGGTTAGGGTTAGGGTTAGCATCAGCTCTAGGATATTGTTAGGGTTAGGGATGTGTTATCATCAGACCTAGGATAGTGTTAGTGTTAGGGTTAGGGTTAGCATCAGCCCTAAGATAGTGTTAGGGTTAGGGTTAGGGCTAGCATCAGGCCTAGGATAGTGTTAGGGTTAGGGTTAGCATCAGCCCTAGGATAGTGTTAGGGTTAGGGTTAGGGTTAGCATCAGCCCTAGGATAGTGTTAGGGTTAGGGTTAGCATCAACCCTAGGATAGTGTTTGGGTTAGGGTTAGGGTTAGCATCAGCCCTAGGATAGTGTTAGGGTTAGGGTTAGCCTCAGCCCTAGGAGAGTGTTAGGGTTAGGGATAGGGTTATCATCAGCCCTAGGATAGTGTTAGGGTTAGGGTTAGGGTTAGCATCAGCCCTAGGATAGTATTACGGTTAGGGTTAGCATCAGCCCTATGATAGTGTTAGGGTTAGGGTTAGGGTTAGCACCAGGCCTAGGATAGTGTTAGTTTTAGGGTTAGCATCAGCTTTAGGATAGTGTTAGGGTTAGGGTTAGGGTTAGCATCAGCCGTAGGATAGTGTTAGGGTTAGGGTTAGCCTCAGCCCTAAGATAGTGTTAGAGTTAGGGTTAGGGTTAGCATCAGCCCTAGGATAGTGTTAGGGTTAGGGTTAGGGTTAGCATCAGCCCTAGGATAGTGTTAGTGTTAGGGTTAGGGTTAGCACCAGGCCTAGGATATTGTTAGGGTTAGGGTTAGCATCAGCCCTAGGATAGTGTTAGGGTTAGGGTTAGGGTTAGCATCATCCCTAGGA
Source organism: Lemur catta (assembly GCF_020740605.2). Taxonomy (NCBI): domain Eukaryota; kingdom Metazoa; phylum Chordata; class Mammalia; order Primates; family Lemuridae; genus Lemur; species Lemur catta. The sequence goes on along the minus strand of NW_025423857.1, from coordinate 270,369 downwards.
TAGTGTTAAGGTTAGGGTTAGGGTTAGCATCAGCCCTAGGATAGTGTTAGGGTTAGGGTTAGGGTTAGCATCAGCCCTAGGATATTCTTAGGGTTAGGGTTAGCATCAGCCCTAGGATAGTGTTAGGGTTAGGGTTAGGGTTAGCACCAGGCCTAGGATAGTGTTAGTGTTAGGGTTAGCATCAGCCTTAGGATAGTGTTAGGGTTAAGGTTAGGGTTAGCATCAGCCGTAGGATAGTGTTAGGGTCAGGGTTATCCTCAGCCCTAGGATAGTGTTAGAGTTAGTGTTAGGGTTAGCATCAGCCCTAGGATACTGTTAGGGTTAGGGTTAGGGTTAGCATCAGCCCTAGGATAGTGTTAGTGTTAGGGTTAGCATCAGCCCTAGGATAGTGTTAGGGTGACGGTTAGGGTTAGCTTCAGCCCTAGGATAGTATTAGGGTTAGGGTTATGGTTAGGGTTAGGTTTAGCATCAGCTCTAGGATAGTGTTAGGGTTAGGGTTAGGGTTAGCAACAGCCCTGGGATAGTGTTAGGTTTAAGGTTAGGGATATCATCAGGCCTAGGATATTGTTAGGGTTAGGTTTAGCATCAGCCCTAGGATAGTGTTAGGGTTAGGGTTAGGGTTAGCACCAGGCCTAGGATAGTGTTAGTGTTAGGGTTAGCTTCAGCCTTAGGATAGTGTTAGGGTTAGGGTTAGGGTTAGCATCAGCCGTAGGATAGTGTTAGGGTTAGGGTTAGCCTCAACCCTAGGATAGTCTTAGAGTTAGGGTTAGGGTTATCATCAGCGCTAGGATAGTATTAGGGTTAGGGTTAGGGTTAGGGTTAGGGTTAGCATCAGCTCTAGGATAGTGTTAGGGTTAGGGATGGGTTATCATCAGACCTAGGATAGTGTTAGTGTTAGGGTTAGGGTTAGCATCAGCCCTAAGATAATGTTAGGGTTAGGGTTAGGGTTAGCATCAGGCCTAGGATAGTGTTAGGGTTAGGGTTAGCATCAGCCCTAGGATAGTGTTAGGGTTAGGGTTAGGGTTAGCATCAGCCCTAGGATAGTGTTAGGGTTAGGGTTAGCATCAACCCTAGGATAGTGTTTGGGTTAGGGTTAGGGTTAGCATCAGCCCTAGGATAGTGTTAGAGTTAGGGTTAGGGTTAGCCTCAGCCCTAGGATAGTGTTAGGGTTAAGGTTAGGGTTAGCATCAGCCCTAGGATAGTGTTAGTGTTAGGGTTAGCATCAGCCCTAGGATAGTGTTAGGGTTAGGGTTAGGGTTAGCATCAGCCCTAGGATAGTATTAGGGTTAGGGTTAGGGTTAGGGTTAGGGTTAGGGTTAGCATCAGCTCTAGGATAGTGTTAGGGTTAGGGTTAGGGTTAGCACCAGCCCTAGGATAGTGTTAGGGTTAGGGTTAGGGTTAGCATCATCCCTAAGATAGTGTTAGGTTTAGGGTTAGGGTTAGCATCAGGCCTAGGATAGTGTTAGGGTTAGGGTTAGCATCAGCCCTACGATAGTGTTAGGGTTAGGGTTAGGGTTAGCATCAGCCCTAGGATAGTGTTAGTGTTAGGGTTAGCATCAACCCTAGGATAGTGTTTGGGTTAGGGTTAGGGTTAGCATCAGTCCTAGGATAGGGTTAGGGTTAGGGTTAGCCTCAGCCCTAGGAGAGTGTTAGGGTTAGGGATAGGGTTAGCATCAGGCCTAGGATAGTGTTAGGGTTAGGGTTAGGGTTAGCATCAGCCCTAGGATAGTGTTAGGGTTAGGGTTAGCATCAGGCCTAGGATAGTGTTAGGGTTAGGGTTAGCATCAGCCCTAGGATAGTGTTAGGGTTAGGGTTAGGGTTAGCATCAGCCCTAGGATGGTGTTAGGGTTATGGTTAGGTTTAGCATCAACCCTAGGATAGTGTTAGGGTAAGTGTTAGGGTTAGCATCAGGCCTAGGTTAGTGTTAGGGTTACGGTTAGAATCAGCCCTAGGATAGTGTTAGAGTTAGGGTTAGGGTTAGCATCAGCCCTAGGATAATGTTAGGTTTAGGGTTAGGGATATCATCAGGCCTAGGATATTGTTAGGGTTAGGTTTAGCATCAGCCCTAGGATAGTGTTAGGGTTAGGGTTAGGGTTAGCATCAGCCCTAGGATAGTGTTAAGGTTAGGGTTAGGGTTAGCATCAGCCCTAGGATAGTGTTAGGGTTAGGGTTAGGGTTAGCATCAGCCCTAGGATATTCTTAGGGTTAGGGTTAGCATCAGCCCTAGGATATTGTTAGAGTTAGGGTTAGGGTTAGCACCAGGCCTAGGATAGTGTTAGTGTTAGGGTTAGCATCAGCCTTAGGATAGTGTTAGTGTTAGGGTTAGGGTTAGCATCAGCCGAAGGATAGTGTTAGGGTTAGGGTTAGCCTCAACCCTAGGATAGTCTTAGAGTTAGGGTTAGGGTTATCATCAGCCCTAGGATAGTGTTAGGGTTATTGTTAGGGTTAGCATCAGCCCTAGAATAGTGTTAGTGTTAGGGTTAGCATCAGCCCTAGGATAGTGTTAGGGTTAGGGTTAAGGTTCGCATCAGCCCTAGGATATTATTAGGGTTAGGGTTAGCATCAGCCCTAGGATAGTGTTAGGGTTAGGGTTAGGGTTAGCACCAGGCCTAGGATAGTGTTAGTGTTAGGGTTAGCATCAGCCTTAGGATAGTGTTAGGGTTAGGGTTAGGGTTAGCATCAGCCGTAGGATAGTGTTAGGGTTAGGGTTAGCCTCAACCCTAGGATAGTCTTAGAGTTAGTGTTAGGGTTAGCATCAGCCCTAGGATAGTGTTAGGGTTAGGGTTAGGGTTAGCATCAGCCCTAGGATAGTGTTAGTGTTAGGGTTAGCATCAGCCCTAGGATAGTGTTAGGGTTAGGGTTAGGGTTAGCATCAGCCCTAGGATAGTATTAGGGTTAGGGTTAGGGTTAGGATTAGGGTTAGCATCAGCTCTAGGATATTGTTAGGGTTAGGGATGGGTTATCATCAGACCTAGGATAGTGGTAGTGTTAGGGTTAGGGTTAGCATCAGCCCTAAGATAGTGTTAGGGTTAGGGTTAGGGTTAGCATCAGGCCTAGGATAGTGTTAGGGTTCGGGTTAGCATCAGCCCTAGGATAGTGTTAGGGTTAGGGTTAGGGTTAGCATCAGCCCTAGGATAGTGTTAGGGTTAGGGTTAGCATCAACCCTAGGATAGTGTCTGGGTTAGGGTTAGGGTTAGCATCAGCCCTAGGATAGTGTTAGGGTTATGGTTAGCCTCAGCCCTAGGAGAGTGTTAGGGTTAGGGATAGGGTTAGCATCAGCCCTAGGATAGTGTTAGGGTTAGGGTTAGGGTTAGCATCAGCCCTAGGATAGTATTACGGTTAGGGTTAGCATCAGCCCTAGGATAGTGTTAGGGTTAGGGTAAGCCTTAGCCCTAAGATAGTGTTAGAGTTAGGTTTAGGGTTAGCATCAGCCCTAGGATAGTGTTAGGGTTAGGGTTAGGGTTAGCATCAGCCCTAGGATAGTGTTAGTGTTAGGGTTAGCATCACCCCTAGTATAGTGTTAGGGTTAGGGTTAGGGTTAGAATCCGCCCTAGGATAGTGTTAGGGTTAGGGTTAGGGTTAGCATCAGCCCTAGGATAGTGTTAGGTTAAGGGTTAATATAAACACTAGGATAGTGTTAGCGTTAGGGTTAGGGTTATCATCAGGCCTAGGATAGTGTTAGGGTTAGGGTTAGGGTTAGCATCAGTTCAAGGATAGTGTTAGGGTTAGCGTTAGGGTTAGCATCAGCTCTAGGATAGTGTTAGGGTTAGGGTTAGGGTTAGCATCAGCCCTAGGATAGTGTTAGGGTTAGGGTTAGCATCAGCCCTAGGATAGTGTTAGGGTTAGGGTTAGGGTTAGCATCAGCCCTAGGATAGTGTTAGGGTTAGGGTTAGCATCAGCCCTACGATAGTGTTAGGGTTAGGGTTAGGGTTAGCATCAGCCGTAGGATAGTGTTAGGGTTATGGTTACCATCAACCCTAGGATAGTGTTTGGGTTAGGGATAGGGTTAGCATCAGCCCTAGGATAGTGTAAGTGTTAGGGTTAGCCTCAGCCCTAGGAGAGTGTTAGGGTTAGGGATAGGGTTAGCATCAGGCCTAGGATAGTGTTAGGGTTAGCGTTAGGGTTAGCACCAGCCCTAGGATAGTGTTAGGGTTAGTGTTAGCATCAGGCCTAGGATAGTGTTAGGGTTAGGGTTAGCATCAGCCCTAGGATAGTGTTAGGGTTAGGGTTAGGGTTAGCATCAGCCGTAGGATAGTGTTAGGGTTAGGGTTAGCCTCAGCCCTAGGATAGTGTTAGCGTTAAGTTTAGGGTTAGCATCAGCCCTAGGATAGTGTTAGGGGTAGGGTTACGGTTAGCATCAGCCCTAGGATAGTGTTAGTGTTAGGGTTAGCATCAGCCCTAGGACAGTGTTAGGGTTAGGGTTAGGATTAGCATCAGCCCTAGGATAGTGTTAGGGGTAGGGTTACGGTTAGCATCAGCCCTAGGATAGTGTTAGTGTTAGGGTTAGCATCAGCCCTAGGACAGTGTTAGGGTTAGGGTTAGGATTAGCATCAGCCCTAGGATAGTATTAAGGTTAGGGTTAGGGTTAGGGTTAGGGTTAGCATCAGCCCTAGGATAGTGTTAGGGTTAGGGTTAGGGTTAGCATCAGCCCTAGGATAGTGTTAGGGTTAGGGTTAGCATCAGCCCTGGGATAATGTTAGGGTTAGGGTTAGGTTTAGCATCAGGCCTAAGATAGTGTTAGGGTTAGGGTTAGCATCAGCCCTAGGATAGTGTTAGGTTTAGGGTTAGGGTTAGCATCAGCCCTAGGATAGTGTTAGGGATAGGGTTAGCATCAGCCCGAGGATAGTGTTAGGGTTAGGGTTAGGGTTAGCATCAGCCCTAGGATAGTGTTAGGGTTAGGGTTAGCATCAGCCCTAGGATAGTGTTAGGGTTAGGGTTAGGGTTAGCATGAGCCCTTGGATAGTGTTAGGGTTAGGGTTAGCATCAACCCTAGGATAGTGTTAGGGTTGGGGTTAGGGTTAGCATCAGCCCTAGGATAGTGTTAGGGTTAGGGTTAGGGTTAGCATCAGCCCTAGGATATTATTAGGGTTAGGGTTAGCATCAGCCCTAGGATATTATTAGGGTTAGGGTTAGCCTCAACCCTAGGATAGTCTTAGAGTTAGGGTTAGGGTTAGCATCAGCCCTAGGATAGTGTTAGGGTTAGGGTTAGGGTTAGCATCAGCCCTAGGACAGTGTTAGTGTTAGGGTTAGCATCAGCCCTAGGATAGTGTTAGGGTAGGGTTAGGGTTAGCATCAGCCCTAGGATAGTATTAGGGTTAGGGTTAGGGTTAGGATTAGGGTTAGCATCAGCTCTAGGATATTGTTAGGGTTAGGGATGGGTTATCATCAGACCTAGGATAGTGGTAGTGTTAGGGTTAGGGTTAGCATCATCCCTAGGATAGTGTTAGGGTTAAGGTTAGCATCAGGCCTAGGATAGTGTTAGGGTTAGGGTTAGCATCAGCCCTAGGAGAGTGTTAGGGTTAGGGTTAGGGTTAGCATCAGCCCTAGGATAGTGTTACGGTTAGGGTTAACATCAGCCCTAGGATAGTGTTAGTGTTAGGGTTAGGGTTAGCATCAACTCTAGGATAGTGTTAGGTTTAGGGTTAGCATCAGACCTAGGATAGTGTTAGGGTGAGGGTTAGGGATAGCATCAGCCCTAGGATAGTGTAAGAGTTAGGGTTAGGGTTAGCATCAGGCTTAGGATAGTGTTAGGGTTAGGGTTAGCATCAGCCCTAGGATAGTGGTAGGGTTAGGGTTAGGGTTAGCATCAGCCCTAGGATAGTGTTAGGGTTAGGGTTAGGGTTAGCATCAGCCCTAGGATAGTGTTAGGGTTAGGGTTAGGGTTAGCATCAGCCCTAGGATAGTGTTAGGGTTAGGGTTAGGGTTAGCACCAGGCCCAGGATAGTGTTAGAGTTAGGGTTAGCATCAGCCTTAGGATAGTGTTAGGGTTAGGGTTAGGGTTAGCATCAGCCGTAGGATAGTGTTTGGGTTAGGGTTAGCCTCAGCCCTAAAATAGTGTAAGAGTTAGGGTTAGGGTTAGCATCAGCCCTAGGATAGTGTTAGGGTTAGGGTTAGGGTTAGCATCAGCCCTAGGATAGTGTTAGTGTTAGGGTTAGCATCAGCACTAGGATAGTGTTAGGGTTAGGGTTAGGGTTAGCATCCGCCCTAGGATAGTGTTAGGGTTAGGGATAGGGTTAGCATCAGCCGTAGGATAGTGTTAGGGTTAGGGTTAACCTAAACCCTAGGATAGTGTTAGGGTTAGGGTTAGGGTTATCATCAGGCCTAAGATAGTGTTAGGGTTAGGGTTAGGGTTAGCATCAGCCCTAGGATAGTGTTAGGGTTAGGGTTAGGGTTAGCATCAGCCCTAGGATATTATTAGGGTTAGGGTTAGCATCAGCCCTAGGATAGTGTTAGGGTTAGGGTTAGGGTTAGCACCAGGCCTAGGATAGTGTTAGTGTTAGGGTTAGCATCAGCCTTAGGATAGTGTTAGGGTTAGGGTTAGGGTTAGCATCAGCCGTAGGATAGTGTTAGGGTTAGGGTTAGCCTCAACCCTAGGATACTCTTAGAGTTAGGGTTAGGGTTAGCATCAGCCCTAGGATAGTATTAGGGTTAGGGTTAGGATTAGGATTAGGGTTAGCATCAGCTCTAGGATAGTGTTAAGGTTAGGGATGGGTTATCATCAGACCTAGGATAGTGTTAGTGTTAGGGTTAGGGTTAGCATCAGCCCTAAGATAGTGTTAGGGTAAGTGTTAGGGTTAGCATCAGGCCTAGGTTAGTGTTAGGGTTACGGTTAGAATCAGCCCTAGGATAGTGTTAGGGTTAGGGTTAGGGTTAGCATCAGCCCTAGGATAGTGTTAGGTTTAGGGTTAGGGATATCATCAGGCCTAGGATATTGTTAGGGTTCGGGTTAGCATCAGCCCTAGGATAGTGTTAGGGTTAGGGTTAGGGTTAGCATCAGCCCTAGGATAGTGTTAAGGTTATGGTTAGGGTTAGCATCAGCCCTAGGATAGTGTTAGGGTTAGGGTTAGGGTTAGCATCAGCCCTAGGATATTCTTAGAGTTAGGGTTAGCATCAGCCCTAGGATAGTGTTAGGGTTAGGGTTAGGGTTAGCACCAGGCCTAGGATAGTGTTAGTGTTAGGGTTAGCATCAGCCTTAGGATAGTGTTAGGGATAGGGTTAGGGTTAGCACCAGCCGTAGGATAGTGTTAGGGTTAGGGTTAGCCTCAACCCTAGGATAGTCTTAGAGTTAGGGTTAGGGTTAGCATCAGCCCTAGGATAGTATTAGGGTTAGGGTTAGGATTAGGATTAGGGTTAGCATCAGCTCTAGGATAGTGTTAAGGTTAGGGATGGGTTATCATCAGACCTAGGATAGTGTTATTGTTAGGGTTAGGGTTAGCATCAGCACTAAGATAGTGTTAGGGTAAGTGTTAGGGTTAGCATCAGGCCTAGGTTAGTGTTAGGGTTACGGTTAGAATCAGCCCTAGGATAGTGTTAGGGTTAGGGTTAGGGTTAGCATCAGCCCTAGGATAGTGTTAGGGTTAGGGTTAGGGTTAGCATCAGCCCTAGGATAGTGTTAGGGTTAGGGATAGCATCAGCCTTAGGATAGTGTTAGGGTTAGGGTTAGGGTTAGCACAAGCCCTAAGATAGTGTTAGGGTTAGGGTTAGCCTCAGCCCTAGGATAGTGTTAGGGTTAGTGTTTGGGTTAGCATCAGCCCTAGGATAGTGTTAGGGTTAGGGTTAGCCTCAGCCCTAGGAGAGTGTTAGGGTTAGGGATAGGGTTAGCATCAGGCCTAGGATAGTGTTAGGGTTAGGGTTAGGGTTAGCATCATCCCTAGGATAGTGTTAGGGTTAAGGTTAGCATCAGGCCTAGGATAGTGTTAGGGTTAGGGTTAGCATCAGCCCTAGGAGAGTGTTAGGGTTAGGGTTAGGGTTAGCATCAGCCCTAGGATAGTGTTACGGTTAGGGTTAACATCAGCCCTAGGATAGTGTTAGGGTTAGGGTTAGGGTTAGCATCAACTCTAGGATAGTGTTAGGTTTAGGGTTAGCATCAGACCTAGGATAGTGTTAGGGTGAGGGTTAGGGTTAGCATCAGCCCTAGGATAGTGTAAGAGTTAGGGTTAGGGTTAGCATCAGGCTTAGGATAGTGTTAGGGTTAGGGTTAGCATCAGCCCTAGGATAGTGGTAGGGTTAGGGTTAGGGATAGCATCAGCCCTAGGATAGTGTTAGGGTTAGGGTTAGGGTTAGCATCAGCCCTAGGATAGTGTTAGGGTTAGGGTTAGGGTTAGCATCAGCCCTAGGATAGTGTTAGGGTTAGGGTTAGGGTTAGCACCAGGCCCAGGATAGTGTTAGAGTTGGGGTTAGCATCAGCCTTAGGATAGTGTTAGGGTTAGGGTTAGGGTTAGCATCAGCCGTAGGATAGTGTTTGGGTTAGGGTTAGCCTCAGCCCTAAAATAGTGTTAGAGTTAGGTTTAGGGTTAGCATCAGCCCTAGGATAGTGTTAGTGTTAGGGTTAGCATCAGCCCTAGGATAGTGTTAGGGTTAGTGTTAGGGTTAGCATCCGCCCTAGGATAGTGTTAGGGTTAGGGATAGGGTTAGCATCAGCCGTAGGATAGTGTTAGGGTTAGGGTTAACCTAAACCCTAGGATAGTGTTAGGGTTAGGGTTAGGGTTATCATCAGGCCTAAGATAGTGTTAGGGTTAGGTTTAGGGTTAGCATCAGCCCTAGGATAGTGTTAGGGTTAGGGTTAGGGTTAGCATCAGCCCTAGGATATTATTAGGGTTAGGGTTAGCATCAGCCCTAGTATAGTGTTAGGGTTAGGGTTAGCCTCAACCCTAGGATAGTCTTAGAGTTAGGGTTAGGGTTAGCATCAGCCCTAGGATAGTATTAGGGTTAGGGTTAGGATTAGGATTAGGGTTAGCATCAGCTCTAGGATAGTGTTAAGGTTAGGGATGGGTTATCATCAGACCTAGGATAGTGTTATTGTTAGGGTTAGGGTTAGCATCAGCACTAAGATAGTGTTAGGGTAAGTGTTAGGGTTAGCATCAGGCCTAGGTTAGTGTTAGGGTTACGGTTAGAATCAGCCCTAGGATAGTGTTAGGGTTAGGGTTAGGGTTAGCATCAGCCCTAGGATAGTGTTAGGGTTAGGGTTAGGGTTAGCATCAGCCCTAGGATAGTGTTAGGGTTAGGGATAGCATCAGCCTTAGGATAGTGTTAGGGTTAGGGTTAGGGTTAGCACAAGCCCTAAGATAGTGTTAGGGTTAGGGTTAGCCTCAGCCCTAGGATAGTGTTAGGGTTAGTGTTTGGGTTAGCATCAGCCCTAGGATAGTGTTAGGGTTAGGGTTAGCCTCAGCCCTAGGAGAGTGTTAGGGTTAGGGATAGGGTTAGCATCAGGCCTAGGATAGTGTTAGGGTTAGGGTTAGGGTTAGCATCATCCCTAGGATAGTGTTAGGGTTAAGGTTAGCATCAGGCCTAGGATAGTGTTAGGGTTAGGGTTAGCATCAGCCCTAGGAGAGTGTTAGGGTTAGGGTTAGGGTTAGCATCAGCCCTAGGATAGTGTTACGGTTAGGGTTAACATCAGCCCTAGGATAGTGTTAGGGTTAGGGTTAGGGTTAGCATCAACTCTAGGATAGTGTTAGGTTTAGGGTTAGCATCAGACCTAGGATAGTGTTAGGGTGAGGGTTAGGGTTAGCATCAGCCCTAGGATAGTGTAAGAGTTAGGGTTAGGGTTAGCATCAGGCTTAGGATAGTGTTAGGGTTAGGGTTAGCATCAGCCCTAGGATAGTGGTAGGGTTAGGGTTAGGGATAGCATCAGCCCTAGGATAGTGTTAGGGTTAGGGTTAGGGTTAGCATCAGCCCTAGGATAGTGTTAGGGTTAGGGTTAGGGTTAGCATCAGCCCTAGGATAGTGTTAGGGTTAGGGTTAGGGTTAGCACCAGGCCCAGGATAGTGTTAGAGTTGGGGTTAGCATCAGCCTTAGGATAGTGTTAGGGTTAGGGTTAGGGTTAGCATCAGCCGTAGGATAGTGTTTGGGTTAGGGTTAGCCTCAGCCCTAAAATAGTGTTAGAGTTAGGTTTAGGGTTAGCATCAGCCCTAGGATAGTGTTAGTGTTAGGGTTAGCATCAGCCCTAGGATAGTGTTAGGTTAGTGTTAGGGTTAGCATCCGCCCTAGGATAGTGTTAGGGTTAGGGATAGGGTTAGCATCAGCCGTAGGATAGTGTTAGGGTTAGGGTTAACCTAAACCCTAGGATAGTGTTAGGGTTAGGGTTAGGGTTATCATCAGGCCTAAGATAGTGTTAGGGTTAGGTTTAGGGTTAGCATCAGCCCTAGGATAGTGTTAGGGTTAGGGTTAGGGTTAGCATCAGCCCTAGGATATTATTAGGGTTAGGGTTAGCATCAGCCCTAGTATAGTGTTAGGGTTAGGGTTAGGGTTAGCACCAGGCCTAGGATAGTGTTAGTGTTAGGGTTAGCATCAGCCTTAGGATAGTGTTAGGGTTAGGGTTAGGGATAGCATCAGCCATAGGATAGTGTTAGGGTTAGGGTTAGCCTCAACCCTAGGATAGTGTTAGAGTTAGGGTTAGGGTTAGCATCAGCCCTAGGATAGTATTAGGGTTAGGGTTAGGATTAGGATTAGGGTTAGCATCAGCTCTAGGATAGTGTTAAGGTTAGGGATGGGTTATCATCAGACCTAGGATAGTGTTAGTGTTAGGGTTAGGGTTAGCATCAGCCCTAAGATAGTGTTAGGGTAAGTGTTAGGGTTAGCATCAGGCCTAGGTTAGTGTTAGGGTTACGGTTAGAATCAGCCCTAGGATAGTGTTAGGGTTAGGGTTAGGGTTAGCATCAGCCCTAGGATAGTGTTAGGTTTAGGGTTAGGGATATCATCAGGCCTAGGATATTGTTAGGGTTAGGGTTAGCATCAGCCCTAGGATAGTGTTAGGGTTAGGGTTAGGGTTAGCATCAGCCCTAGGATAGTGTTAAGGTTATGGTTCGGGTTAGCATCAGCCCTAGGATAGTGTTAGGGTTAGGGTTAGGGTGAGCATCAGCCCTAGGATATTCTTAGGGTTAGGGTTAGCAGCAGCCCTAGGATAGTGTTAGGGTTAGGGTTAGGGTTAGCACCAGGCCTAGGATAGTGTTAGTGTTAGGGTTAGCATCAGCCTTAGGATAGTGTTAGGGTTAGGGTTAGGGTTAGCATCAGCCGTAGGATAGTGTTAGGGTTAGGGTTAGCCTCAACCCTAGGATAGTCCTAGAGTTAGGGTTAGGGTTATCATCAGCCCTAGGATAGTGTTAGGGTTATTGTTAGGGTTAGCATCAGCCCTAGGATAGTGTTAGTGTTAGGGTTAGCATCAGCCCTAGGATAGTGTTAGGGTTAGGGTTAGGGTTGGCATCAGCCCTAGGATAGTATTAGGGTTAGGGTTAGGGTTAGGGTTAGGGTTAGCATCAGCTCTAGGATATTGTTAGGGTTAGGGATGGGTTATCATCAGACCTAGGATAGTGTTAGTGTTAGGGTTAGGGTTAGCATCAGCCCTAAGATAGTGTTAGGGTTAGGGTTAGGGCTAGCATCAGGCCTAGGATAGTGTAAGGGTTAGGGTTAGCATCAGCCCTAGGATAGTGTTAGGGTTAGGGTTAGGGTTAGCATCAGCCCTAGGATAGTGTTAGGGTTAGGGTTAGCATCAACCCTAGGATAGTGTTAGGGTTAAGGTTAGCCTCAGCCCTAGGAGAGTGTTAGGGTTAGGGATAGGGTTAGCATCAACCCTAGGATAGTGTTAGGGTTAGGGTTAGCCTCAGCCCTAGGAGAGTGTTAGGGTTAGGGATAGGGTTAGCATCAGCCCTAGGATAGTGTTAGGGTTAGGGTTAGGGTTAGCACCAGCCCTAGGATAGTGTTAGGGTTAGGGTTAGCATCAGCCCTAGGATTGTGTTAGGTTTAGGGTTAGCCTCAGCCCTAGGAGAGTGTTAGGGTTAGGGTTAGGGTTAGCATCAGATCTAGGATAGTGTTAGGTTTAGGGTTATGGATATCATCAGGACTAGGATATTGTTAGGGTTAGGGTTAGCATCAGCCATAGGATAGTGTTAGGGTTAGGGTTAGGGTTAGCATCAGCCCTAGGATAGTGTTAGGTTTAGGGTTATGGATATCATCAGGACTAGGATATTGTTAGGGTTAGGGTTAGCATCAGCCATAGGATAGTGTTAGGGTTAGGGTTAGGGTTAGCATCAGCCCTAGGATATTATTAGGGTTAGGGTTAGCATCAGCCCTAGGATAGTGTTAGGGTTAGGGTTAGGGTTAGAACCAGGCCTAGGATAGTGTTAGTGTTAGGGTTAGCATCAGCCTTAGGATAGTGTTAGGGTTAGGGTTAGGGTTAGCATCAGCCGTAGGATAGTGTTAGGGTTAGCGTTAGCTTCAGCCCTAGGATAGTGTTAGAGTTAGGGTTAGGGTTAGCATCAGCCCTAGGATAGTGTTAGGGTTAGGGTTAGGGTTAGCATCAGCCCTAGGATAGTGTTAGTGTTAGGGTTAGCATCAGCCCTAGGATAGTGTTAGGGTTAGGGTTAGGGTTAGCATCAGCCCTAGGATAGTATTAGGGTTAGGGTTAGGGTTAGGGTTAGGGTTAGGGTTAGCATCAGCTCTAGGATAGTGTTAGGGTTAGGGTTAGGGTTAGCACCAGCCCTAGGATAGTGTTAGGGTTAGGGTTAGGGTTAGCATCATCCCTAAGATAGTGTTAGGTTTAGGGTTAGGGTTAGCATCAGGCCTAGGATAGTGTTAGGGTTAGGGTTAGCATCAGCCCTAGGATAGTGTTAGGGTTAGGGTTAGGGTTAGCATCAGCCCTAGGATAGTATTAGGGTTAGGGTTAGGGTTAGGGTTAGGGTTAGGGTTAGCATCAGCTCTAGGATAGTGTTAGGGTTAGGGTTAGGGTTAGCACCAGCCCTAGGATAGTGTTTGGGTTAGGGTTAGGGTTAGCATCAGTCCTAGGATAGTGTTAGGGTTAGGGTTAGCCTCAGCCCTAGGAGAGTGTTAGGGTTAGGGATAGGGTTAGCATCAGGCCTAGGATAGTGTTAGGGTTAGGGTTAGGCTTAGCATCAGCCCTAGGATAGTGTTAGGGTTAGGGTTAGCATCAGGCCTAGGATAGTGTTAGGGTTAGGGTTAGCATCAGCCCTAGGATAGTGTTAGGGTTAGGGTTAGGGTTAGCATCAGCCCTAGGATGGTGTTAGGGTTATGGTTAGGTTTATCATCAGCCCTAGGATAGTGTTAGGGTAAGTGTTAGGGTTAGCATAAGGCCTAGGTTAGTGTTAGGGTTACGGTTAGAATCAGCCCTAGGATAGTGTTAGAGTTAGGGTTAGGGTTAGCATCAGCCCTAGGATAGTGTTAGGTTTAGGGTTAGGGATATCATCAGGCCTAGGATATTGTTAGGGTTAGGTTTAGCATCAGCCCTAGGATAGTGTTAGGGTTAGGGTTAGGGTTAGCATCAGCCCTAGGATAGTGTTAAGTTTAGGGTTAGGGTTAGCATCAGCCCTAGGTTAGTGTTAGGGTTAGGGTTAGGGTTAGCACCAGGCCTAGGATAGTGTTAGTGTTAGGGTTAGTATCAGCCTTAGGATAGTGTTAGGGTTAGGGTTAGGGTTAGCATCAGCCGTAGGATAGTGTTAGGGTTAGGGTTAGCCTCAACCCTAGGATAGTCTTAGAGTTAGGGTTAGGGTTATCATCAGCCCTAGGATAGTGTTAGGGTTATTGTTAGGGTTAGCATCAGCCCTAGGATATTCTTAGGGTTAGGGTTAGCATCAGCCCTAGGATATTGTTAGAGTTAGGGTTAGGGTTAGCACCAGGCCTAGGATAGTGTTAGTGTTAGGGTTAGTATCAGCCTTAGGATAGTGTTAGGGTTAGGGTTAGGGTTAGCATCAGCCGTAGGATAGTGTTAATGTTAGGGTTAGCCTCAACCCTAGGATAGTCTTAGAGTTAGGGTTAGGGTTATCATCAGCCCTAGGATAGTGTTAGGGTTATTGTTAGGGTTAGCATCAGCCCTAGGATAGTGTTAGTGTTAGGGTTAGCATCAGCCCTAGGATAGTGTTAGGGTTAGGGTTAGGGTTCGCATCAGCCCTAGGATATTATTAGGGTTAGGGTTAGCATCAGCCCTAGGATAGTGTTAGGGTTAGGGTTAGGGTTAGCACCAGGCCTAGGATAGTGTTAGTGTTAGGGTTAGCATCAGCCTTAGGATAGTGTTAGGGTTAGGGTTAGGGTTAGCATCAGCCGTAGGATAGTGTTAGGGTTAGGGTTAGCCTCAACCCTAGGATAGTCTTAGAGTTAGGGTTAGGGTTAGCATCAGCCCTAGGATAGTGTTAGGGTTAGGGTTAGGGTTAGCATCAGCCCTAGGATAGTGTTAATGTTAGGGTTAGCATCAGCCCTAGGATAGTGTTAGGGTTAGGGTTAGGGTTAGCATCAGCCCTAGGATAGTATTAGGGTTAGGGTTAGGGTTAGGATTAGGGTTAGCATCAGCTCTAGGATATTGTTAGGGTTAGGGATGGGTTATCATCAGACCTAGGATAGTGGTAGTGTTAGGGTTAGGGTTAGCATCAGCCCTAAGATAGTGTTAGGGTTAGGGTTAGGGTTAGCATCAGGCCTAGGATAGTGTTAGGGTTCGGGTTAGCATCAGCCCTAGGATAGTGTTAGGGTTTGGGTTAGGTTTGCATCAGCCCTAGGATAGTGTTAGGGTTAGGGTTAGCATCAACCCTAGGATAGTGTTTGGGTTAGGGTTAGGGTTAGCATCAGCCCTAGGATAGTGTTAGGGTTAGGGTTAGCCTCAGCCCTAGGAGAGTGTTAGGGTTAGGGATAGGTTTAGCATCAGCCCTAGGATAGTGTTAGGGTTAGGGTTAGGGTTAGCATCAGCCCTAGGATAGTATTACGGTTAGGGTTAGCATCAGCCCTAGGATAGTGTTAGGGTTAGGGTAAGCCTTAGCCCTAAGATAGTGTTAGAGTTAGGTTTAGGGTTAGCATCAGCCCTAGGATAGTGTTAGGGTTAGGGTTAGGGTTAGCATCAGCCCTAGGATAGTGTTAGTGTTAGGGTTAGCATCACCCCTAGGATAGTGTTAGGGTTAGGGTTAGGGTTAGAAGCCGCCCTAGGATAGTGTTAGGGTTAGGGTTAGGGTTAGCATCAGCCCTAGGATAGTGTTAGGTTAAGGGTTAACATAAACCCTAGGATAGTGTTAGCGTTAGGGTTAGGGTTATCATCAAGCCTAGGATAGTGTTAGGGTTAGGGTTAGGGTTAGCATCAGTTCAAGGATAGTGTTAGGGTTAGCGTTAGGGTTACCATCAGCTCTAGGATAGTGTTAGGGTTAGGGTTAGGGTTAGCATCAGCCCTAGGATAGTGTTAGGGTTAGGGTTAGCATCAGCCCTAGGATAGTGTTAGGGTTAGGGTTCTGGTTAGCATCAGGCCTAGGATAGTGTTAGGGTTAGGGTTAGCATCAGCCCTACGATAGTGTTAGGGTTAGGGTTAGGGTTAGCATCAGCCGTAGGATAGTGTTAGGGTTATGGTTACCATCAACCCTAGGATAGTGTTTGGGTTAGGGATACGGTTAGCATCAGCCCTAGGATAGTGTAAGTGTTAGGGTTAGCCTCAGCCCTAGGAGAGTGTTAGGGTTAGGGATAGGGTTAGCATCAGGCCTAGGATAGTGTTAGGGTTAGGGTTAGGGTTAGCACCAGCCCTAGGATAGTGTTAGGGTTAGGGTTAGCATCAGGCCTAGGATAGTGTTAGGGTTGGGGTTAGCATCAGCCCTAGGATAGTGTTAGGGTTAGGGTTAGGGTTAGCATCAGCCGTAGGATAGTGTTAGGGTTAGGGTTAGCCTCAGCCCTAGGATAGTGTTAGCGTTAAGGTTAGGGTTAGCATCAGCCCTAGGATAGTGTTAGGGGTAGGGTTACGGTTAGCATCAGCCCTAGAATAGTGTTAGTGTTAGGGTTAGCATCAGCCCTAGGACAGTGTTAGGGTTAGGGTTAGGATTAGCATCAGCCCTAGGATAGTATTAGGGTTAGGGTTAGGGTTAGGGTTAGGGTTAGCATCAGCTCTAGGATAGTGTTAGGGTTAGGGTTAGGGTTAGCATCAGCCCTAGGATAGTGTTAGGGTTAGGGTTAGGGTTAGCATCAGCCCTAGGATAGTGTTAGGGTTAGGGTTAGCATCAGCCCTGGGATAATGTTAGGGTTAGGGTTAGGTTTAGCATCAGGCCTAAGATAGTGTTAGGGTTAGGGTTATCATCAGCCCTAGGATAGTGTTAGGTTAAGGGTTAGGGTTAGCATCAGCCCTAGGATAGTGTTAGGGTTAGGGTTAGCATCAGCCCTAGGATAGTGTTAGGGTTAGGGTTAGGGTTAGCATCAGCCCTAGGATAGTGTTAGGGTTAGGGTTAGCATCAGCCCTAGGATAGTGTTAGGGTTAGGGTTAGGGTTAGCATGAGCCCTTGGATAGTGTTAGGGTTAGGGTTATCATCAACCCTAGGATAGTGTTAGGGTTAGGGTTAGGGTTAGCATCAGCCCTAGGATAGTGTAAGGGTTAGGGTTAGGGTTAGCATCAGCCCTAGGATATTATTAGGGTTAGGGTTAGCATCAGCCCTAGGATATTATTAGGGGTAGGGTTAGCATCAGCCCTAGGATAGTGTTAGGGTTAGGGTTAGGGTTAGCACCAGGAATAGGATAGTGTTAGTGTTAGGGTTAGCATCAGCCTTAGGATAGTGTTAGGGTTAGGGTTAGGGTTAGCATCAGCCGTAGGACAGTGTTAGGGTTAGGGTTAGCCTCAACCCTAGGATAGTCTTAGAGTTAGGGTTAGGGTTAGCATCAGCCCTAGGATAGTGTTAGGGTTAGGGTTAGGGTTAGCATCAGCCCTAGGATAGTGTTAGTGTTAGGGTTAGCATCAGCCCTAGGATAGTGTTAGGGTTAGGGTTAGGGTTAGCATCAGCCCTAGGATAGTATTAGGGTTAGGGTTAGGGTTAGGATTAGGGTTAGCATCAGCTCTAGGATATTGTTAGGGTTAGGGATGTGTTATCATCAGACCTAGGATAGTGGTAGTGTTAGGGTTAGGGTTAGCATCAGCCCTAAGATAGTGTTAGGGTTAGGGTTAGGGTTAGCATCAGGCCTAGGATAGTGTTAGGGTTCGGGTTAGCATCAGCCCTAGGATAGTGTTAGGGTTAGGGTTAGGGTTAGCCTCAGCCCTAGGATAGTATTAGGGTTAGGGTTAGCATCAACCCTAGGATAGTGTTTGGGTTAGGGTTAGGGTTAGCATCAGCCCTAGGATAGTGTTAGGGTTAGGTTTAGCCTCAGCCCTAGGAGAGTGTTAGGGTTAGGGATAGGGTTAGCATCAGCCCTAGGATAGTGTTAGGGTTAGGGTTAGGGTTAGCATCAGCCTTAGGATAGTATTACGGTTAGGGTTAGCATCAGCCCTAGGATAGTGTTAGGGTTAGGGTAAGCCTTAGCCCTAAGATAGTGTTAGAGTTAGGTTTAGGGTTAGCATCAGCCCTAGGATAGTGTTAGTGTTAGGGTTAGGGTTAGCATCACCCCTAGGATAGTGTTAGTGTTAGGGTTAGCATCACCCCTAGGATAGTGTTAGGGTTAGGGTTAGGGTTAGAATCCGCCCTAAGATAGTGTTAGGGTTAGGGTTAGGGTTAGCATCAGCCCTAGGATAGTGTTAGGTTAAGGGTTAACATAAACCCTAGGATAGTGTTAGCGTTAGGGTTAGGGTTATCATCAGGCCTAGGATAGTGTTAGGGTTAGGGTTAGGGTTAGCATCAGTTCAAGGATAGTGTTAGGGTTAGCGTTAGGGTTAGCATCAGCTCTAGGATAGTGTTAGGGTTAGGGTTAGGGTTAGCATCAGCCCTAGGATAGTGTTAGGGTTAGGGTTAGCATCAGCCCTAGGATAGTGTTAGGGTTAGGGTTAGGGTTAGCATCAGGCCTAGGATAGTGTTAGGGTTAGGGTTAGCCTCAGCCCTAGGATAGTGTTAGCGTTAAGGTTAGGGTTAGCATCAGCCCTAGGATAGTGTTAGGGGTACGGTTACGGTTAGCATCAGCCCTAGGATAGTGTTAGTGTTAGGGTTAGCATCAGCCCTAGGACAGTGTTAGGGTTAGGGTTAGAATTAGCATCAGCCCTAGGATAGTATTAGGGTTAGGGTTAGGGTTAGGGTTAGGGTTAGGGTTAGCATCAGCTCTAGGATAGTGTTAGGGTTAGGGTTAGGGTTAGCATCAGCCCTAGGATAGTGTTAGGGTTAGGGTTAGGGTTAGCATCAGCCCTAGGATAGTGTTAGGGTTAGGGTTAGCATCAGCCCTGGGATAATGTTAGGGTTAGGGTTAGGTTTAGCATCAGGCCTAGGATAGTGTTAGGGTTAGGGTTAGCATCAGCCCTAGGATAGTGGTAGGGTTAAGGTTAGCATCAGCCCTAGGATAGTGTTAGGGTTAGGGTTAGGGTTAGCATGAGCCCTTGGATAGTGTTAGGGTTAGGGTTAGCATCAACCCTAGGATAGTGTTAGGGTTAGGGTTAGGGTTAGCATCAGCCCTAGGATAGTGTTAGGGTTAGGGTTAGTGTTAGCATCAGCCCTAGGATAGTGTTAGGGTTAGGGATAGCATCAGCCTTAGGATAGTGTTAGGGTTAGGGTTAGGGTTAGCACAAGCCCTAAGATAGTGTTAGGGTTAGGGTTAGCATCAACCCTAGGATAGTGTTAGGGTTAGGGTTAAGGTTAGCATCAGCCCTAGGATAGTGTTAGGGTTAGGGTTAGCATCAGCCCTAGGATAGTGGTAGGGTTAGGGTTAGGGTTAGCATCAGCCCTAGGATAGTGTTAGGGTTAGGGTTAGGGTTAGCATCAGCCCTAGGATAGTGTTAGGTTTAGGGTTAGGGTTAGCACCAGGCCCAGGATATTGTTAGCGTTAGGGTTAGCATCAGCCTTAGGATAGTGTTAGGGTTAGGGTTAGGGTTAGCATCAGCCGTAGGATAGTGTTTGGGTTAGGGTTAGCCTCAGCCCTAAAATAGTGTTAGAGTTAGGGTTAGGGTTAGCATCAGCCCTAGGATAGTGTTAGGGTTAGGGTTAGGGTTAGCATCAGCCCTAGGATAGTGTTAGTGTTAGGGTTAGATTCACCCCTAGGATTGTGTTAGGGTTAGGGATAGGGTTAGCATCAGCCGTAGGATAGTGTTAGGGTTAGGGTTAACCTAAACCCTAGGATAGTGTTAGGGTTAGGGTTAGGGTTATCATCAGGCCTAAGATAGTGTTAGGGTTAGGGTTAGGGTTAGCATCAGCCCTAGGATAGTGTTAGGGTTAGGGTTCGAGTTAGCATCAGCCCTAGGATATTATTAGGGTTAGGGTTAGCATCAGCCCTAGGATAGTGTTAGGGTTAGGGTTAGGGTTAGCACCAGGCCTAGGATACTGTTAGTGTTAGGGTTAGCATCAGCCTTAGGATAGTGTTAGGGTTAGGGTTAGGGTTAGCATCAGCCGTAGGATAGTGTTAGGGTTAGGGTTAGCCTCAACCCTAGGATAGTCTTAGAGTTAGGGTTAGGGTTAGCATCAGCCCTAGGATAGTATTAGGGTTAGGGTTAGGATTAGGATTAGGGTTAGCATCAGCTCTAGGATAGTGTTAAGGTTAGGGATGGGTTATCATCAGACCTAGGATAGTGTTAGTGTTAGGGTTAGGGTTAGCATCAGCCCTAAGATAGTGTTAGGGTTAGGGTTAGGGTTAGCATCAGGCCTAGGATAGTGTTAGGGTTCGGGTTAGCATCAGCCCTAGGATAGTGTTAGGGTTAGGGTTTGGGTTAGCATCAGCCCTAGGATAGTGTTAGGGTTAGGGTTAGCATCAACCCTAGGATAGTGTTTGGGTTAGGGTTAGGGTTAGCATCAGCCCTAGGATAGTGTTAGGGTTAGGGTTAGCCTCAGCCCTAGGAGAGTGTTAGGGTTACGGATAGGGTTAGCATCAGCCCTAGGATAGTGTTAGGGTTAGGGTTAGGGTTAGCATCAGCCCTAGGATAGTATTACGGTTAGGGTTAGCATCAGCCCTAGGATAGTGTTAGGGTTAGGGTAAGCCTTAGCCCTAAGATAGTGTTAGAGTTAGGTTTAGGGTTAGCATCAGCCCTAGGATAGTGTTAGGGTTAGGGTTAGGGTTAGCATCAGCCCTAGGATAGTGTTAGTGTTAGGGTTAGCATCACCCCTAGGATAGTGTTAGGGTTAGGGTTAGGGTTAGAATCCGCCCTAGGATAGTGTTAGGGTTAGGGTTAGGGTTAGCATCAGCCCTAGGATAGTGTTAGGGTTAGGGTTAGCATCAGCCCTAGGATAGTGTTAGGGTTAGGGTTAGGGTTAGCATCAGCCGTAGGATAGTGTTAGGGTTAGGGTTACCATCAACCCTAGGATAGTGTTAGGGTTAGGGTTAGGGTTAGCATCAGCCGTAGGATAGTGTTAGGGTTAGGGTTACCATCAACCCTAGGATAGTGTTTGGGTTAGGGATAGGGTTAGCATCAGCCCTAGGATAGTGTTAGGGTTAGGGTTAGCCTCAGCCCTAGGAGAGTGTTAGGGTTAGGGATAGGGTTAGCATCAGGCCTAGGATAGTGTTAGGGTTAGGGTTAGGGTTAGCACCAGCCCTAGGATAGTGTTAGGGTTAGCGTTAGCATCAGGCCTAGGATAGTGTTAGGGTTAGGGTTAGCATCAGCCCTAGGATAGTGTTAGGGTTAGGTTTAGGGTTAGCATCAGCCCTAGGATAGTGATAGGTTTAGGGTTAGGGATATCATCAGGACTAGGATATTGTTAGGGTTAGGGTTAGCATCAGCCATAGGATAGTGTTAGGGTTAGGGTTAGGGTTAGCATCAGCCCTAGGATATTATTAGGGTTAGGGTTAGCATCAGCCCTAGGATAGTGTTAGGGTTAGGGTTAGGGTTAGAACCAGGCCTAGGATAGTGTTAGTGTTAGGGTTAGCATCAGCCTTAGGATAGTGTTAGGGTTAGGGTTAGGGTTAGCATCAGCCGTAGGATAGTGTTAGGGTTAGGGTTAGCCTCAGCCCTAGGATAGTGTTAGAGTTAGGGTCAGGGTTAGCATCAGCCCTAGGATAGTGTTAGGGTTAGGGTTAGGGTTAGCATCAGCCCTAGGATAGTGTTAGTGTTAGGGTTAGCATCAGCCCTAGGATAGTGTTAGGGTTAGGGTTAGGGTTAGCATCAGCCCTAGGATAGTATTTGGGTTAGGGTTAGGGTTAGGGTTAGGGTTAGCATCAGCTCTAGGATAGTGTTAGGGTTAGGGTTAGGGTTAGCACCAGCCCTAGGATAGTGTTAGGGTTAGGGTTAGGGTTAGCATCATCCCTAAGATAGTGTTAGGTTTAGGGTTAGGGTTAGCATCAGGCCTAGGATAGTGTTAGGGTTAGGGTTAGCATCAGCCCTAGGATAGTGTTAGGGTTAGGGTTAGGGTTAGCATCAGCCCTAGGATAGTGTTAGTGTTAGGGTTAGCATCAACCCTAGGATAGTGTTTGGGTTAGGGTTAGGGTTAGCATCAGTACTAGGATAGTGTTAGGGTTAGGGTTAGCCTCAGCCCTAGGAGAGTGTTAGGGTTAGGGTTAGCATCAGCCCTTGGATAGTGTTAGGGTTAGGGTTAGGGTTAGCATCAGCCCTAGGATGGTGTTAGGGTTATGGTTAGGTTTAGCATCAGCGCTAGGATAGTGTTAGGGTAAGTGTTAGGGTTAGCATCAGGCCTAGGTTAGTGTTAGGGTTACGGTTAGAATCAGCCCTAGGATAGTGTTAGGGTTAGGGTTAGGGTTAGCATCAGCCCTAGGATAGTGTTAGGTTTAGGGTTAGGGATATCATCAGGCCTAGGATATTGTTAGGGTTAGGGTTAGCATCAGCCCTAGGATAGTGTTAAGGTTATGGTTAGGGTTAGCATCAGCCCTAGGATAGTGTTAGGGTTAGGGTTAGGGTTAGCATCAGCCCTAGGATATTCTTAGGGTTAGGGTTAGCATCAGCCCTAGGATAGTGTTAGGGTTAGGGTTAGGGTTAGCACCAGACCTAGGATAGTGTTAGTGTTAGGGTTAGCATCAGCCTTAGGATAGTGTTAGGGTTAGTGTTAGGGTTAGCATCAGCCGTAGGATAGTGTTAGGGTTAGGGTTAGCCTCAACCCTAGGATAGTCTTAGAGTTAGGGTTAGGGTTATCATCAGCCCTAGGATAGTGTTAGGGTTATTGTTAGGGTTAGCATCAGCCCTAGGATAGTGTTAGTGTTAGGGTTAGCATCAGCCCTAGGATAGTGTTAGGGTTAGGGTTAGGGTTAGCATCAGCCCTAGGATAGTGTTAGGGTTAGGGTTAGGGTTAGAACCAGGCCTAGGATAGTGTTACTGTTAGGGTTAGCATCAGCCTTAGGATAGTGTTAGGGTTAGGGTTAGGGTTAGCATCAGCCGTAGGATAGTGTTAGGGTTAGGGTTAGCCTCAGCCCTAGGATAGTGTTAGAGTTAGGGTTAGGGTTAGCATCAACCCTAGGAGAGTGTTAGGGTTAGTGTTAGAGTTAGCATCAGCCCTAGGATAGTGTTAGTGTTAGGGTTAGCTTCAGCCCTAGGATAGTGTTAGGGTTAGGGTTAGGGTTAGCATCAGCCCTAGGATAGTATTAGGGTTAGGGTTAGGGTTAGGGTTAGGGTTAGGGTTAGCATCAGCTCTAGGATAGTGTTAGGGATAGGGTTAGGGTTAGCACCAGCCCTAGGATAGTGTTAGGGTTAGGGTTAGGGTTAGCATCATCCCTAAGATAGTGTTAGGTTTAGGGTTAGGGTTAGCATCAGGCCTAGGATAGTGTTAGGGTTAGGGTTAGCATCAGCCCTAGGATAGTGTTAGGGTTAGGGTTAGGGTTAGCATCAGCCCTAGGATAGTGTTAGTGTTAGGGTTAGCATCAACCCTAGGATAGTGTTTGGGTTAGGGTTAGGGTTAGCATCAGTCCTAGGATAGTGTTAGGGTTAGGGTTAGCCTCAGCCCTAGGATAGTGTTAGGGTAAGTGTTAGGGATAGCATCAGCACTAGGATAGTGTTAGGGTTAGGGTTAGGGTTAGCATCAGCCCTAGGATAGTGTTAGGGTTAGGGTTAGGTTTAGCATCAGCCCTAGGATAGTGTTAGGTTTAGGGTTATGGATATCATCAATACTAGGATATTGTTAGGGTTAGGGTTAGCATCAGCCATAGGATAGTGTTAGGGTTAGGGTTAGGGTTAGGGTTATGATTAGCATCAGCCCTAGGATAGTGTTAGGGTTAGGGTTAGGGTTAGCATCAGCCCTAGGATAGTGTTAGGGTTAGGGTTAGCATCAGCCCTAGGATAGTGTTAGGGTTAGGGTTAGGGTTAGCATCAGCCCTAGGATAGTGTTAGGGTTAGGGTTATCATCAGCCCTGGGATAGCGTTAGGGTTAGGGTTAGGGTTAGCATCAGGCCTAGGATAGTGTTAGTGTTAGGGTTAGGGTTAGCATCAGCTCTAGGATAGTGTTAGGGTTAGGGTTAGCCAGAGCCCTAGGAGAGTGTTAGGGTTAGGTTTAGAGCTAGCATCAGCCGTAGGATAGTGTTAGGGTTAGGGATAGCATCAGCCCTAGGATAGTGTTAGGGTTATGTTAAGTTTTAGCATCAGCCCTAGGATAGTGTTAGGGTAAGGGTTAGGGTTAGCATCAGCCCTAAGATAGTGTTAGCGTTAGGGTTAGCCTCAGCCCTAGGAGAGTGTTAGGGTTAGGGTTAGGGTTAGCATCAGCCCTAGGATAGTGTTAGGTTTAGGGTAAGCATCATCCCTAGGATAGTGTTAGGGTTAGGGTTACGGTTAGAATCAGCCCTAGGATAGTGTTAGTGTTCGAGTCATCATCAGCCCTAGAATAGTGTTAGGGTTAGGGTTAGGGATATCATCAGGCCTAGGATAGTGTTAGGGTTTGGGTTAGCATCAGCCCTAGGATAGTGTTAGGGTTAGGGTTAGGGTTATCATCAGCCCTAGGATAGTGTTAGGGTTAGGTTTAGGGTTAGCATCAGCCCCAGGACTGTGTTAGGGTTAGGGATAGCATCAGCCCTAGGATTGTGTTCGGGATATGTTTAGGTTTAGCATCAGCCCTAGGATAGTGTTAGTGTAAGGGTTAGGGTTAGCATCAGCCCTAAGGTAGTGTTAGGGTTAGGGTTAGACTCTGCCCTAGGAGAGTATTAGGGTTAGGGTTAGGGTTAGCAACAGCCCTAGGATAGTGTTAGGGTGATTGTTAGCATCAGCCCTAGGACAGTGTTAGGGTTAGGGTTACGGTTAGAATCAGCCCTAGGATAGTGTTAGTGTTAGGGTCATCATCAACCCTAGGATAGTGTTAGCGTTAGGGTTATGGATATCATCAGGCCTAGGATAGTGTTAGGGTTAGGGTTAGCATCAGCCCTAGGATAGTGTTAGGGTAAGGGTTAGGGTTAGCATCAGCCCTAGGATAGTGTTAGGGTTAGGGTTAAGGATAGCATCAGCCCTAAGATAGTGTTAGGGTTAGGGTTAGGGTTAGCATCAGCCCTAGGATAGTGTCAGGGTTAGGGTTAGCATCAGCCCTAGGATAGTGTTAGGGTTAGGGTTAGGGTTAGCACCAGGCCTAGGATAGTGTTAGGGTTAGGGTTAGCATCAGCCTTAGGATAGTGTTAGGGGTAGGGTTAGGGTTAGTATCAGCCGTAGGTTAGTGTTAGTGTTAGGGTTAGCCTCAGCCCTATTATAGTTGCAGAGTCAGGGTTACGGTTAGCATCAGCCCTAAGATAGTGTTAGGGTTAGGGTTAGGGTTATGATTAGCATCAGCCCTAGGATAGTGTTAGGGTTAGGGTTAGGGTTAGCATCAGCCCTAGGATAGTGGAAGGGTTAGGGTTAGGGTTAGCATCAGGCCTAGGATAGTGTTAAAGTTAGGGTTAGCATCAGCCCTAGGATAGTGTTAGGGTTAGGGTTAGGGTTAGGGTTAGCATCAGCCCTAGAATAGTGTTAGGGTTAGAGTTAGCATCAGCCCTAGGATAGTGTTAGGGTTAGGATTAGGGTTAGCATCAGCCCTAGGATAGTGTTAGGGTTAGGGTTAGCATCAGCCCTAGGATAGTGTTTGGGTTAGGGTTGCGGTTAGAATCAGCCCTAGGATAGTGTTAGTATTAGGGTCATCATCAGCCCTAGGATAGTGTTAGGGTTAGGGTTAGGGATATCATCAGGCCTAGGATTGTGTTAGGGTTAGGGTTAGCATCAGCCCTAGGATAGTGTTAGGGTTAGGGTTAGGGTTAGCATCAGCCCTAGGATAGTGTTAGTGTTAGGGTTAGGGTTAGCATCAGCCCTAGGATAGTGTTAGGGTTAGGGTTAGGGATAGCATCAGCCCTAGGATAGTGTTAGGGTTAGGGTTAGCATCAGCCCTAGGATAGTGTTAGGGTTAGTTTTAGGGTTAGCATGAGTCCTAGGATAGTGTTAGGGTTAGGGTTAGCATCAGCCCTAGGATTGTGTTAGGGTTAGGTTTAGGGTTACCATCAGCCCTAGGATAGTGTTAGGTTTAGGGTTACCATCAGCCCCAGCATAGTGTTAGGGTTAGGGTTAGGGTTAGCATCAGCCGTATGATAGTGTTAGGGTTAGGGTTAGGGTTAGCATCAGCCCTAGGATAGTGAAAGGGTTAGGGTTAGGGTTAGCATCAGGCCTAGGATAGTGTTAGATTTAGGGTTAGCATCAGCCCTAGGATAGTGTTAGGGTTAGAGTTAGCATCAGCCCTAGGATAGTGTTAGGGTTAGGGTTAGGGTTAGCATCAGCCCTGGGATAGTGTTAGGGTTAGGGTTAGGGTTAGCATCAGCCCTAGGATAGTGTTAGGGTTAGGGTTAGCCTCAGCCCTAGAAGAGTGTTAGGGTTAGGTTTAGGGTTAGCATCAGCCCTAGGATAGTGTTTGGGTTAGGGATAGCTCCAGCCCAAGGATAGTGTTAGGGTAAGGGTTAGGGTTAGCATCAGCCCTAAGATAGTGTTAGGGTTAGGGTTACACTCAGCCCTAGGAGAGTATTATGGTTAGGGTTAGGGTTAGGAACAGCCCTAGGATAGTGTTAGGGTTATTGTTAGCATCAGCCCTAGGATAGTGTTAGTGTTAGGGTAATCATCAGCCATAGGATAGTGTTAGGGTTAGGGTTAGGGATATCATCAGGCCTAGGATAGTGTTAGGGTTAGGGTTAGCATCAGCCCTAGGATAGTGTTAGGGTAAGTGTTAGGGATAGCATCAGCCCTAGGATAGTGTTAGGGTTAGGGTTAGGGTTAGCATCAGCCCTAGGATAGTGTTGGGGTTAGGGTTAGGGTTAGCATCAGCCCTAGGATAGTCTTAGGGTTAGGGTTAGGGTTAGTATCAGCCGTAGGATAGTGTTACAGTTAGGGTTAGCCTCAGCCCTAGGATAGTGTTAGAGTTAGGGTTAGGGTTAGCATCAGCCCTAAGATAGTGTTAGGGTTAGGGTTAGCCTCAGCCCTAGAAGAGTGTTAGGGTTAGGGTTAGGGTTAGCATCAGCCCTAGGATAGTGTTAGGGTTATTGTTAGCATCAGCCCTAGGATAGTGTTAGGTTTAGGGTTAGGGTTAGCGTCAGCCCTAGGATAGTGATAGGGTTAGGGTTAAGGTTAGCATCAGCCCTAGGATAGTGTTAGGGTTAGGGTTAGCATCAGCCCTAGGTTAGTGTTAGGGTTAGGGTTAGGGTTAGCACCAAGCCTAGGATAGTGTTAGTGTTAGGGTTAGAATCAGCCTTAGGATAGTGTTAGGGTTAGGTTTAGGGTTAGCATCAGCCGTAGGATAGTGTTATGGTTAGTGTTAGCATCAGCCCTAGGATAGTGTTAGGGTTAGGGTTAGGGTAAGCATCAGCCCTAGGATAGTGTTAGGGTTAGGGTTAGCATCAGCCCTAGAATAGTGTTAGGGTTAGGGTTAGGGTTAGCATCAGCCCTAGGTTAGTGTTAGGGTTAGGGTTAGCCTCAGCCCTAGGATATTGTTAGGGTTAGGCTTAGGGTTAGCACCAGGCCTAGGATAGTGTTAGGGTTAGGGTTAGCATCAGCCTTAGGATAGTGTTACGGTTAGGGTTAGGGTTAGCATCAGCCTTAGGATAGTGTTAGGGTTAGTGTTAGCATCAGCCCTAGGATAGTGTTAGCTTTAGGGTTAGGGTTAGCATCAGCCCAAGGATAGTGTTAGGGTTAGGGTTAGCATCAGCAATAGGAAAGTGTTATGGTTAGGGTTAGGGTTATCATCAGCCGTAGGATAGTGTTAGGGTTAGGTTAACCTCAGCCCTAGGATAGTGTTAGGGTTAGGGTTAGGGTTAGCATCAGCCATAGGATAGTGTTTGGGTTAGGGTTTGCCTCAGCCCTAGGAGAGTTTTAGTGTTAGGGATAGGGTTAGCATCAGGCCTAGGACAGTGTTAGGGTTAGAGTTAGCATCAGCCCTAGGATAGAGTTAGGGTTAGGATTAGGGTTAGCATCAGCCCTAGGATAGTGTTAGGGTTAGGGTTAGGGTTAGCATCACCCCTAGGAGAGTGTTAGGGTTAGGTTTAGGGTTACCATCAGCCCTAGGATAGTGTTAGGGTTAGGGATAGCATCAGCCCTAGGATAGTGTTAGGGTTATGGTTAGTTTTAGCATCAGCCCTAGGATAGTGTTAGGGTAAGGGATAGGGTTAGCATCAGCCCTAGGATAGTGTTAGGGTTAGTGTTAGGGTTAGCATCAGCCCAAGGATAGTGTTAGGGTTAGGGTTAGCATCAGCCCTAGGATAGTGTTAGGGTTAAGGTTAGGGTTAGCATCAGCCCTAGGATAGTGTTAGGGTTAATGTTATCATGAGCCCTAGTATAGTGTTAGGGTTAGGGTTAGGGTTAGCATCAGGCCTAGGATAATGTTAGGGTTAGGGTTAGGGTAAGCATCAGCCCTAGGGTAGTGTTAGGGTTAGGGTTAGCATCAGCCCTAGCATAGTGTTAGGGTTAGGGTTAGAGTTATCACCAGGCCTAGGATAGTGTTGGTGGAAGGGTTAGCATCAGGCCTAGGATAGTGTTAGAGTTAGGGTTAGGGTTAGCATCAGCCCTAGGATAGTGTTAGTGTTAGGGTTAGCATCAGCCCTAGGATAGTGTTAGGGTTAGGTTTGGGTAAGCATCAGCCCTAGGATAGTGTTAGGGTTAGGGTTAGCATCAGCCCTAGGATAGTGTTAGGCTTAGGGTTAGGGTTAGCATCAGCCCTAGGATAGTGTTATGGTTAGGGTTAGCCTCAGCCCTAGGAGAGTTGTAGGGTTAGGGTTAGGGTTATCATGAGCCCTAGGATAGTGCTGGTGTTAGGGTTAGGGTTAGCATCAGGCCTAGGATAGTGTTAGGGTTAGGGTTAGGGTAAGCATCAGCCCTAGGGTAGTGTTAGGGTTAGGGTTAGCATCAGCCCTAGGATACTGTTAGTGTTAGGGTTAGGCTTATCACCAGGCCTAGGATAGTGTTGGTGGAAGGGTTAGCATCAGGCCTAGGATAGTGTTAGGGTTAGGGTTAAGGTTAGCATCAGCCCTAGGATAGTGTTAGGGTTAGAGTTAGCATCAGCCCTAGGATAGTGTTAGGGTTAGGGTTAGGGTTAGCATCAGCCCTAGGATAGTGTTAGGGTTAGGGTTAGGGTTAGCATCAGCCCTAGGATAGTGTTAGGGTTAGGGTTAGGGTGAGCATGAGCCCTAGGATAGTGTTAGGGTTAGGGTTAGCCTCAGCCCTAGGAGAGTGTTAGCGTTAGGTTTAGGGTAGCATCAGCCCTAGGATAGTGTTAGGGTTAGGGATAGCATCAGCCCTACGATAGTGTTAGGGTTAGGGTTAGGTTTATCATCAGCCCTAGGATAGTGTTAGGGTAAGGGTTAGGGTTAGCATCAGCCCTAGGATAGTGTTAGGGTTATGGTTAGGGTTAGCATCAGCCCTAGGATAGTGTTAGTGTTAGGGTTAGAATCAGCCCAAGGATAGTGTTAGGGTTAGGGTTAGGGTTAGCATCAGCCGTAGGGTAGTGTTAGAGTTAGGGTTAGCCTCAGCCCTAGGAGAGTGTTTGGTGTTAGGGTTAGGGTTAGCATCAGCCCTAGGATAGTGTTAGGGTTAGGGTTAGCATCAGCAATAGGAAAGTGTTATGGTTAGGGTTAGGGTTATCATCAGCCGTAGGATAGTGTTAGGGTTAGGTTAACCTCAGCCCTAGGATAGTGTTAGGGTTAGGGTTAGGGTTAGCATCAGCCATAGGATAGTGTTTGGGTTAGGGTTTGCCTCAGCCCTAGGAGAGTTTTAGTGTTAGGGATAGGGTTAGCATCAGGCCTAGGACAGTGTTAGGGTTAGAGTTCGCATCAGCCCTAGGATAGAGTTAGGGTTAGGATTAGGGTTAGCATCAGCCCTAGGATAGTGTTAGGGTTAGGGTTAGGGTTAGCATCACCCCTAGGAGAGTGTTAGGGTTAGGTTTAGGGTTACCATCAGCCCTAGGATAGTGTTAGGGTTAGGGATAGCATCAGCCCTAGGATAGTGTTAGGGTTATGGTTAGTTTTAGCATCAGCCCTAGGATAGTGTTAGGGTAAGGGATAGGGTTAGCATCAGCCCTAGGATAGTGTTAGGGTTAGTGTTAGGGTTAGCATCAGCCCAAGGATAGTGTTAGGGTTAGGGTTAGCATCAGCCCTAGGATAGTGTTAGGGTTAAGGTTAGGGTTAGCATCAGCCCTAGGATAGTGTTAGGGTTAATGTTATCATGAGCCCTAGGATAGTGTTAGGGTTAGGGTTAGGGTTAGCATCAGGCCTAGGATAATGTTAGGGTTAGGGTTAGGGTAAGCATCAGCCCTAGGGTAGTGTTAGGGTTAGGGTTAGCATCAGCCCTAGCATAGTGTTAGGGTTAGGGTTAGAGTTATCACCAGGCCTAGGATAGTGTTGGTGGAAGGGTTAGCATCAGGCCTAGGATAGTGTTAGAGTTAGGGTTAGGGTTAGCATCAGCCCTAGGATAGTGTTAGTGTTAGGGTTAGCATCAGCCCTAGGATAGTGTTAGGGTTAGGTTTGGGTAAGCATCAGCCCTAGGATAGTGTTAGGGTTAGGGTTAGCATCAGCCCTAGGATAGTGTTAGGCTTAGGGTTAGGGTTAGCATCAGCCCTAGGATAGTGTTATGGTTAGGGTTAGCCTCAGCCCTAGGAGAGTTGTAGGGTTAGGGTTAGGGTTATCATGAGCCCTAGGATAGTGCTGGTGTTAGGGTTAGGGTTAGCATCAGGCCTAGGATAGTGTTAGGGTTAGGGTTAGGGTAAGCATCAGCCCTAGGGTAGTGTTAGGGTTAGGGTTAGCATCAGCCCTAGGATACTGTTAGTGTTAGGGTTAGGCTTATCACCAGGCCTAGGATAGTGTTGGTGGAAGGGTTAGCATCAGGCCTAGGATAGTGTTAGGGTTAGGGTTAAGGTTAGCATCAGCCCTAGGATAGTGTTAGGGTTAGAGTTAGCATCAGCCCTAGGATAGTGTTAGGGTTAGGGTTAGGGTTAGCATCAGCCCTAGGATAGTGTTAGGGTTAGGGTTAGGGTTAGCATCAGCCCTAGGATAGTGTTAGGGTTAGGGTTAGGGTGAGCATGAGCCCTAGGATAGTGTTAGGGTTAGGGTTAGCCTCAGCCCTAGGAGAGTGTTAGCGTTAGGTTTAGGGTAGCATCAGCCCTAGGATAGTGTTAGGGTTAGGGATAGCATCAGCCCTACGATAGTGTTAGGGTTAGGGTTAGGTTTATCATCAGCCCTAGGATAGTGTCAGGGTAAGGGTTAGGGTTAGCATCAGCCCTAGGATAGTGTTAGGGTTATGGTTAGGGTTAGCATCAGCCCTAGGATAGTGTTAGTGTTAGGGTTAGAATCAGCCCAAGGATAGTGTTAGGGTTAGGGTTAGGGTTAGCATCAGCCGTAGGGTAGTATTAGAGTTAGGGTTAGCCTCAGCCCTAGGAGAGTGTTTGGTGTTAGGGTTAGGGTTAGCATCAGCCCTAGGATAGTGTTAGGGTTAGGGTTAGCATCAGCGCTAGCATAGTGTTAGGGTTAGGGTTATGTTTAGCATCAGCCCTAGAATAGTGTTAGGGTAAGGGTTAGGGTTAGCATCAGCTCTAAGACAGTGTTAGGTTTAGGGTTAGCCTCAGCCCTAGGAGAGTGTTAGGGTTAGGGTTAGGGTTAGCATCAGCCCTAGGATAGTGTTAGGGTTATTGTTAGCATCAGCCCTAGGATAGTGTTAAGGTTAGGGTTAGGGTTAGCATCAGCCCTAGGATAGTGTTAGGGTTAGGGTTAGCATCAGCCCTAGGATAGTGTTAGGGTTATGGTTAGGTTTAGCATCAGCCCTAGGATAGTGTTATGCTAAGGGTTAGGGTTAGCATCAGGACTAGGATAGTGTTAGGGTTAGGGTTAGGGTTAGCATCAGCCCTAGGATAGTGTTAGTGTTAGGGTTAGGGTTAGCTTCAGCCCTAGGATAGTGTTAGATTTAGGGTTAGGGTTAGCATCAGCCCTGAGATAGTGTTAGGGTTAGGGTTAGGGTTATGATTAGCATCAGCCCTAGGATAGTGTTAGGGTTAGGGTTAGGGTTAGCATCAGCCCAAGGATAGTGTTAGGGTTAGGGTTAGCATCAGCCCTAGGATAGTGTTAGGGTTAGGGTTAGGGTTAGCATCAGCCCTAGGTTAGTGTTAGGGTTAGGGTTATCATCAGCCCTAGGATAGTGTTAGGGTTAGGGTTAGGGTTAGCATCAGGCCTAGGATAGTGTTAGATTTAGGGTTAGCATCAGCCCTAGGATAGTGTTAGGGTTAGAGTTAGCATCAGCCCTAGGATAGTGTTAGGGTTAGGGTTAGGGTTAGCATCAGCCCTGGGATAGTGTTAGGGTTAGGGTTAGGGTTAGCATCAGCCCTAGGATAGTGTTAGGGTTAGGGTTAGCCTCAGCCCTAGAAGAGTGTTAGGGTTAGGTTTAAGGTTAGCATCAGCCCTAGGATAGTGTTTGGGTTAGGGATAGCTTCAGCCCAAGGATAGTGTTAGGGTAAGGGTTAGGGTTAGCATCAGCCCTAAGATAGTGTTAGGGTTAGGGTTACACTCAGCCCTAGGAGAGTATTATGGTTAGGGTTAGGGTTAGGAACAGCCCTAGGATAGTGTTAGGGTTATTGTTAGCATCAGCCCTAGGATAGTGTTAGTGTTAGGGTAATCATCAGCCATAGGATAGTGTTAGGGTTAGGGTTAGGGTTAGGGATATCATCAGGCCTAGGATAGTGTTAGGGTTAGGGTTAGCATCAGCCCTAGGATAGTGTTAGGGTAAGTGTTAGGGATAGCATCAGCCCTAGGATAGTGTTAGGGTTAGGGTTAGGGTTAGCATCAGCCCTAGGATAGTGTTAGGGTTAGGGTTAGGGTTAGCATCAGCCCTAGGATAGTGTTAGGGTTAGGGTTAGGGTTAGTATCAGCCGTAGGATAGTGTTACAGTTAGGGTTAGCCTCAGCCCTAGGATAGTGTTAGAGTTAGGGTTAGGGTTAGCATCAGCCCTAAGATAGTGTTAGGGTTAGGGTTAGCCTCAGCCCTAGAAGAGTGTTAGGGTTAGGGTTAGGGTTAGCATCAGCCCTAGGATAGTGTTAGGGTTATTGTTAGCATCAGCCCTAGGATAGTGTTAGGTTTAGGGTTAGGGTTAGCGTCAGCCCTAGGATAGTGTTAGGGTTAGGGTTAAGGTTAGCATCAGCCCTAGGATAGTGTTAGGGTTAGGGTTAGCATCAGCCCTAGGTTAGTGTTAGGGTTAGGGTTAGGGTTAGCACCAAGCCTAGGATAGTGTTAGTGTTAGGGTTAGAATCAGCCTTAGGATAGTGTTAGGGTTAGGTTTAGGGTTAGCATCAGCCGTAGGATAGTGTTATGGTTAGTGTTAGCATCAGCCCTAGGATAGTGTTAGGGTTAGGGTTAGGGTAAGCATCAGCCCTAGGATAGTGTTAGGGTTAGGGTTAGCATCAGCCCTAGAATAGTGTTAGGGTTAGGGTTAGGGTTAGCATCAGCCCTAGGTTAGTGTTAGGGTTAGGGTTAGCCTCAGCCCTAGGATATTGTTAGGGTTAGGCTTAGGGTTAGCACCAGGCCTAGGATAGTGTTAGGGTTAGGGTTAGCATCAGCCTTAGGATAGTGTTACGGTTAGGGTTAGGGTTAGCATCAGCCCTAGGATAGTGTTAGGGTTAGGGTTAGCATCAGCCCTAGGATAGTGTTAGCTTTAGGGTTAGGGTTAGCATCAGCCCAAGGATAGTGTTAGGGTTAGGGTTCGCATCAGCAATAGGAAAGTGTTATGGTTAGGGTTAGGGTTATCATCAGCCGTAGGATAGTGTTAGGGTTAGGTTAACCTCAGCCCTAGGATAGTGTTAGGGTTAGGGTTAGGGTTAGCATCAGCCATAGGATAGTGTTTGGGTTAGGGTTTGCCTCAGCCCTAGGAGAGTTTTAGTGTTAGGGATAGGGTTAGCATCAGGCCTAGGACAGTGTTAGGGTTAGAGTTAGCATCAGCCCTAGGATAGAGTTAGGGTTAGGATTAGGGTTAGCATCAGCCCTAGGATAGTGTTAGGGTTAGGGTTAGGGTTAGCATCACCCCTAGGAGAGTGTTAGGGTTAGGTTTAGGGTTACCATCAGCCCTAGGATAGTGTTAGGGTTAGGGATAGCATCAGCCCTAGGATAGTGTTAGGGTTATGGTTAGTTTTAGCATCAGCCCTAGGATAGTGTTAGGGTAAGGGATAGGGTTAGCATCAGCCCTAGGATAGTGTTAGGGTTAGTGTTAGGGTTAGCATCAGCCCAAGGATAGTGTTAGGGTTAGGGTTAGCATCAGCCCTAGGATAGTGTTAGGGTTAAGGTTAGGGTTAGCATCAGCCCTAGGATAGTGTTAGGGTTAATGTTATCATGAGCCCTACGATAGTGTTAGGGTTAGGGTTAGGGTTAGCATCAGGCCTAGGATAATGTTAGGGTTAGGGTTAGGGTAAGCATCAGCCCTAGGGTAGTGTTAGGGTTAGGGTTAGCATCAGCCCTAGCATAGTGTTAGGGTTAGGGTTAGAGTTATCACCAGGCCTAGGATAGT
Source organism: Lemur catta (assembly GCF_020740605.2). Classification (NCBI taxonomy): domain Eukaryota; kingdom Metazoa; phylum Chordata; class Mammalia; order Primates; family Lemuridae; genus Lemur; species Lemur catta. The sequence goes on along the minus strand of NW_025423857.1, from coordinate 236,405 downwards.
GTTGGTGGAAGGGTTAGCATCAGGCCTAGGATAGTGTTAGAGTTAGGGTTAGGGTTAGCATCAGCCCTAGGATAGTGTTAGTGTTAGGGTTAGCATCAGCCCTAGGATAGTGTTAGGGTTAGGTTTGGGTAAGCATCAGCCCTAGGATAGTGTTAGGGTTAGGGTTAGCATCAGCCCTAGGATAGTGTTAGGCTTAGGGTTAGGGTTAGCATCAGCCCTAGGATAGTGTTATGGTTAGGGTTAGCCTCAGCCCTAGGAGAGTTGTAGGGTTAGGGTTAGGGTTATCATGAGCCCTAGGATAGTGCTGGTGTTAGGGTTAGGGTTAGCATCAGGCCTAGGATAGTGTTAGGGTTAGGGTTAGGGTAAGCATCAGCCCTAGGGTAGTATTAGGGTTAGGGTTAGCATCAGCCCTAGGATACTGTTAGTGTTAGGGTTAGGCTTATCACCAGGCCTAGGATAGTGTTGGTGGAAGGGTTAGCATCAGGCCTAGGATAGTGTTAGGGTTAGGGTTAAGGTTAGCATCAGCCCTAGGATAGTGTTAGGGTTAGAGTTAGCATCAGCCCTAGGATAGTGTTAGGGTTAGGGTTAGGGTTAGCATCAGCCCTAGGATAGTGTTAGGGTTAGGGTTAGGGTTAGCATCAGCCCTAGGATAGTGTTAGGGTTAGGGTTAGGGTGAGCATGAGCCCTAGGATAGTGTTAGGGTTAGGGTTAGCCTCAGACCTAAGAGAGTGTTAGCGTTAGGTTTAGGGTAGCATCAGCCCTAGGATAGTGTTAGGGTTAGGGATAGCATCAGCCCTACGATAGTGTTAGGGTTAGGGTTCGGTTTATCATCAGCCCTAGGATAGTGTTAGGGTAAGGGTTAGGGTTAGCATCAGCCCTAGGATAGTGTTAGGGTTATGGTTAGGGTTAGCATCAGCCCTAGGATAGTGTTAGTGTTAGGGTTAGAATCAGCCCAAGGATAGTGTTAGGGTTAGGGTTAGGGTTAGCATCAGCCGTAGGGTAGTGTTAGAGTTAGGGTTAGCCTCAGCCCTAGGAGAGTGTTTGGTGTTAGGGTTAGGGTTAGCATCAGCCCTAGGATAGTGTTAGGGTTAGGGTTAGCATCAGCGCTAGCATAGTGTTAGGGTTAGGGTTATGTTTAGCATCAGCCCTAGAATAGTGTTAGGGTAAGGGTTAGGGTTAGCATCAGCTCTAAGACAGTGTTAGGTTTAGGGTTAGCCTCAGCCCTAGGAGAGTGTTAGGGTTAGGGTTAGGGTTAGCATCAGCCCTAGGATAGTGTTAGGGTTATTGTTAGCATCAGCCCTAGGATAGTGTTAAGGTTAGGGTTAGGGTTAGCATCAGCCCTAGGATAGTGTTAGGGTTAGGGTTAGCATCAGCCCTAGGATAGTGTTAGGGTTATGGTTAGGTTTAGCATCAGCCCTAGGATAGTGTTTTGGTAAGGGTTAGGGTTAGCATCAGGACTAGGATAGTGTTAGGGTTAGGGTTAGGGTTAGCATCAGCCCTAGGATAGTGTTAGTGTTAGGGTTAGGGTTAGCTTCAGCCCTAGGATAGTGTTAGGGTTAGGGTTAGCATCAGCCCTAGGATATTGTTAGGGTTAGGGTTAGGGTTAGCACCAGGCATAGGATAGTGTTAGTACTAGGGTTAGCATCAGCCTTAGGATAGTGTTAGGGGTAGGGTTAGGGTTAGTATCAGCCGTAGGATAGTGTTAGGGTTAGGGTTAGCCTCAGCCCTAGGATAGTGTTAGATTTAGGGTTAGGGTTATCATCAGCCCTGAGATAGTGTTAGGGTTAGGGTTAGGGTTATGATTAGCATCAGCCCTAGGATAGTGTTAGGGTTAGGGTTAGGGTTAGCATCAGCCCAAGGATAGTGTTAGATTTAGGGTTAGCATCAGCCCTAGGATAGTGTTAGGGTTAGGGTTAGGGTTAGCATCAGCCCTAGGTTAGTGTTAGGGTTAGGGTTATCATCAGCCCTAGGATAGTGTTAGGGTTAGGGTTAGGGTTAGCATCAGGCCTAGGATAGTGTTAGGGTTAGGGTTAGCATCAGCCCTAGGATAGTGTTAGGGTTAGGTTTAGTGTTACCATCAGCCCTAGGATAGTGTTAGGGTTAGGGATAGCATCAGCCCTAGGATAGTGTAGGGTTATGGTTAGGTTTAGCATCAGGCCTAGGATAGTGTTAGGGTAAGGGTTAGGGTTAGCATCAGCCCTAGGGTAGTGTTATGGTTAGGGTTAGGGATAGCATCAGCCCTAGGATAGTGTTAGGGTTAGGGTTAGGGTTAGTTCAGCCAAAGGATAGTGTTAGGGTTAGGGTTAGCATCAGCCCTAGGATATTGTTAGGGTTAGGGTTAGGGTTAGCACCAGGCCTAGGATAGTGTTAGTGTTAAGGTTAGCATCAGCCTTAGGATAGTGTTACGGGTAGGGTTAGGGTTAGTGTCAGCCGTAGGATAGTGTTATGGTTAGGGTTAGCCTCAGCCCTGGGATAGTGTTAGAGTTAGGGTTAGGGTTAGCATCAGCCCTAAGATAGTGTTAGGGTTAGGGTTAGGGTTAGCATCAGCCCAAGGATAGTGTTAGGGTTAGGGTTAGCATCAGCCCTAGGATAGTGTTAGGATTAGGGTTAGGGTTAGCAGCAGCCCTAGGATAGTGTTAGGGTTAGGGTTAGGGTTAGCTTCAGCCCTAGGATAGTGTTAGATTTAGGGTTAGGGTTAGCATCAGCCCTGAGATAGTGTTAGGGTTAGGGTTAGGGTTATGATTAGCATCAGCCCTAGGATAGTGTTAGGGTTAGGGTTAGGGTTAGCATCAGCCCAAGGATAGTGTTAGGGTTAGGGTTAGCATCAGCCCTGGGATAGTGTTAGGGTTAGGGTTAGGGTTAGCATCAGCCCTAGGTTAGTGTTAGGGTTAGGGTTATCATCAGCCCTAGGATAGTGTTAGGGTTAGGGTTAGGGTTAGCATCAGGCCTAGGATAGTGTTAGATTTAGGGTTAGCATCAGCCCTAGGATAGTGTTAGCGTTAGAGTTAGCATCAGCCCTAGGATAGTGTTAGGGTTAGGGTTAGGGTTAGCATCAGCCCTGGGATAGTGTTAGGGTTAGGGTTAGGGTTAGCATCAGCCCTAGGATAGTGTTAGGGTTAGGGTTAGCCTCAGCCCTAGAAGAGTGTTAGGGTTAGGTTTAAGGTTAGCATCAGCCCTAGGATAGTGTTTGGGTTAGGGATAGCTTCAGCCCAAGGATAGTGTTAGGGTAAGGGTTAGGGTTAGCATCAGCCCTAAGATAGTGTTAGGGTTAGGGTTACACTCAGCCCTAGGAGAGTATTATGGTTAGGGTTAGGGTTAGGAACAGCCCTAGGATAGTGTTAGGGTTATTGTTAGCATCAGCCCTAGGATAGTGTTAGTGTTAGGGTAATCATCAGCCATAGGATAGTGTTAGGGTTAGGGTTAGGGATATCATCAGGCCTAGGATAGTGTTAGGGTTAGGGTTAGCATCAGCCCTAGGATAGTGTTAGGGTAAGTGTTAGGGATAGCATCAGCCCTAGGATAGTGTTAGGGTTAGGGTTAGGGTTAGCATCAGCCCTAGGATAGTGTTAGGGTTAGGGTTAGGGTTAGCATCAGCCCTAGGATAGTGTTAGGGTTAGGGTTAGGGTTAGTATCAGCCGTAGGATAGTGTTACAGTTAGGGTTAGCCTCAGCCCTAGGATAGTGTTAGAGTTAGGGTTAGGGTTAGCATCAGCCCTAAGATAGTGTTAGGGTTAGGGTTAGCCTCAGCCCTAGAAGAGTGTTAGGGTTAGGGTTAGGGTTAGCATCAGCCCTAGGATAGTGTTAGGGTTATTGTTAGCATCAGCCCTAGGATAGTGTTAGGTTTAGGGTTAGGGTTAGCGTCAGCCCTAGGATAGTGTTAGGGTTAGGGTTAAGGTTAGCATCAGCCCTAGGATAGTGTTAGGGTTAGGGTTAGCATCAGCCCTAGGTTAGTGTTAGGGTTAGGGTTAGGGTTAGCACCAAGCCTAGGATAGTGTTAGTGTTAGGGTTAGAATCAGCCTTAGGATAGTGTTAGGGTTAGGTTTAGGGTTAGCATCAGCCGTAGGATAGTGTTATGGTTAGTGTTAGCATCAGCCCTAGGATAGTGTTAGGGTTAGGGTTAGGGTAAGCATCAGCCCTAGGATAGTGTTAGGGTTAGGGTTAGCATCAGCCCTAGAATAGTGTTAGGGTTAGGGTTAGGGTTAGCATCAGCCCTAGGTTAGTGTTAGGGTTAGGGTTAGCCTCAGCCCTAGGATATTGTTAGGGTTAGGCTTAGGGTTAGCACCAGGCCTAGGATAGTGTTAGGGTTAGGGTTAGCATCAGCCTTAGGATAGTGTTACTGTTAGGGTTAGGGTTAGCATCAGCCCTAGGATAGTGTTAGGGTTAGGGTTAGCATCAGCCCTAGGATAGTGTTAGCTTTAGGGTTAGGGTTAGCATCAGCCCAAGGATAGTGTTAGGGTTAGGGTTCGCATCAGCAATAGGAAAGTGTTATGGTTAGGGTTAGGGTTATCATCAGCCGTAGGATAGTGTTAGGGTTAGGTTAACCTCAGCCCTAGGATAGTGTTAGGGTTAGGGTTAGGGTTAGCATCAGCCATAGGATAGTGTTTGGGTTAGGGTTTGCCTCAGCCCTAGGAGAGTTTTAGTGTTAGGGATAGGGTTAGCATCAGGCCTAGGACAGTGTTAGGGTTAGAGTTAGCATCAGCCCTAGGATAGAGTTAGGGTTAGGATTAGGGTTAGCATCAGCCCTAGGATAGTGTTAGGGTTAGGGTTAGGGTTAGCATCACCCCTAGGAGAGTGTTAGGGTTAGGTTTAGGGTTACCATCAGCCCTAGGATAGTGTTAGGGTTAGGGTTAGCCTCAGCCCTAGGATAGTGTTAGGGTTATGGTTAGTTTTAGCATCAGCCCTAGGATAGTGTTAGGGTAAGGGATAGGGTTAGCATCAGCCCTAGGATAGTGTTAGGGTTAGTGTTAGGGTTAGCATCAGCCCAAGGATAGTGTTAGGGTTAGGGTTAGCATCAGCCCTAGGATAGTGTTAGGGTTAAGGTTAGGGTTAGCATCAGCCCTAGGATAGTGTTAGGGTTAATGTTATCATGAGCCCTACGATAGTGTTAGGGTTAGGGTTAGGGTTAGCATCAGGCCTAGGATAATGTTAGGGTTAGGGTTAGGGTAAGCATCAGCCCTAGGGTAGTGTTAGGGTTAGGGTTAGCATCAGCCCTAGCATAGTGTTAGGGTTAGGGTTAGAGTTATCACCAGGCCTAGGATAGTGTTGGTGGAAGGGTTAGCATCAGGCCTAGGATAGTGTTAGAGTTAGGGTTAGGGTTAGCATCAGCCCTAGGATAGTGTTAGTGTTAGGGTTAGCATCAGCCCTAGGATAGTGTTAGGGTTAGGTTTGGGTAAGCATCAGCCCTAGGATAGTGTTAGGGTTAGGGTTAGCATCAGCCCTAGGATAGTGTTAGGCTTAGGGTTAGGGTTAGCATCAGCCCTAGGATAGTGTTATGGTTAGGGTTAGCCTCAGCCCTAGGAGAGTTGTAGGGTTAGGGTTAGGGTTATCATGAGCCCTAGGATAGTGCTGGTGTTAGGGTTAGGGTTAGCATCAGGCCTAGGATAGTGTTAGGGTTAGGGTTAGGGTAAGCATCAGCCCTAGGGTAGTATTAGGGTTAGGGTTAGCATCAGCCCTAGGATACTGTTAGTGTTAGGGTTAGGCTTATCACCAGGCCTAGGATAGTGTTGGTGGAAGGGTTAGCATCAGGCCTAGGATAGTGTTAGGGTTAGGGTTAAGGTTAGCATCAGCCCTAGGATAGTGTTAGGGTTAGAGTTAGCATCAGCCCTAGGATAGTGTTAGGGTTAGGGTTAGGGTTAGCATCAGCCCTAGGATAGTGTTAGGGTTAGGGTTAGGGTTAGCATCAGCCCTAGGATAGTGTTAGGGTTAGGGTTAGGGTGAGCATGAGCCCTAGGATAGTGTTAGGGTTAGGGTTAGCCTCAGACCTAAGAGAGTGTTAGCGTTAGGTTTAGGGTAGCATCAGCCCTAGGATAGTGTTAGGGTTAGGGATAGCATCAGCCCTACGATAGTGTTAGGGTTAGGGTTCGGTTTATCATCAGCCCTAGGATAGTGTTAGGGTAAGGGTTAGGGTTAGCATCAGCCCTAGGATAGTGTTAGGGTTATGGTTAGGGTTAGCATCAGCCCTAGGATAGTGTTAGTGTTAGGGTTAGAATCAGCCCAAGGATAGTGTTAGGGTTAGGGTTAGGGTTAGCATCAGCCGTAGGGTAGTGTTAGAGTTAGGGTTAGCCTCAGCCCTAGGAGAGTGTTTGGTGTTAGGGTTAGGGTTAGCATCAGCCCTAGGATAGTGTTAGGGTTAGGGTTAGCATCAGCGCTAGCATAGTGTTAGGGTTAGGGTTATGTTTAGCATCAGCCCTAGAATAGTGTTAGGGTAAGGGTTAGGGTTAGCATCAGCTCTAAGACAGTGTTAGGTTTAGGGTTAGCCTCAGCCCTAGGAGAGTGTTAGGGTTAGGGTTAGGGTTAGCATCAGCCCTAGGATAGTGTTAGGGTTATTGTTAGCATCAGCCCTAGGATAGTGTTAAGGTTAGGGTTAGGGTTAGCATCAGCCCTAGGATAGTGTTAGGGTTAGGGTTAGCATCAGCCCTAGGATAGTGTTAGGGTTATGGTTAGGTTTAGCATCAGCCCTAGGATAGTGTTATCGTAAGGGTTAGGGTTAGCATCAGGACTAGGATAGTGTTAGGGTTAGGGTTAGGGTTAGCATCAGCCCTAGGATAGTGTTAGTGTTAGGGTTAGGGTTAGCTTCAGCCCTAGGATAGTGTTAGGGTTAGGGTTAGCATCAGCCCTAGGATATTGTTAGGGTTAGGGTTAGGGTTAGCACCAGGCATAGGATAGTGTTAGTACTAGGGTTAGCATCAGCCTTAGGATAGTGTTAGGGGTAGGGTTAGGGTTAGTATCAGCCGTAGGATAGTGTTAGGGTTAGGGTTAGCCTCAGCCCTAGGATAGTGTTAGATTTAGGGTTAGGGTTATCATCAGCCCTGAGATAGTGTTAGGGTTAGGGTTAGGGTTATGATTAGCATCAGCCCTAGGATAGTGTTAGGGTTAGGGTTAGGGTTAGCATCAGCCCAAGGATAGTGTTAGATTTAGGGTTAGCATCAGCCCTAGGATAGTGTTAGGGTTAGGGTTAGGGTTAGCATCAGCCCTAGGTTAGTGTTAGGGTTAGGGTTATCATCAGCCCTAGGATAGTGTTAGGGTTAGGGTTAGGGTTAGCATCAGGCCTAGGATAGTGTTAGGGTTAGGGTTAGCATCAGCCCTAGGATAGTGTTAGGGTTAGGTTTAGTGTTACCATCAGCCCTAGGATAGTGTTAGGGTTAGGGATAGCATCAGCCCTAGGATAGTGTAGGGTTATGGTTAGGTTTAGCATCAGGCCTAGGATAGTGTTAGGGTAAGGGTTAGGGTTAGCATCAGCCCTAGGGTAGTGTTATGGTTAGGGTTAGGGATAGCATCAGCCCTAGGATAGTGTTAGGGTTAGGGTTAGGGTTAGTTCAGCCAAAGGATAGTGTTAGGGTTAGGGTTAGCATCAGCTCTAGGATATTGTTAGGGTTAGGGTTAGGGTTAGCACCAGGCCTAGGATAGTGTTAGTGTTAAGGTTAGCATCAGCCTTAGGATAGTGTTACGGGTAGGGTTAGGGTTAGTGTCAGCCGTAGGATAGTGTTATGGTTAGGGTTAGCCTCAGCCCTGGGATAGTGTTAGAGTTAGGGTTAGGGTTAGCATCAGCCCTAAGATAGTGTTAGGGTTAGGGTTAGGGTTAGCATCAGCCCAAGGATAGTGTTAGGGTTAGGGTTAGCATCAGCCCTAGGATAGTGTTAGGATTAGGGTTAGGGTTAGCAGCAGCCCTAGGATAGTGTTAGGGTTAGGGTTATCATCAGCCCTAGGATAGTGTTAGGGTTAGGGTTAGGGTTAGCATCAGGCCTAGGATAGTGTTAGGGTTAGGGTTAGCATCAGCCCTAGGATAGTGTTAGGGTTAAGGTTAGGGTTAGCATCAGCCCTAGGATAGTGTTAGGGTTAGGGTTATCATGAGCCCTAGGATAGTGTTAGGGTTAGGGTTAGGGTTAGCATCAGGCCTAGGATAGTGTTAGGGTTAGGGTTAGGGTAAGCATCAGCCCTAGGGTAGTGTTAGGGTTAGGGTTAGCATCAGCCCTAGGATAGTGTTAGGGTTAGGGTTAGGGTTATCACCAGGCCTAGGATAGTGTTGGTGGAAGGGTTAGCATCAGGCCTAGGATAGTGTTAGAGTTAGGGTTAGGGTTAGCATCAGCCCTAGGATAGTGTTAGTGTTAGGGTTAGCATCACCCTAGGATAGTGTTAGGGTTAGGTTTGGGTAAGCATCAGCCCTAGGATAGTGTTAGGGTTAGGGTTAGCATCAGCCCTAGGATAGTGTTAGGCTTAGGGTTAGGTTTAGCATCAGCGCTAGGATAGTGTTAGGGTTAGGGTTAGCCTCAGCCCTAGGAGAGTTGTAGGGTTAGGGTTAGGGTTATCATGAGCCCTAGGATAGTGTTAGGGTTAGGGTTAGGGTTAGCATCAGGCCTAGGATAGTGTTAGGGTTAGGGTTAGGGTAAGCATCAGCCCTAGGGTAGTGTTAGGGTTAGGGTTAGCATCAGCCCTAGGATAGTGTTAGGGTTAGGGTTAGGGTTATCACCAGGCCTAGGATAGTGTTGGTGGAAGGGTTAGCATCAGGCCTAGGATAGTGTTAGGGTTAGGGTTAAGGTTAGCATCAGCCCTAGGATAGTGTTAGGGTTAGAGTTAGCATCAGCCCTAGGATAGTGTTAGGGTTAGGGTTAGGGTTAGCATCAGCCCTAGGATAGTGTTAGGGTTAGGGTTAGGGTTAGCATCAGCCCTAGGATAGTGTTAAGGTTATGATTAGGGTTAGCATGAGCCCTAGGATAGTGTTAGGGTTAGGGTTAGCCTCAGCCCTAGGAGAGTGTTAGCGTTAGGTTTAGGGTTAGCATCAGCCCTAGGATAGTGTTAGGGTTAGGGATATCATCAGCCCTAGGATAGTGTTAGGGTTATGGTTAGGTTTAGCATCAGCCCTAGAATAGTGTTAGGGTAAGGGTTAGGGTTAGCATCAGCCCAAGGATAGTTGTAGGGTTAGGGTTAGGGTTAGCATCAGCCCTAGGATAGTGTTAGTGTTAGTGTTAGCATAAGCCCAAGGATAGTGTTAGGGTTAGGGTTAGGGTTAGCATCAGCCCTAGGGTAGTGTTAGAGTTAGGGTTAGCCTCAGCCCTAGGAGAGTGTTAGGGTTAGGGTTAGGGTTAGCATCAGCCCTAGGATAGTGTTAGGGTTAGGGTTAGCATCAGCGCTAGCATAGTGTTAGGGTTAGGGTTATGATTAGCATCAGCCCTAGGATAGTGTTAGGGTTAGGGGTAGGGTTAGCATCAGCCCTAGGTTAGTGTTAGGGTTAGGGTTATCATCAGCCCTAGGATAGTGTTAGGGTTAGGGTTAGGGTTAGCATCAGGCCTAGGATAGTGTTAGGGTTAGGGTTAGCATCAGCACTAGGATAGTGTTAGGGTTAGGGTTAGGGTTAGCATCAGCCCTAGGTTAGTGTTAGGGTTAGGGTTATCATCAGCCCTAGGATAGTGTTAGGGTTAGGGTTAGGGTTAGCATCAGGCCTAGGATAGTGTTAGGGTTTGGGTTAGCATCAGCACTAGGATAGTGTTAGGGTTAGGTTTAGTGTTACCATCATCCCTAGGATAGTGTTAGGGTTAGGGATAGCATCAGCCCTAGGATAGTGTAGGGTTATGGTGAGGTTTAGCATCAGCCCTAGGATAGTGTTAGGGTAAGGGTTAGGGTTAGCATCAGCCCTAGGATAGTGTTATGGTTAGGGTTAGGTTTAGCATCAGCCCTAGGATAGTGTTAGGTTTAGGCTTAGGGTTAGCTTCAGCCCTAGGATATTGTTAGGGTTAGGGTTAGGGTTACCACCAGGTCTAGGATAGTGTTAGTGTTAAGGTTAGCATCAGCCTTAGGATAGTGTTACGGGTAGGGTTAGGGTTAGTATCAGCCCTAGGATAGTGTTATGGTTAGGGTTAGCCTCAGCCCTGGGATAGTGTTAGAGTTAGGGTTAGGGTTAGAATCAGCCCTAAGATAGTGTTAGGGTTAGGGTTAGGGTTAGCATCAGCCCAAGGATAGTGTTAGGGTTAGGGTTAGCATCAGCCCTAGGATAGTGTTAGGATTAGGGTTAGGGTTAGCATCAGCCCTAGGATAGTGTTAGGGTTAGGGTTATCATCAGCCCTAGGATAGTGTTAGGGTTAGGGTTAGGGTTAGCATCAGGCCTAGGATAGTGTTAGGGTTAGGGTTAGCATCAGCCCTAGGATAGTGTTAGGGTTAGGTTTAGTGTTACCATCAGCCCGAGGATAGTGTTAGGGTTAGGGATAGCATCAGCCCTAGGATAGTGTAGGGTTATGGTTAGGTTTAGCATCAGGCCAAGGATAGTGTTAGGGTTAGAGTTAGCATCAGCCCTAGGATAGATTAAGGGTTAGGGTTAGGGTTAGCATCAGCCCTAGGATAGTGTTAGTGTTAGGGTTAGGGTTAGCATCAGCTCTAGGATAGTGTTAGTGTTAGGGTTAAGGTTAGCTTCAGCCAAAGGATAGTGTTAGGGTTAGGGTTAGCATCAGCCCTAGGATATTGTTAGGGTTAGGGTTAGGGTTAGCACCAGGCCTAGGATAGTGTTAGTGTTAAGGTTAGCATCAGCCTTAGGATAGTGTTAGGGGTAGGGTTAGGGTTAGTATCAGCCGTAGGATAGTGTTATGGCTAGGGTTAGCCTCAGCCCTAGGATAGTGTTAGAGTTAGGGTTAGGGTTAGCATCAGCCCTAAATTGGTGTTAGGGTTAGGGTTAGGGTTATGATTAGCATCAGCCCTAGGATAGTGTTAGGGGTAGGGTTAGGGTTAGTATCAGCCGTAGGATAGTGTTATGGTTAGGGTTAGCATCAGCCCTAGGATAGTGTTAGGGTTAAGGTTAGGGTTAGCATCAGCCCTAGGATAGTGTTAGGGTTAGGGTTATCATGAGCCCTAGGATAGTGTTAGGGTTAGGGTTAGGGTTAGCATCAGGCCTAGGATAGTGTTAGGGTTAGGGTTAGGGTAAGCATCAGCCCTAGGGTAGTGTTAGGGTTAGGGTTAGCATCAGCCCTAGGATAGTGTTAGGGTTAGGGTTAGGGTTATCACCAGGCCTAGGATAGTGTTGGTGGAAGGGTTAGCATCAGGCCTAGGATAGTGTTAGAGTTAGGGTTAGGGTTAGCATCAGCCCTAGGATAGTGTTAGTGTTAGGGTTAGCATGACCCTAGGATAGTGTTAGGGTTAGGTTTGGGTAAGCATCAGCCCTAGGATAGTGTTAGGGTTAGGGTTAGCATCAGCCCTAGGATAGTGTTAGGCTTAGGGTTAGGGTTAGCATCAGCGCTAGGATAATGTTAGGGTTAGGGTTAGCCTCAGCCCTAGGAGAGTTGTAGGGTTAGGGTTAGGGTTATCATGAGCCCTAGGATAGTGTTAGGGTTAGGGTTAGGGTTAGCATCAGGCCTAGGATAGTGTTAGGGTTAGGGTTAGGGTAAGCATCAGCCCTAGGGTAGTGTTAGGGTTAGGGTTAGCATCAGCCCTAGGATAGTGTTAGGGTTAGGGTTAGGGTTATCACCAGGCCTAGGATAGTGTTGGTGGAAGGGTTAGCATCAGGCCTAGGATAGTGTTAGGGTTAGGGTTAAGGTTAGCATCAGCCCTAGGATAGTGTTAGGGTTAGAGTTAGCATCAGCCCTAGGATAGTGTTAGGGTTAGGGTTAGGGTTAGCATCAGCCCTAGGATAGTGTTAGGGTTAGGGTTAGGGTTAGCATCAGCCCTAGGATAGTGTTAGGGTTATGGTTAGGGTTAGCATGAGCCCTAGGATAGTGTTAGGGTTAGGGTTAGCCTCAGCCCTAGGAGAGTGTTAGCGTTAGGTTTAGGGTTAGCATCTGCCCTAGGATAGTGTTAGGGTTAGGGATATCATCAGCCCTAGGATAGTGTTAGGGTTATGGTTAGGTTTAGCATCAGCCCTAGGATAGTGTTAGGGTAAGGGTTAGGGTTAGCATCAGCCCTAGGATAGTGTTAGGGTTAGGGTTAGGGTTAGCATCAGCCCTAGGATAGTGTTAGTGTTAGTGTTAGAATAAGCCCAAGGATAGTGTTAGGGTTAGGGTTAGGGTTAGCATCAGCCCTAGGGTAGTGTTAGAGTTAGGGTTAGCCTCAGCCCTAGGAGAGTGTTAGGGTTAGGGTTAGCATCAGCGCTAGCATAGTGTTAGGGTTAGGGTTATGTTTAGCATCAGCCCTAGGATAGTGTTAGGGTAAGGGTTAGGGTTAGCATCAGCTCTAAGACAGTGTTAGGGTTAGGGTTAGCCTCAGCCCTAGGAGAGTGTTAGGGTTAGGGTTAGGGTTAGCATCAGCCCTAGGATAGTGTTAGGGTTATTGTTAGCATCAGCCCTAGGATAGTGTTAGGGTTAGGGTTAGGGTTAGCATCAGCCCTAGGATAGTGTTAGGGTTAGGGTTAACATCAGCCCTAGGATAGTGTTAGGGTTATGGTTAGGTTTAGCATCAGCCCTAGGATAGTGTTATGGTAAGGGTTAGGGTTAGCATCAGCCCTAGGATAGTGTTAGGGTTAGGGTTAGGGTTAGCATCAGCCCTAGGATAGTGTTAGTGTTAGGGTTAGGGTTAGCTTCAGCCCTAGGATAGTGTTAGGGTTAGGGATAGCGTCAGCCCTAGGATATTGTTAGGGTTAGGGTTAGGGTTAGCACCAGGCCTAGGATAGTGTTAGTACTAGGGTTAGCATCAGCCTTAGGATAGTGTTAGGGGTAGGGTTAGGGTTAGTATCAGCCGTAGGATAGTGTTAGGGTTAGGGTTAGCCTCAGCCCTAGGATAGTGTTAGAGATAGGGTTAGGGTTAGCATCAGCCCTAAGATAGTGTTAGGGTTAGGGTTAGGGTTATGATTAGCATCAGCCCTAGGATAGTGTTAGGGTTAGGGTTAGGGTTAGCATCAGCCCAAGGATAGTGTTAGGGTTAGGGTTAGCATCAGCCCTAGGATAGTGATAGGGTTAGGGTTAGGGTTAGCATCAGCCCTAGGTTAGTGTTAGGGTTAGGGTTATCATCAGCCCTAGGATAGTGTTAGGGTTAGGGTTAGGGTTAGCATCAGGCCTAGGATAGTGTTAGGGTTAGGGTTAGCATCAGCCCTAGGATAGTGTTAGGGTTAGGTTTAGTGTTACCATCATCCCTAGGATAGTGTTAGGGTTAGGGATAGCATCAGCCCTAGGATAGTGTAGGGTTATGGTGAGGTTTAGCATCAGCCCTAGGATAGTGTTAGGGTAAGGGTTAGGGTTAGCATCAGCCCTAGGATAGTGTTATGGTTAGGGTTAGGGTTAGCATCAGCCCTAGGATAGTGTTACGGTTAGGGTTAGGGTTAGCTTCAGCCAAAGGATAGTGTTAGGGTTAGGGTTAGCATCAGCCCTAGGATATTGTTAGGGTTAGGGTTAGGGTTAGCACCAGGCCTAGGATAGTGTTAGTGTTAAGGTTAGCATCAGCCTTAGGATAGTGTTACGGGTAGGGTTAGGGTTAGTATCAGCCGTAGGATAGTGTTATGGTTAGGGTTAGCCTCAGCCCTGGGATAGTGTTAGAGTTAGGGTTAGGGTTAGCATCAGCCCTAAGATAGTGTTAGGGTTAGGGTTAGGGTTAGCATCAGCCCAAGGATAGTGTTAGGGTTAGGGTTAGCATCAGCCCTAGGATAGTGTTAGGATTAGGGTTAGGGTTAGCATCAGCCCTAGGATAGTGTTAGGGTTAGGGTTATCATCAGCCCTAGGATAGTGTTAGGGTTAGGGTTAGGGTTAGCATCAGGCCTAGGATAGTGTTAGGGTTAGGGTTAGCATCAGGCCTAGGATAGTGTTAGGGTTAGGTTTAGTGTTACCATCAGCCCAAGGATAGTGTTAGGGTTAGGGATAGCATCAGCCCTAGGATAGTGTAGGGTTATGGTTAGGTTTAGCATCAGGCCAAGGATAGTGTTAGGGTTAGAGTTAGCATCAGCCCTAGGATAGATTAAGGGTTAGGGTTATGGTTAGCATCAGCCCTAGGATAGTGTTAGTGTTAGGGTTAGGGTTAGCATCAGCCCTAGGATAGTGTTAGTGTTAGGGTTAGGGTTAGCTTCAGCCAAAGGATAGAGTTAGGGTTAGGGTTAGCATCAGCCCTAGGATATTGTTAGGGTTAGAGTTAGGGTTAGCACCAGGCCTAGGATAGTGTTAGTGTTAAGGTTAGCATCAGCCTTAGGATAGTGTTAGGGGTAGGGTTAGGGTTAGTATCAGCCGTAGGATAGTGTTATGGTTAGGGTTAGCCTCAGCCCTAGATTAGTGTTAGAGTTAGGGTTAGGGTTAGCATCAGCCCTAAAATAGTGTTAGGGTTAGGGTTAGGGTTATGATTAGCATCAGCCCTAGGATAGTGTTAGGGTTAGGGTTAGGGTTAGCATCAGCCCAAGGATAGTGTTAGGGTGAGGGTTAGCATCAGCCCTAGGATAGTGTTAGGGTTAAGGTTAGGGTTAGCATCAGCCCTAGGATAGTGTTATGGTTAGGGTTATCATGAGCCCTAGGATAGTGTTAGTGTTAGGGTTAGGGTTAGCATCAGGCCTAGGATAGTGTTAGGGTTAGGGTTAGGGCAAGCATCAGCCCTAGGAGAGTGTTAGGGTTAGGGTTAGCATCAGCCCTAGGATAGTGTTAGGGTTAGGGTTAGGGTTATCACCAGGCCTAGGATAGTGTTGGTGTAAGGGTTAGCATCAGGCCTAGGATAGTGTTAGAGTTAGGGTTAGGGTTAGCATCAGCCCTAGGATAGTGTTAGTGTTAGGGTTAGCATCAGCCCTAGGATAGTGTTAGGCTTAGGGTTAGGGTTAGCATCAGCCCTAGGATAGTGTTAGGGTTAGGGTTAGCCTCAGCCCTAGGAGAGTTGTAGGGTTAGGGTTAGAGTGAGCATCAGCCCTAGGATAGTGTTAGGGTTAAGGTTAAGGTTAGCATGAGCCCTAGGATAGTGTTAGGGTTAGGGTTAGCATCAGCCCTAGGATAGTGTTAGGGTTAGGGTTAGGGTTAGCACCAGGCTTAGGATAGTGTTAGTGTTAGGGTTAGCCTCAGCCCTAGGAGAGTGTTAGGGTTAGGGTTAGCATCAGCCCTAGGATAGTGTTAGTGTTAGGGTTAGGGTTAGCATCAGCCCTAGGATAGTGTTAGGGTTAGGGTTAGTCTCAGCCCTAGGAGAGTTGTAGGGTTAGGGTTAGGGTTAGTATCAGCCCTAGGATAGTGTTAGGGTTAGGGTTAAGGTTAGCATCAGCCCTAGGATAGTGTTAGGGTTAGGGTTAGCATCAGCCCTAGGATAGTGTTAGGGTTAGGGTTAGAATCAGCCGTAGGATAGTGTTAGGGTAGGTTTAGGGTTAGCATCAGCCGTAGGATAGTGTTAGGGTAGGGTTAACCTCAGCCCTAGGATAGTGTTAGAGTTAGGGTTAGGGTTAGCATCAGCCCTAGGATAGTGTTAGGGTTAGAGTTATCTTCAGCCCTAGGATAGTGTTAGGGTTAGGGTTAGGGTTACCATCAGCCCTAGGATAGTGTTAGTGTTAGGGTTACCATCATCCCTAGGATAGTGTTAGGGTTAGGGTTAGGGTTAGCATCAGCCCTAGGTTAGTGTTAGGGTTAGGGTTATCATCAGCCCTAGGATAGTTTTAGCGTTAGGGTTAGGGTTAGCATCAGGCCTAGGATAGTGTTAGGGTTAGGGTTAGCATCAGCCCTAGGATAGTGTTAGGGTTAGGTTTAGTGTTACCATCATCCCTAGGATAGTGTTAGGGTTAGGGATAGCATCAGCCCTAGGATAGTGTAGGGTTACGGTGAGGTTTAGCATCAGCCCTAGGATAGTGTTAGGGTAAGGGTTAGGGTTAGCATAAGCCCTAGGATAGTGTTATGGTTAGGGTTCTGGTTAGCATCAGCCCTAGGATAGTGTTAGGATTAGGGTTAGGGTTAGCTTCAGCCAAAGGATAGTGTTAGGGTTAGGGTTAGCATCAGCCCTAGGATATTGTTAGGGTTAGGGTTAGGGTTAGCACCAGGCCTAGGATAGTGTTAGTGTTAAGGTTAGCATCAGCCTTAGGATAGTGTTACGGGTAGGGTTATGGTTAGTATCAGCCGTAGGATAGTGTTATGGTTAGGGTTAGCCTCAACCCTGGGATAGTGTTAGAGTTAGGGTTAGGGTTAGCATCAGCCCTAAGATAGTGTTAGGGTTAGGGTTAGGGTTAGCATCAGCCCAAGGATAGTGTTAGGGTTAGGGTTAGCATCAGCCCTAGGATAGTGTTAGGGTTAGGGTTAGGGTTATCACCAGGCCTAGGATAGTGTTGGTGTAAGGGTTAGCATCAGGCCTAGGATAGTGTTAGAGTTAGGGTTAGGGTTAGCATCAGCCCTAGGATAGTGTTAGTGTTAGGGTAGCATCAGCCCTAGGATAGTGTTAGGGTTAGGTTTGGGTAAGAATCAGCCCTAGGATAGTGTTAGGGTTAGGGTTAGCCTCAGCCCTAGGAGAGTTGTAGGGTTAGGGTTAGAGTTAGCATCAGCCCTAGGATAGTGTTAGGGTTAGGGTTAAGGTTAGCATCAGCCCTATGATAGTGTTAGGGTTAGGGTTAGCATCAGCCCTAGGATAGTGTTAGGGTTAGGGTTAGGGTTAGCACCAGGCTTAGGATAGTGTTAGTGTTAGGGTTAGAATCATCCTTAGGATAGTGTTAGGGTTAGGTTTAGGGTTAGCATCAGCCCCAGTATAGTGTTAGGATTAGTGTTAGCATCAGCTCTAGGATAGTGTTAGGGTTAGGGTTAGCCTCAGCACTAGGAGAGTGTTAGGGTTAGGGTTAGCATCAGCCCTAGGATAGTGTTAGGGTTAGGGTTAGGGTTAGCATCAGCCCTAGGATAGTGTTAGGGTTAGGGTTAGTCTCAGCCCTAGGAGAGTTGTAGGGTTAGGGTTAGGGTTAGTATCAGCCCTAGGATAGTGTTAGGGTTAGGGTTAAGGTTAGCATCAGCCCTAGGATAGTGTTAGGGTTAGGGTTAGCATCAGCCCTAGGATATTGTTAGGGTTAGGGTTAGAATCAGCCGTAGGATAGTGTTAGGGTTAGGCTTAGGGTTAGCATCAGCCCTAGGATAGTGTTAGGGTAAGGGATAGCATCAGCCCTAGGATAGTGTTAGGGTTATGGTTAGGTTTAGCATCAGCCCTAGGATAGTGTTAGGGTAAGGGTTAGGGTTAGCATCAGGCCTAGGATAGTGTTAGGGTTAGCATCAGCCCTAGGATAGTGTTAGTGTTAGGGTTAGAATCAGCCCAAGGATAGTGTTAGGGTTACGGTTAGGGTTAGCATCAGCCCCAGGATAGTGTTAGTGTTAGCGTTAGCCTCAGCCCTAGGATAGTGTTAGGGTTAGGGTTAGGGTTAGCATCAGGCCTAGGATAGTGTTAGTGTTAGGGTTAGCATCAGCCCTAGGATAGTGTTAGGGTTAGGGTTAGGGTTAGCATCAGCCCTAGGATAGTGTTAGGGTTAGGGTTAGCATCAGCCCTAGGATAGTGTTACGGTTAGGGTTAGGGTTAGCATCAGCCCTAGGATAGTGTTAGGGTTAGGGTTAGGGTTAGCATCTGCTCTAGGATAATGTTAGGATTAGGGTTAGGGTTAGCATCAGCCCTAGGATAGTGTAAGGTTTAGGGATAGGGTTAGCATCAGGCCTAGGATAGTGTTAGAGTTAGGGTTAGCATCAGCCCTAGGATAGTGTTAGGGTTAGGGTTAGGGTTAGCATCAGCCCTAGGATAGTGTTAGGGTTAGAGTTAGCATAAGCCCTAGGATAGTGTTAGGGTTAGGGTTTGGGTTAGCATCAGCCCTAGGATAGTGTTAGGGTTAGGGTTAGGGTTAGCATCAGCCCTAGGATAGTTTTAGGGTTAGGGTTAGGGTTAGCATGAGCCCTAGGATAGTGTTAGGGTTAGGGTTAGCCTGAGCCCTAGGATAGTGTTAGGGTTTGGGTTAGCATCAGCCCTAGGATAGTGTTAGCGTTATGGTTAGGTTTAGCATCAGCCCTAGGATAGAGTTAGGGTAAGGGTTAGGGTTAGCATCAGGCCTAGGATAGTGTTAGGGTTAGGGTTAGGGTTAGCATCAGCCCTAGGATAGTGTTAGTGTTAGGGTTAGAATCAGCCCAAGGATAGTGTTAGGGTTAGGGTTAGGGTTAGCATCAGCCCTAGGGTAGTGTTACAGTTAGGGTTAGCCTCAGCCCTATTAGAGTGTTAGGGTTAGGGTTATGGTTAGCATCAGGCCTAGGATAGTGTTAGGGTTAGGGTTAGCATCAGCTCTAGCATAGTGTTAGGGTTAGGGTTAGGTTTAGCATCAGCCCTAGGATAGTGTTAGGGTAAGGGTTAGGGTTAGCATCAGCTCTAAGACAGTGTTAGGGTTAGGGTTAGCCTCAGCCCTAGGAGAGTGTTAGGGTTAGGGTTAGGGTTAGCATCAGCCCTAGGATAGTGTTAGGGTTATTGTTAGCATCAGCCCTAGGATAGTGTTAGGGTTAGGGTTAGGGTTAGCATCAGCCCTAGGATAGTGTTAGGGTTAGGGTTAGCATCAGCCCTAGGATAGTGTTAGGGTTATGGTTAGGTTTAGCATCAGCCCTAGGATAGTGTTAGGGTAAGGGTTAGGGTTAGCATCAGCCCTAGGATAGTGTTAGGGTTAGTGTTAGGGTTAGCATCAGGTTAGGATAGTGTTAGGGTTAGGGAAAGCATCAGCCCTAGGATAGTGTTAGGGTTAGGGTTAGCATCAGCCCTAGGATAGTGTTAGGGTTAGGGTTAGGGTTATCACCAGGCCTAGGATAGTGTTGGTGTAAGGGTTAGCATCAGGCCTAGGATAGTGTTAGAGTTAGGGTTAGGGTTAGCATCAGCCCTAGGATAGTGTTAGTGTTAGGGTTAGCATCAGCCCTAGGATAGTGTTAGGGTTAGGTTTGGGTAAGCATCAGCCCTAGGATAGTGTTAGGGTTAGGGTTAGCATCAGCCCTAGGATAGTGTTAGGCTTAGGGTTAGGGTTAGCATCAGCGCTAGGATAGTGTTAGGGTTAGGGTTAGCCTCAGCCCTAGGAGAGTTGTAGGGTTAGGGTTAGAGTTAGCATCAGCCCTAGGATAGTGTTAGGGTTAGGGTTAAGGTTATCATCAGCCCTAGGATAGTGTTAGGGTTAGGGTTAGCATCAGCCCTAGGATAGTGTTAGGGTTAGGGTTAGGTTTAGCACCAGGCTTAGGATAGTGTTAGTGTTAGGGTTAGAATCAGCCTTAGGATAGTGTTAGGGTTAGGTTTAGGGTTAGCATCAGCCCTAGTATAGTGTTAGGATTAGTGTTAGCATCAGCTCTAGGATAGTGTTAGGGTTAGGGTTAGCCTCAGCCCTAGGAGAGTGTTAGGGTTAGGGTTAGCATCAGCCCTAGGATAGTGTTAGGGTTAGGGTTAGGGTTAGCATCAGCCCTAGGATAGTGTTAGGGTTAGGGTTAGTCTCAGCCCTAGGAGAGTTGTAGGGTTAGGGTTAGGGTTAGTATCAGCCCTAGGATAGTGTTAGGGTTAGGGTTAAGGTTAGCATCAGCCCTAGGATAGTGTTAGGGTTAGGGTTAGAATCAGCCCTAGGATAGTGTTAGGGTTAGGGTTAGAATCAGCCGTAGGATAGTGTTAGGGTTAGGTTTAGGGTTAGCATCAGCCGTAGGATAGTGTTAGGGTTATGGTTAGCATCAGCCCTAGGATACTGTTAGGGTTAGGGTTAGCATCTGCTCTAGGATAATGTTAGGGTTAGGGTTAGGGTTAGCATCCGCCCTAGGATAGTGTAAGGGTTAGGGATAGGGTTAGCATCAGGCCTAGGATAGTGTTAGAGTTAGGGTTAGCATCAGCCCTATGATAGTGTTAGGGTTAGGGTTAGGTTTAGCATCAGCCCTAGGATAGTGTTAGGGTTAGAGTTAGCATCAGCCCTAGGGTAGTGTTAGGGTTAGGGTTAGGGTTAGCATCAGCCCTAGGATAGTGTTAGGGTTAGGGTTAGGGTTAGCATCAGCCCTAGGATAGTGTTAGGGTTAGGGTTAGGGTTAGCATGAGCCCTAGGATAGTGTTAGGGTTAGGGTTAGCCTCAGCCCTAGGAGAGTGTTAGCGTTAGGTTTAGGGTTAGCATCAGCCCTAGGATAGTGTTAGGGTTAGGGATAGCATCAGCCCTAGGATAGTGTTAGGGTTATGGTTAGGTTTAGCATCAGCCCTAGGATAGTGTTAGGGTAAGGGATAGGGTTAGCATCAGGCCTAGGATAGTGTTAGGGTTAGCATCAGCCCTAGGATACTGTTAGTGTTAGGGTTAGAATCAGCCCAAGGATAGTGTTAGGGTTAGGGTTAGGGTTAGCATCAGCCCTAGGATAGTGTTAGTGTTAGGGTTAGCCTCAGCCCTAGGATAGTGTTAGGGTTAGGGTTAGGGTTAGCATCAGGCCTAGGATAGTGTTAGTGTTAGGGTTAGCATCAGCCCTAGGATAGTGTTAGGGTTAGGGTTAGGGTTAGCATCAGCCCTAGGATAATGTTAGGGTTAGGGTTAGCATCAGCCCTAGGATAGTGTTACGGTTAGGGTTAGGGTTAGCATCAGCCCTAGGATAGTGTTAGGGTTATGGTTAGCATCAGCCCTAGGATAGTGTTAGGATTAGGGTTAGGGTTAGCATCTGCTCTAGGATAATGTTAGTATTAGGGTTAGGGTTAGCATCAGCCCTAGGATAGTGTAAAGGTTAGGGATAGGGTTAGCATCAGGCCTAGGATAGTGTTAGAGTTAGGGTTAGCATCAGCCCTAGGATAGTGTTAGGGTTAGGGTTAGGGTTAGCATCAGCCCTAGGATAGTGTTAGGGTTAGGGTTAGGGTTAGCTTCAGCCAAAGGATAGTGTTAGGGTTAGGGTTAGCATCAGCCCTAGGATATTGTTAGGGTTAGGGTTAGGGTTAGCACCAGGCCTAGGATAGTGTTAGTGTTAAGGTTAGCATCAGCCTTAGGATAGTGTTAGGGGTAGGGTTAGGGTTAGTATCAGCCGTAGGATAGTGTTATGGTTAGGGTTAGCCTCAGCCCTAGGATAGTGTTAGAGTTAGGGCTAGGGTTAGCATCAGCCCTAAAATAGTGTTAGGGTTAGGGTTAGGGTTAGCATCAGCCCAAGGATAGTGCTAGGGTTAGGGTTAGCATCAGCCCTAGGATAGTGTTAGGGTTAGGGTTAGAATCAGCCCTAGGATAGTGTTAGGGTTAGGGTTAGGGTTAGCATCAGCCCAAGGATAGTGTAAGGTTAGGGTTAGCATCAGCCCTAGGATAGTGTTAGGGTTAAGGTTAGGGTTAGCATCAGCCCTAGGATAGTGTTAGGGTTAGGGTTATCATGAGCCCTAGGATAGTGTTAGGGTTAGGGTTAGGGTTAGCATCAGGTTACGATAGTGTTAGGGTTAGGGTTAGGGTAAGCATCAGCCCTAGGATAGTGTTAGGGTTAGGGTTAGCATCAGCCCTAGGATAGTGTTAGTGTTAGGGTTAGGGTTATCACCAGGACTAGGATAGTGTTGATGTAAGGGTTAGCATCAGGCCTAGGATAGTGTTAGAGTTAGGGTTAGGGTTAGCATCAGCCCTAGGATAGTGTTAGTGTTAGGGTTAGCATCAGCCCTAGGATAGTGTTAGGGTTAGGTTTGGGTAAGCATCAGCCCTAGGATAGTGTTAGGGTTAGGGTTAGCATCAGCCCTAGGATAGTGTTAGGCTTAGGGTTAGGGTTAGCATCAGCGCTAGGATAGTGTTAGGGTTAGGGTTAGCCTCAGCCCTAGGAGAGTTGTAGGGTTAGGGTTAGAGTTAGCATCAGCCCTAGGATAGTGTTAGGGTTAGGGTTAAGGTTAGCATCAGCCCTAGGATAGTGTTAGGGTTAGGGTTAGCATCAGCCCTAGGATAGTGTTAGGGTTAGGGTTAGGTTTAGCACCAGGCTTAGGATAGTGTTAGTGTTAGGGTTAGAATCAGCCTTAGGATAGTGTTAGGGTTAGGTTTAGGGTTAGCATCAGCCCTAGTATAGTGTTAGGATTAGTGTTAGCATCAGCTCTAGGATAGTGTTAGGGTTAGGGTTAGCCTCAGCCCTAGGAGAGTGTTAGGGTTAGTGTTAGCATCAGCCCTAGGATAGTGTTAGGGTTAGGGTTAGGGTTAGCATCAGCCCTAGGATAGTGTTAGGGTTAGGGTTAATCTCAGCCCTAGGAGAGTTGTAGGGTTAGGGTTAGGGTTAGTATCAGCCCTAGGATAGTGTTAGGGTTAGGGTTAAGGTTAGCATCAGCCCTAGGATAGTGTTAGGGTTAGGGTTAGAATCAGCCCTAGGATACTGTTAGGGTTAGGGTTAGAATCAGCCGTAGGATAGTGTTAGGGTTAGGTTTAGGGTTAGCATCAGCCGTAGGATAGTGTTAGGGTTAGGGTTAACCTCAGCCCTAGGATAGTGTTAGAGTTAGGGTTAGGGTTAGCATCAGCCCTAGGATAGTGTTAGGGTTAGAGTTATCATCAGCCCTAGGATAGTGTTAGGGTTAGGGTTAGGGTTAGCATCAGCCCTAGGATAGTGTTAGTGTTAGGGTTAGCATCAGCCCTAGGATAGTGTTAGGGTTAGGGTTAGGGTTAGCATCAGGCCTAGGGTAGTGTTAGTGTTAGGGTTAGCATCAGCCCTAGGATAGTGTTAGGGTTAGGGTTAGGGTTAGCATCAGCCCTAGGATAGTGTTCGGGTTAGGGTTAGCATCAGCCCTAGGATAGTGTTACGGTTAGGGTTAGGGTTAGCATCAGCCCTAGGATAGTGTTAGGGTTATGGTTAGCATCAGCCCTAGGATAGTGTTAGGGTTAGGGTTAGCATCTGCTCTAGGATAATGTTAGGGTTAGGGTTAGGGTTAGCATCCGCCCTAGGATAGTGTAAGGGTTAGGGATAGGGTTAGCATCAGGCCTAGGATAGTGTTAGAGTTAGGGTTAGCATCAGCCCTAGGATAGTGTTAGGGTTAGGGTTAGGTTTAGCATCAGCCCTAGGATAGTGTTAGGGTTAGAGTTAGCATCAGCCCTAGGATAGGGTTAGGGTTAGGGTTAGGGTTAGCATCAGCCCTAGGATAGTGTTAGGGTTAGGGTTAGGGTTAGCATCAGCCCTAGGATAGTGTTAGGGTTAGGGTTAGGGTTAGCATGAGCCCTAGGATAGTGTTAGGGTTAGGGTTAGCCTCAGCCCTAGGAGAGTGTTAGCGTTAGGTTTAGGGTTAGCATCAGCCCTAGGATAGTGTTAGGGTTAGGGATAGCATCAGCCCTAGGATAGTGTTAGGGTTATGGTTAGGTTTAGCATCAGCCCTAGGATAGTGTTATGGTTAGGGTTAGCATCAGCCCTAGGATAGTGTTAGGGTTAGGGTTAGGTTTAGCATCAGCCCTAGGATAGTGTTAGGGTTAGAGTTAGCATCAGCCCTAGGATAGTGTTAGGGTTATGGTTAGGTTTAGCATCAGCCCTAGGATAGTGTTAGGGTAAGGGTTAGGGTTAGCATCAGCCCTAGGATAGTGTTAGGGTTAGTGTTAGGGTTAGCATCAGGTTAGGATAGTGTTAGGGTTAGGGAAAGCATCAGCCCTAGGATAGTGTTAGGGTTAGGGTTAGCATCAGCCCTAGGATAGTGTTAGGGTTAGGGTTAGGGTTATCACCAGGCCTAGGATAGTGTTGGTGTAAGGGTTAGCATCAGGCCTAGGATAGTGTTAGAGTTAGGGTTAGGGTTAGCATCAGCCCTAGGATAGTGTTAGTGTTAGGGTTAGCATCAGCCCTAGGATAGTGTTAGGGTTAGGTTTGGGTAAGCATCAGCCCTAGGATAGTGTTAGGGTTAGGGTTAGCATCAGCCCTAGGATAGTGTTAGGCTTAGGGTTAGGGTTAGCATCAGCGCTAGGATAGTGTTAGGGTTAGGGTTAGCCTCAGCCCTAGGAGAGTTGTAGGGTTAGGGTTAGAGTTAGCATCAGCCCTAGGATAGTGTTAGGGTTAGGGTTAAGGTTATCATCAGCCCTAGGATAGTGTTAGGGTTAGGGTTAGCATCAGCCCTAGGATAGTGTTAGGGTTAGGGTTAGGTTTAGCACCAGGCTTAGGATAGTGTTAGTGTTAGGGTTAGAATCAGCCTTAGGATAGTGTTAGGGTTAGGTTTAGGGTTAGCATCAGCCCTAGTATAGTGTTAGGATTAGTGTTAGCATCAGCTCTAGGATAGTGTTAGGGTTAGGGTTAGCCTCAGCCCTAGGAGAGTGTTAGGGTTAGGGTTAGCATCAGCCCTAGGATAGTGTTAGGGTTAGGGTTAGGGTTAGCATCAGCCCTAGGATAGTGTTAGGGTTAGGGTTAGTCTCAGCCCTAGGAGAGTTGTAGGGTTAGGGTTAGGGTTAGTATCAGCCCTAGGATAGTGTTAGGGTTAGGGTTAAGGTTAGCATCAGCCCTAGGATAGTGTTAGGGTTAGGGTTAGAATCAGCCCTAGGATAGTGTTAGGGTTAGGGTTAGAATCAGCCGTAGGATAGTGTTAGGGTTAGGTTTAGGGTTAGCATCAGCCGTAGGATAGTGTTAGGGTTAGGGTTAACCTCAGCCCTAGGATAGTGTTAGAGTTAGGGTTTGGGTTAGCATCAGCCCTAGGATAGTGTTAGGGTTAGAGTTATCATCAGCCCTAGGATAGTGTTAGGGTTAGGGTTAGGGTTAGCATCAGCCCTAGGATAGTGTTAGTGTTAGGGTTAGCATCAGCCCTAGGATAGTGTTAGGGTTAGGGTTAGGGTTAGCATCAGGCCTAGGATAGTGTTAGTGTTAGGGTTAGCATCAGCCCTAGGATAGTGTTAGGGTTAGGGTTAGGGTTAGCATCAGCCCTAGGATAGTGTTAGGGTTAGGGTTAGCATCAGCCCTAGGATAGTGTTAGGGTTATGGTTAGCATCAGCCCTAGGATACTGTTAGGGTTAGGGTTAGCATCTGCTCTAGGATAATGTTAGGGTTAGGGTTAGGGTTAGCATCCGCCCTAGGATAGTGTAAGGGTTAGGGATAGGGTTAGCATCAGGCCTAGGATAGTGTTAGAGTTAGGGTTAGCATCAGCCCTATGATAGTGTTAGGGTTAGGGTTAGGTTTAGCATCAGCCCTAGGATAGTGTTAGGGTTAGAGTTAGCATCAACCCTAGGGTAGTGTTAGGGTTAGGGTTAGGGTTAGCATCAACCCTAGGATAGTGTTAGGGTTAGGGTTAGGGTTAGCATCAGCCCTAGGATAGTGTTAGGGTTAGGGTTAGGGTTAGCATGAGCCCTAGGATAGTGTTAGGGTTAGGGTTAGCCTCAGCCCTAGGAGAGTGTTAGCGTTAGGTTTAGGGTTAGCATCAGCCCTAGGATAGTGTTAGGGTTAGGGATAGCATCAGCCCTAGGATAGTGTTAGGGTTATGGTTAGGTTTAGCATCAGCCCTAGGATAGTGTTAGGGTAAGGGATAGGGTTAGCATCAGGCCTAGGATAGTGTTAGGGTTAGCATCAGCCCTAGGATACTGTTAGTATTAGGGTTAGAATCAGCCCAAGGATAGTGTTAGGGTTAGGGTTAGGGTTAGCATCAGCCCTAGGATAGTGTTAGTGTTAGGGTTAGCCTCAGCCCTAGGATAGTGTTAGGGTTAGGGTTAGGGTTAGCATCAGGCCTAGGATAGTGTTAGTGTTAGGGTTAGCATCAGCCCTAGGATAGTGTTAGGGTTAGGGTTAGGGTTAGCATCAGCCCTAGGATAATGTTAGGGTTAGGGTTAGCATCAGCCCTAGGATAGTGTTACGGTTAGGGTTAGGGTTAGCATCAGCCCTAGGATAGTGTTAGGGTTATGGTTAGCATCAGCCCTAGGATAGTGTTAGGATTAGGGTTAGGGTTAGCATCTGCTCTAGGATAATGTTAGTATTAGGGTTAGGGTTAGCATCAGCCCTAGGATAGTGTAAAGGTTAGGGATAGGGTTAGCATCAGGCCTAGGATAGTGTTAGAGTTAGGGTTAGCATCAGCCCTAGGATAGTGTTAGGGTTAGGGTTAGGGTTAGCATCAGCCCTAGGATAGTGTTAGGGTTAGGGTTAGGGTTAGCTTCAGCCAAAGGATAGTGTTAGGGTTAGGGTTAGCATCAGCCCTAGGATATTGTTAGGATTAGGGTTAGGGTTAGCACCAGGCCTAGGATAGTGTTAGTGTTAAGGTTAGCATCAGCCTTAGGATAGTGTTAGGGGTAGGGTTAGGGTTAGTATCAGCCGTAGGATAGTGTTATGGTTAGGGTTAGCCTCAGCCCTAGGATAGTGTTAGAGTTAGGGTTAGGGTTAGCATCAGCCCTAAAATAGTGTTAGGGTTAGGGTTAGGGTTAGCATCAGCCCAAGGATAGTGCTAGGGTTAGGGTTAGCATCAGCCCTACGATAGTGTTAGGGTTAGGGTTAGAATCAGCCCTAGGATAGTGTTAGGGTTAGGGTTAGGGTTAGCATCAGCCCAAGGATAGTGTAAGGTTAGGGTTAGCATCAGCCCTAGGATAGTGTTAGGGTTAAGGTTAGGGTTAGCATCAGCCCTAGGATAGTGTTAGGGTTAGGGTTATCATGAGCCCTAGGATAGTGTTAGGGTTAGGGTTAGGGTTAGCATCAGGTTACGATAGTGTTAGGGTTAGGGTTAGGGTAAGCATCAGCCCTAGGATAGTGTTAGGGTTAGGGTTAGCATCAGCCCTAGGATAGTGTTAGTGTTAGGGTTAGGGTTATCACCAGGACTAGGATAGTGTTGATGTAAGGGTTAGCATCAGGCCTAGGATAGTGTTAGAGTTAGGGTTAGGGTTAGCATCAGCCCTAGGATAGTGTTAGTGTTAGGGTTAGCATCAGCCCTAGGATAGTGTTAGGGTTAGGTTTGGGTAAGCATCAGCCCTAGGATAGTGTTAGGGTTAGGGTTAGCATCAGCCCTAGGATAGTGTTAGGCTTAGGGTTAGGGTTAGCATCAGCGCTAGGATAGTGTTAAGGTTAGGGTTAGCCTCAGCCCTAGGAGAGTTGTAGGGTTAGGGTTAGAGTTAGCATCAGCCCTAGGATAGTGTTAGGGTTAGGGTTAAGGTTAGCATCAGCCCTAGGATAGTGTTAGGGTTAGGGTTAGCATCAGCCCTAGGATAGTGTTAGGGTTAGGGTTAGGTTTAGCACCAGGCTTAGGATAGTGTTAGTGTTAGGGTTAGAATCAGCCTTAGGATAGTGTTAGGGTTAGGTTTAGGGTTAGCATCAGCCCTAGTATAGTGTTAGGATTAATGTTAGCATCAGCTCTAGGATAGTGTTAGGGTTAGGGTTAGCCTCAGCCCTAGGAGAGTGTTAGGGTTAGTGTTAGCATCAGCCCTAGGATAGTGTTAGGGTTAGGGTTAGGGTTAGCATCAGCCCTAGGATAGTGTTAGGGTTAGGGTTAATCTCAGCCCTAGGAGTGTTGTAGGGTTAGGGTTAGGGTTAGTATCAGCCCTAGGATAGTGTTAGGGTTAGGGTTAAGGTTAGCATCAGCCCTAGGATAGTGTTAGGGTTAGGGTTAGAATCAGCCCTAGGATACTGTTAGGGTTAGGGTTAGAATCAGCCGTAGGATAGTGTTAGGGTTAGGTTTAGGGTTAGCATCAGCCGTAGGATAGTGTTAGGGTTAGGGTTAACCTCAGCCCTAGGATAGTGTTAGAGTTAGGGTTAGGGTTAGCATCAGCCCTAGGATAGTGTTAGGGTTAGAGTTATCATCAGCCCTAGGATAGTGTTAGGGTTAGGGTTAGGGTTAGCATCAGCCCTAGGATAGTGTTAGTGTTAGGGTTAGCATCAGCCCTAGGATAGTGTTAGGGTTAGGGTTAGGGTTAGCATCAGGCCTAGGATAGTGTTAGTGTTAGGGTTAGCATCAGCCCTAGGATAGTGTTAGGGTTAGGGTTAGGGTTAGCATCAGCCCTAGGATAGTGTTCGGGTTAGGGTTAGCATCAGCCCTAGGATAGTGTTACGGTTAGGGTTAGGGTTAGCATCAGCCCTAGGATAGTGTTAGGGTTATGGTTAGCATCAGCCCTAGGATAGTGTTAGGGTTAGGGTTAGCATCTGCTCTAGGATAATGTTAGGGTTAGGGTTAGGGTTAGCATCCGCCCTAGGATAGTGTAAGGGTTAGGGATAGGGTTAGCATCAGGCCTAGGATAGTGTTAGAGTTAGGGTTAGCATCAGCCCTAGGATAGTGTTAGGGTTAGGGTTAGGTTTAGCATCAGCCCTAGGATAGTGTTAGGGTTAGAGTTAGCATCAGCCCTAGGATAGGGTTAGGGTTAGGGTTAGGGTTAGCATCAGCCCTAGGATAGTGTTAGGGTTAGGGTTAGGGTTAGCATCAGCCCTAGGATAGTGTTAGGGTTAGGGTTAGGGTTAGCATGAGCCCTAGGATAGTGTTAGGGTTAGGGTTAGCCTCAGCCCTAGGAGAGTGTTAGCGTTAGGTTTAGGGTTAGCATCAGCCCTAGGATAGTGTTAGGGTTAGGGATAGCATCAGCCCTAGGATAGTGTTAGGGTTATGGTTAGGTTTAGCATCAGCCCTAGGATAGTGTTAGGGTTAGGGTTAGCATCAGCCCTAGGATAGTGTTAGGGTTAGGGTTAGGTTTAGCATCAGCCCTAGGATAGTGTTAGGGTTAGAGTTAGCATCAGCCCTAGGATAGTGTTAGGGTTAGGGTTAGGGTTAGCATCAGCCCTAGGATACTGTTAGGGTTAGGGTTAGGGTTAGCATCAGCCCTAGGATAGTGTTAGGGTTAGGGTTAGGGTTAGCATGAGCCCTAGGATAGTGTTAGGGTTAGGGTTAGCCTCAGCCCTAGGAGAGTGTTAGGGTTAGGGTTAGCATCAGCCCTAGGATAGTGTTAGGGTTAGGGTTAGGGTTAGCATCAGCCCTAGGATAGTGTTAGGGTTAGGGTTAGTCTCAGCCCTAGGAGAGTTGTAGGGTTAGGGTTAGGGTTAGTATCAGCCCTAGGATAGTGTTAGGGTTAGGGTTAAGGTTAGCATCAGCCCTAGGATAGTGTTAGGGTTAGGGTTATAATCAGCCCTAGGATAGTGTTAGGGTTAGGGTTAGAATCAGCCGTAGGATAGTGTTAGGGTTAGGTTTAGGGTTAGCATCAGCCGTAGGATAGTGTTAGGGTTAGGGTTAACCTCAGCCCTAGGATAGTGTTAGAGTTAGGGTTAGGGTTAGCATCAGCCCTAGGATAGTGTTAGGGTTAGAGTTATCATCAGCCCTAGGATAGTGTTAGGGTTAGGGTTAGGGTTAGCATCAGCCCTAGGATAGTGTTAGTGTTAGGGTTAGCATCAGCCCTAGGATAGTGTTAGGGTTAGGGTTAGGGTTAGCATCAGGCCTAGGATAGTGTTAGTGTTAGGGTTAGCATCAGCCCTAGGATAGTGTTAGGGTTAGGGTTAGGGTTAGCATCAGCCCTAGGATAGTGTTAGGGTTAGGGTTAGCATCAGCCCTAGGATAGTGTTACGGTTAGGGTTAGGGTTAGCATCAGCCCTAGGATAGTGTTAGGGTTATGGTTAGCATCAGCCCTAGGATAGTGTTAGGGTTAGGGTTAGCATCTGCTCTAGGATAATGTTAGGGTTAGGGTTAGGGTTAGCATCCGCCCTAGGATAGTGTAATGGTTAAGGATAGGGTTAGCATCAGGCCTAGGATAGTGTTAGAGTTAGGGTTAGCATCAGCCCTAGGATAGTGTTAGGGTTAGGGTTAGGTTTAGCATCAGCCCTAGGATAGTGTTAGGGTTAGAGTTAGCATCAGCCCTAGGATAGTGTTAGGGTTAGGGTTAGGGTTAGCATCAGCCCTAGGATAGTGTTAGGGTTAGGTTTAGGGTTAGCATCAGCCGTAGGATAGTGTTAGGTTTAGGGTTAACCTCAGCCCTAGGATAGTGTTAGAGTTAGGGTTAGGGTTAGCATCAGCCCTAGGATAGTGTTAGTGTTAGGGTTAGCATCAGCCCTAGGATAGTGTTAGGGTTAGGGTTAGAATCAGCCCTAGGATAGTGTTAGGGTTAGGGTTAGGGTTAGCATCAGCCCAAGGATAGTGTTAGGGTTAGGGTTAGCATCAGCCCTAGGATAGTGTTAGGGTTAAGGTTAGGGTTAGCATCAGCCCTAGGATAGTGTTAGCGTTAGGGTTAGTGTTATCACCAGGCCTAGGATAGTGTTGGTGTAAGGGTTAGCATCAGGCCTAGGATAGTGTTAGAGTTAGGGTTAGGGTTAGCATCAGCCCTAGGATAGTGTTAGTGTTAGGGTTAGCATCAGCCCTAGGATAGTGTTAGGGTTAGGTTTGGGTAAGCATCAGCCCTAGGATAGTGTTAGGGTTAGGGTTAGCATCAGCCCTAGGATAGTGTTAGGCTTAGGGTTAGGGTTAGCATCAGCGCTAGGATAGTGTTAGGGTTAGGGTTAGCCTCAGCCTTAGGAGAGTTGTAGGCCCAGGGTTAGAGTTAGCATCAGCCCTAGGATAGTGTTAGGTTTAGGGTTAAGGTTATCATCAGCCCTAGGATAGTGTTTGGGTTAGGGTTAGCATCAGCCCTAGGATAGTGTTAGGGTTAGGGTTAGGTTTAGCACCAGGCTTAGGATAGTGTTAGTGTTAGGGTTAGAATCAGCCTCAGGATAGTGTTAGGGTTAGGTTTAGGGTTAGCATCAGCCCTAGTATAGTGTTAGGATTAGTGTTAGCATCAGCTCTAGGATAGTGTTAGGGTTAGGGTTAGCCTCAGCCCTAGGAGAGTGTTAGGGTTAGGGTTAGCATCAGCCCTAGGATAGTGTTAGGGTTAGGGTTAGGGTTAGCATCAGCCCTAGGATAGTGTTAGGGTTAGGGTTAAGGTTAGCATCAGCCCTAGGATAGTGTTAGGGTTAGGGTTAGAATCAGCCCTAGGATAGTGTTAGGGTTAGGGTTAGAATCAGCCGTAGGATAGTGTTAGGGTTAGGTTTAGGGTTAGCATCAGCCGTAGGATAGTGTTAGGGTTAGGGTTAACCTCAGCCCTAGGATAGTGTTAGAGTTAGGGTTAGGGTTAGTATCAGCCCTAGGATAGTGTTAGGGTTAGAGTTATCATCAGCCCTAGGATAGTGTTAGGGTTAGGGTTAGGGTTAGCATCAGCCCTAGGATAGTGTTAGTGTTAGGGTTAGCATCAGCCCTAGGATAGTGTTAGGGTTAGGGTTAGGGTTAGCATCAGGCCTAGGATAGTGTTAGTGTTAGGGTTAGCACCAGCCCTAGGATAGTGTTAGGGTTAGGGTTAGGGTTAGCATCAGCCCTAGGATAGTGTTAGGGTTAGGGTTAGCATCAGCCCTAGGATAGTGTTACGGTTAGGGTTAGGGTTAGCATCAGCCCTAGGATAGTGTTAGGGTTATGGTTAGCATCAGCCCTAGGATAGTGTTAGGGTTAGGGTTAGGGTTAGCATCTGCTCTAGGATAATGTTAGGATTAGGGTTAGGGATAGCATCAGCCCTAGGATAGTGTAAGAGTAAGGGATAGGGTTAGCATCAGGCCTAGGATAGTGTTAGAGTTAGGGTTAGCATCAGCCCTAGGATAGTGTTAGGGTTAGGGTTAGGGTTAGAATCAGCCCTAGGATAGTGTTAGGGTTAGAGTTAGCATCAGCCCTAGGATAGTGTTAGGGTTAGGGTTAGGGTTAGCATCAGCCCTAGGATAGTGTTAGGGTTAGGGTTAGGGTTATCACCAGGCCTAGGATAGTGTTGGTGTAAGGTTTAGCATCAGGCCTAGGATAGTGTTAGAGTTAGGGTTAGGGTTAGCATCAGCCCTAGGATAGTGTTAGTGTTAGGGTTAGCATCAGCCCTAGGATAGTGTTAGGGTTAGGTTTGGGTAAGCATCAGCCCTAGGATACTGTTAGGGTTAGGGTTAGCATCAGCCCTAGGATAGTGTTAGTGTTAGGGTTAGGGTTAGCATCAGCCCTAGGATAGTGTTAGGGTAAGGGTTAGGGTTAGCTTCAGCCAAAGGATAGTGTTAGGGTTAGGGTTAGCATCAGCCCTAGGATATTGTTAGGGTTAGGTTTAGGGTTAGCACCAGGCCTAGGATAGTGTTAGTGTTAAGGTTAGCATCAGCCTTAGGATAGTGTTAGGGGTAGGGTTAGGGTTAGTATCAGCCGTAGGATAGTGTTATGGTTAGGGTTAGCCTCAGCCCTAGGATAGTGTTAGAGTTAGGTTTAGGGTTAGCATCAGCCCTAAAATAGTGTTAGGGTTAGGGTTAGGGTTATGATTAGCATCAGCCCTAGGATAGTGTTAGGGTTAGGGTTAGGGTTAGCATCAGCCCAAGGATAGTGTTAGGGTTAGGGTTAGCATCAGCCCTAGGATAGTGTTAGGGTTAAGGTTAGGGTTAGCATCAGCCCTAGGATAGTGTTAGGGTTAGGGTTATCATGAGCCCTAGGATAGTGATAGGGTTAGGGTTAGGGTTAGCATCAGGTTAGGATAGTGTTAGGGTTAGGGTTAGGGTAAGCATCAGCCCTAGGATAGTGTTAGGGTTAGAGTTAGCATCAGCCCTAGGATAGTGTCAGGGTTAGGGTTAGGGTTATCACCAGGCCTAGGATAGTGTTGGTGTAAGGGTTAGCATCAGGCCTAGGATAGTGTTAGAGTTAGGGTTAGGGTTAGCATCAGCCCTAGGATAGTGTTAGTGTTAGGGTTAGCATCAGCCCTAGGATAGTGTTAGGGTTAGGTTTGGGTAAGCATCAGCCCTAGGATAGTGTTAAGGTTAGGGTTAGCATCAGCCCTAGGATAGTGTTAGGCTTAGGGTTAGGGTTAGCATCAGCGCTAGGATAGTGTTAGGGTTAGGGTTAGCCTCAGCCCTAGGAGAGTTGTAGGGTTAGGGTTAGAGTTAGCATCAGCTCTAGGATAGTGTTAGGGTTAGGGTTAAGGTTAGCATCAGCCCTAGGATAGTGTTAGGGTTAGGGTTAGCATCAGCCCTAGGATAGTGTTAGGGTTAGGGTTAGGTTTAGCACCAGGCTTAGGATAGTGTTAGTGTTAGGGTTAGAATCAGCCTTAGGATAGTGTTAGGGTTAGGTTTAGGGTTAGCATCAGCCCTAGTATAGTGTTAGGATTAGTGTTAGCATCAGCTCTAGGATAGTGTTAGGGTTAGGGTTAGCCTCAGCCCTAGGAGAGTGTTAGGGTTAGGGTTAGCATCAGCCCTAGGATAGTGTTAGGGTTAGGGTTAGGGTTAGCATCAGCCCTAGGATAGTGTTAGGGTTAGGGTTAGTCTCAGCCCTAGGAGAGTTGTAGGGTTAGGGTTAGGGTTAGTATCAGCCCTAGGATAGTGTTAGGGTTAGGGTTAAGGTTAGCATCAGCCCTAGGATAGTGTTAGGGTTAGGGTTAGAATCAGCCCTAGGATAGTGTTAGGGTTAGGGTTAGAATCAGCCGTAGGATAGTGTTAGGGTTAGGTTTAGGGTTAGCATCAGCCGTAGGATAGTGTTAGGGGTAGGGTTAGGGTTAGTATCAGCCGTAGGATAGTGTTATGGTTATTGTTAGCCTCAGCCCTAGGATAGTGTTAGAGTTAGGGTTAGGGTTAGCATCAGCCCTAAGATAGTTTTAGGGTTAGGGTTAGGGTTATGATTAGCATCAGCCCTAGGATAGTGTTAGGGTTAGGGTTAGGGTTAGCGTCAGCCCAAGGATAGTGTTAGGGTTAGGGTTAGCATCAGCCCTAGGATAGTGTTAGGGTTAGGGTTAGGGTTAGCATCAGCCCTAGGTTAGTGTTAGGGTTAGGGTTATCATCAGCCCTAGGATAGTGTTAGGGTTAGGGTTAGGGTTAGCATCAGGCCTAGGATAGTGTTAGGGTTAGGGTTAGCATCAGCCCTAGGATAGTGTTAGGGTTAGGTTTAGTGTTACCATCAGCCCCAGGATAGTGTTAGGGTTAGGGATAGCATCAGCCCTAGGATAGTGTAGGGTTATGGTTAGGTTTAGCATCCGCCCTAGGATAGTGTTAGGGTAAGGGTTAGGGTTAGCATCAGCCCTAGGATAGTGTTATGGTTAGGGTTAGGGTTAGCATCAGCCCTAGGATAGTGTTAGGGTTAGGGATAGGGTTAGCTTCAGCCAAAGGATAGTGTTAGGGTTAGGGTTAGCATCAGCCCTAGGATATTGTTAGGGTTAGTGTTAGGGTTAGCACCAGGCCTAGGATAGTGTTAGTGTTAGGGTTAGCATCAGCCTTAGGATAGTGTTAGGGGTAGGGTTAGGGTTAGTATCAGCCATAGGATAGTGTTATGGTTAGGGTTAGCCTCAGCCCTGGGATAGTGTTAGAGTTAGGGTTAGGGTTAGCATCAGCCCTAAGATAGTGTTAGGGTTAGGGTTAGGGTTATGATTAGCATCAGCCCTAGGATAGTGTTATGGTTAGGGTTAGGGTTAGCATCAGCCCAAGGATAGTGTTAGGGTTAGGGTTAGCATCAGCCCTAGGATAGTGTTAGGGTTAGGGTTAGCATCAGCCCTAGGATAGTGTTAGGGTTAGGGTTCGGGTTATCACCAGGCCTAGGATAGTGTTGGTGTAAGGGTTAGCATCAGGCCTAAGATAGTGTTAGATTTATGGTTAGGGTTAGCATCAGCCCTAGGATAGTGTTAGTGTTAGGGTTAGCATCAGCCCTAGGATAGTGTTAGGGTTAGGTTTGGGTAAGCATCAGCCCTAGGATAGTGTTAGGGTTAGGGTTAGCATCAGCCCTAGGATAGTGTTAGGCTTAGGGTTAGTGTTAGCATCAGCCCTAGGATAGTGTTAGCGTTAGGGTTAGCCTCAGCCCTAGGAGAGTTGTAGGGTTACGGTTAGGGTTAGCATCAGCCCTAGGATAGTGTTAGGGTTAGGGTTAAGGTTAGCATCAGCCCTAGGATAGTGTTAGGGTTAGGGTTAGCATCAGCCCTAGGATAGTGTTAGGGTTATGGTTAGGGTTAGCACCAGGCCTAGGATAGTGTTAGTGTTAGGGTTAGAATCAGCCTTAGGATAGTGTTAGGGTTAGGTTTAGGGTTAGCATCAGCACTAGTATAGTGTTTGGGTTAGTGTTAGCATCAGATCTAGGATAGTGTTAGGGTTAGGGTTAGCCTCAGCCCTAGGAGAATGTTAGGGTTAGGGTTAGCATCAGCCCTAGGATAGTGTTAGGGTTAGGGTTAGGGTTAGCATCAGCCCTAGGATAGTGTTAGGGTTAGGGTTAGTCTCAGCCCTAGGAGAGTTGTAGAGTTAGGGTTAGGGTTAGCATTAGCCCTAGGATAGTGTTAGGGTTAGGGGTAGTATCAACCGTAGGATAGTGTTAGGGTTAGGTTTAGGGTTAGCATCAGCCGTAGGATAGTGTTAGTGTTAGGGTTAACCTCAGCCCTAGGATAGTGTTAGAGTTAGGGTTAGGGTTAGCATCAGCCCTAGGATACTGTTAGGGTTAGAGTTATCATCAGCCCTAGGATAGTGTTAGGGTTAGGGTTAGCGTTAGCATCAGCCCTAGGATAGTGTTAGGGTTAGGGATAGGGTTAGCTTCAGCCAAAGGATAGTGTTAGGGTTAGGGTTAGCATCAGCCCTAGGATATTGTTAGGGTTAGGGTTAGGGTTAGCACCAGGCCTAGGATAGTGTTAGTGTTAGGGTTAGCATCAGCCTTAGGATAGTGTTAGGGGTAGGGTTAGGGTTAGTATCAGCCATAGGATAGTGTTATGGTTAGGGTTAGCCTCAGCCCTGGGATAGTGTTAGAGTTAGGGTTAGGGTTAGCATCAGCCCTAAGATAGTGTTAGGGTTAGGGTTAGGGTTATGATTAGCATCAGCCCTAGGATAGTGTTATGGTTAGGGTTAGGGTTAGCATCAGCCCAAGGATAGTGTTAGGGTTAGGGTTAGCATCAGCCCTAGGATAGTGTTAGGGTTAGGGTTAGCATCAGCCCTAGGATAGTGTTAGGGTTAGGGTTAGGGTTATCACCAGGCCTAGGATAGTGTTGGTGTAAGGGTTAGCATCAGGCCTAAGATAGTGTTAGATTTATGGTTAGGGTTAGCATCAGCCCTAGGATAGTGTTAGTGTTAGGGTTAGCATCAGCCCTAGGATAGTGTTAGGGTTAGGTTTGGGTAAGCATCAGCCCTAGGATAGTGTTAGGGTTAGGGTTAGCATCAGCCCTAGGATAGTGTTAGGCTTAGGGTTAGTGTTAGCATCAGCCCTAGGATAGTGTTAGCGTTAGGGTTAGCCTCAGCCCTAGGAGAGTTGTAGGGTTACGGTTAGGGTTAGCATCAGCCCTAGGATAGTGTTAGGGTTAGGGTTAAGGTTAGCATCAGCCCTAGGATAGTGTTAGGGTTAGGGTTAGCATCAGCCCTAGGATAGTGTTAGGGTTATGGTTAGGGTTAGCACCAGGCCTAGGATAGTGTTAGTGTTAGGGTTAGAATCAGCCTTAGGATAGTGTTAGGGTTAGGTTTAGGGTTAGCATCAGCACTAGTATAGTGTTTGGGTTAGTGTTAGCATCAGATCTAGGATAGTGTTAGGGTTAGGGTTAGCCTCAGCCCTAGGAGAGTGTTAGGGTTAGGGTTAGCATCAGCCCTAGGATAGTGTTAGGGTTAGGGTTAGGGTTAGCATCAGCCCTAGGATAGTGTTAGGGTTAGGGTTAGTCTCAGCCCTAGGAGAGTTGTAGAGTTAGGGTTAGGGTTAGCATTAGCCCTAGGATAGTGTTAGGGTTAGGGTTAGTATCAGCCGTAGGATAGTGTTAGGGTTAGGTTTAGGGTTAGCATCAGCCGTAGGATAGTGTTAGGGTTAGGGTTAACCTCAGCCCTAGGATAGTGTTAGAGTTAGGGTTAGGGTTAGCATCAGCCCTAGGATACTGTTAGGGTTAGAGTTATCATCAGCCCTAGGATAGTGTTAGGGTTAGGGTTAGCGTTAGCATCAGCCCTACGATAGTGTTAGTGTTAGGGTTAGCATCAGCCCTAGGATAGTGTTAGGGTTAGGGTAAGGGTTAGCATCAGGCCTAGGATAGTGTTAGTGTTAGGGTTAGCATCAGCCCTAGGATAGTGTTAGGGTTAGGGTTAGCATCAGCCCTAGGATAGTGTTACGGTTAGGGTTAGTGTTAGCATCAGCCCTAGGATAGTGTTAGGGTTATGGTGAGCATCAGCCCTAGGATAGTGTTACGGTTAGAGTTAGGGTTAGCATCTGCTCTAGGATAATGTTAGGGTTAGGGTTAGGGTTAGCATCAGCCCTAGGATAGTGTAAGGGTTAGGGTTAGGGTTAGCATCAGGCCTAGGATAGTGTTAGAGTTAGGGTTAGCATCAGCCCTAGGATAGTGTTAGGGTTAGCATCAGCCCTAGCATAGTGTTAGGGTTAGAGTTAGCATCAGCCCTAGGATAGTGTTAGGGTTAGGGTTAGGGTTAGCATCAGCCCTAGGATAGTGTTAGGGTTAGGGTTAGGGTTAGCATCAGCCCTAGGATAGTGTTAGGTTTAGGGTTAGGGTTAGCATGAGCCCTAGGATAGTGTTAGGGTTATTGTTAGCATCAGCCCTAGGATAGTGTTAGGGTAAGGTTTAGGGTTAGCATCAGCTCTAAGACAGTGTTAGGGTTAGGGTTAGCCTCAGCCCTAGGAGAGTGTTAGGGTTAGGGTTAGGGTTAGCATCAGCCCTAGGA
This sequence comes from Lemur catta, assembly GCF_020740605.2. Lineage (NCBI taxonomy): Eukaryota > Metazoa > Chordata > Mammalia > Primates > Lemuridae > Lemur > Lemur catta. The sequence continues at coordinate 198,886 of NW_025423857.1, read as the reverse complement.
TAGTGTTAGGGTTATTGTTAGCATCAGCCCTAGGATAGTGTTAGGGTTAGGGTTAGGGTTAGCATCAGCCCTAGGATAGTGTTAGGGTTATGGTTAGGTTTAGCATCAGCCCTATGATAGTGGTATGGTAAGGGTTAGGGTTAGCATCAGCCCTAGGATAGTGTTAGGGTTAGGGTTAGGGTTAGCATCAGCCCTAGGATAGTGTTAGGGTTAGGGTTAGGGTTAGCTTCAGCCCTAGGATAGTGTTAGGGTTAGGGTTAGCATGAGCCCTAGGATATTGTTAGGATTAGGGTTAGGGTTAGCACCAGGCCTAGGATAGTGTTAGTACTAGGGTTAGCATCAGCCTTAGGATAGTGTTAGTGGTAGGGTTAGGGTTAGTATCAGCCGTAGGATAGTGTTAAGTTTAGGGTTAGCCTCAGCCCTAGATTAGTGTTAGAGTTAGGGTTAGGGTTAGCATCAGCCCTAAGATAGTGTTAGGGTTAGGGTTAGGGTTATGATTAGCATCAGCCCTAGGATAGTGTTAGGGTTAGGGTTAGGGTTAGCATCAGCCCAAGGATAGTGTTAGGGTTAGGGTTAGCATCAGCCTTAGGATAGTGCTAGGGTTAGGGTTAGGGTTAGCATCAGCCCTAGGATAGTGTTAGGGTTAGGGTTATCATTAGCCCTAGGATAGTGTTAGGGTTAGGGTTAGGGTTAGCATCAGGCCTAGGATAGTGTTAGGGTTAGGGTTAGGGTTAGCATCAGCCCTAGGATAGTGTTAGGGTTAGGGTTAGCATCAGCCCTAGGATAGTGTTACGGTTAGGGTTAGGGTTAGCACCAGGCCTAGGATAGTGTTAGTGTAAGGGTTAGCATCAGGCGTAGGATAGTGTTAGAGTTAGGGTTAGGGTTAGCATCAGCCCTAGGATAGTGTTAGGGTTAGGGTTAGCATCAGCCCTAGGATAGTGTTAGGGTAAGGGTTAGGGTTAGCTTCAGCCCTAGGATAGTGTTAGGGTTAGGGTTAGCATAAGCCCTAGGATATTGTTAGGGTTAGGTTTAGGGTTAGCTTCAGCCCTAGGATAGTGTTAGGGTTAGGGTTAGCATGAGCCCTAGGATATTGTCAGGGTTAGGGTTAGGGTTATCACCAGGCCTAGGATAGTGTTAGTTCTAGGGTTAGCATCAGCCTTAGGATAGTGTTAGGGGTAGGGTTAGGGTTAGTATTAGCCGTAGGATAGTGTTAGGGCTAGGGTTAGCCTCAGCCCTAGGATATTGTTGGGGTTAGGGTTAGGGTTAGCACCAGGCCTAGGATAGTGTTAGGGTTAGGGTTAGCATCAGCCTAGGATAGTGTTACGGTTAGGGTTAGGGTTAGCATCAGCCTTAGGATAGTGTTAGGGTTAGGGTTAGCATCAGCCCTAGGATAGTGTTAGGGTTAGGGTTAGGGTTAGCATCAGCCCAAGGATAGTGTTAGGGTTACGGTTAGCATCAGCCCTAGGAAAGTTTTATGGTTAGGGTTAGGGTTATCATCAGCCCTAGGATAGTGTTAGGGTTAGGGTTAGCATCAGCCCTAGGATAGTGTTAGGGTTAGGGTTAGCATCAGCCTTAGGATAGTGTTACGGTTAGGGTTAGTGTTAGCATCAGCCCTAGGATAGTGTTAGGGTTAGGGTTAGCATCAGCCCTAGGATAGTGTTAGGGTTAGGGTTAGGGTTAGCATCTGCCCAAGTATAGTGTTAGGGTTAGGGTTAGCATCAGCCCTAGGAAAGTGTTATGGTTAGGGTTAGGGTTATCATCAGCCGTAGGATAGTGTTAGGGTTAGGGTTAGCCTCAGCCCTAGGATAGTGTTAGGGTTAGGGTTAGGGTTAGCATCAGCCCTAGGATAGTGTTTTGGTTAGGGTTTGCCTCAGCCCTAGGAGAGTGTTAGGGTTAGGGATAGGGTTAGCGTCAGGCCTAGGATAGTGTTAGGGTTAGAGTTAGCATCATCCCTAGGATAGAGTAAGGGTTAGGGTTAGGGTTAGCATCAGCCCTAGGATAGTGTTAGGGTTAGGGCTAGGGTTAGCATCAGCCCTAGGATAGTGTTAGGGTTAGGGTTAGCCTCAGCCCTAGGAGAGTGTTAGGGTTAGGTTTAGGGTTACCATCAGCCCTAGGATAGTGTTAGGGTTAGGGATAGCATCAGCCCTAGGATAGTGTAGGGTTATGTTTAGGTTTAGCATCAGCCCAAGGATAGTGTTAGGGTAAGGGTTAGGGTTAGCATCAGCCCTAGGATATTGTTAGGGTTAGGGTTAGGGTTAGCACCAGGCCTAGGATAGTGTTAGTGTTAGGGTTAGCATCAGCCTTAGGATAGTGTTAGGGGTAGGGTTAGGGTTACTATCAGCCGTAGGATAGTGTTATGGTTAGGGTTAGCCTCAGCCCTAGGATAGTGTTAGGGTTAGGGTTAGGGTTAGCATCAGCCCTAGGATAGTGTTAGGGTTAGGGTTAGTCTCAGCCCTAGTAGAGTTGTAGGGTTAGGGTTAGGGTTAGCATCAGCCCTAGGTTAGTGTTAGGGTTAGGGTTAAGGTTAGCATCACCCCTAGGATAGTGTTAGGATTAGGGTTAGCATCAGCCCTAGGATTGTGTTAGGGTTAGGGTTAGAATCAGCCGTAGGATAGTGTTAGGGTTAGGTTTAGGGTTAGCATCAGCCGTAGGATAGTGTTAGGGTTAGGGTTAGCCTCAGCCCTAGGATAGTGTTAGAGTTAGGGTTATGGTTAGCATCAGCCCCAGGATAGTGTTAGGGTTAGGGTTAGGGTTAGCATCAGCCCTAGGATAGTGTTAGTGTTAGGGTTAGCATCAGCCCTAGGATAGTGTTAGGGTTAGGGTTAGGGTTAGCATCAGGCCTAGGATAGTGTTAGTGTTAGGGTTAGCATCAGCCCTAGGATAGTGTAGGGTTAGGGTTAGGGTTAGCATCAGCCCTAGGATAGTGTTATTGTAAGGGTTAGGGTTAGCATCAGTCCTAGGATAGTGTTAGGGTTAGGGTTAGGGTTAGCATCAGCCCTAGGATAGTGTTAGGGTTAGGGTTAGGGTTAGCTTCAGCCCTACGATAGTGTTAGGGTTAGGGTTAGCATGAGCCCCAGGATATTGTTAGGGTTAGGTTTAGGGTTAGCACCAGGCCTAGGATAGTGTTAGTTCTAGGGTTAGCATCAGCCTTAGGATAGTGTTAGGGGTAGGGTTAGGGTTAGTATCAGCCGTAGGATAGTGTTAGGGTTAGGGTTAGCCTCAGCCTTAGGATAGTGTTAGAGTTAGGGTTAGGGTTAGCATCAGCCCTAAGATAGTGTTAGGGTTAGGGTTAGGGTTAGGATTAGCATCAGCCCTAGGATAGTGTTAGGGTTAGGGTTAGGGTTAGCATCAGCCCAAGGATAGTGTTAGGGTTAGGGTTAGCCTCAGCCTTAGGATAGTGTTAGGGTTAGGGTTAGGGTTAGCATCAGCCCTAGGATAGTGTTAGGGTTAGGGTTATCATCAGCCCTAGGATAGTGTTAGGGTTAGGGTTATGGTTAGCATCAGGCCTAGGATAGTGTTAGGGTTAGGGTTAGGGTTAGCATCAGCCCTAGGATAGTGTTAGGGTTAGGGTTAGCATCAGCCCTAGGATAGTGTTAGGGTTAGGGTTAGCATGAGCCTTAGGATATTGTTAGGGTTAGGGTTAGGGTTAGCTTCAGCCCTAGGATAGTGTTAGGGTTAGTGTTAGCATGAGCCCTAGGATATTGTCAGGGTTAGGGTTAGGGTTAGCACCAGGCCTAGGATAGTGTTAGTTCTAGGGTTAGCATCAGCCTTAGGATAGTGTTAGGGGTAGGGTTAGGGTTAGTATTAGCCGTAGGATAGTGTTAGGGTTAGGGTTAGCCTCAGCCCTAGGATAGTGTTAGAGTTAGGGTTAGGGTTAGCATCAGCCCTAGGATAGTGTTAGTGTTAGGGTTATCATCAGCCCTAGGATAGTGTTAGGGTTAGGGTTAGGGTTAGCATCAGGCCTAGGATAGTGTTAGTGTTAGGGTTAGCATCAGCCCTAGGATAGTGTTAGGGTTAGGGTTAGCATCAGCCCTAGGATAGTGTTACGGTTAGGGTTAGGGTTAGCATCAGCCCTAGGATAGTGTGAGTGTTATGGTTAGCATCAGCCCTAGGATAGTGTTAGGGTTAGGGTTAGGGTTAGCATCTGCTCTAGGATAGTGTTAGGGTTAGGGTTAGGGTTAGCATCAGCCCTAGCATAGTGTAAGGGTTAGGGTTAGGGTTAGCATCTGGCCTAGGATAGTGTTAGAGTTAGGGTTAGCATCAGCCCTAGGATAGTGTTAGGGTTGGGGTTAGGTTAACATCAGCCCTAGGATAGTGTTAGGGTTATCGTTAGGTTTAGTATCAACCCTAGGATAGTGTTAGGGTAAGGGTTAGGGTTAGCATCAACCTAGGATAGTGTTAGGGTTAGGGTTAGGGTTAGCATCAGCCCTAGGATAGTGTTAGTGTTAGGGTTAGAATCAGCCCTAGGATAGTGTTAGGGTTAGGGTTAGGGTTAGCATCAGCCCTAGGGTAGTGTTAGAGTTAGGGTTAGCCTCAGCCCTAGGAGAGTGTTAGGGTTAGGGTTAGGGTTAGCATCAGCCCTAGGATAGTGTTAGTGTTAGGGTTAGCATCAGCCCTAGGATAGTGTTAGGGTTAGGGTTAGCATCAGCCCTAGGATAGTGTTACGGTTAGGGTTAGTGTTAGCATCAGCCCTAGGATAGTGTTAGGGTTATGGTGAGCATCAGCCCTAGGATAGTGTTACGGTTAGAGTTAGGGTTAGCATCTGCTCTAGGATAATGTTAGGGTTAGGGTTAGGGTTAGCATCAGCCCTAGGATAGTGTAAGGGTTAGGGTTAGGGTTAGCATCAGGCCTAGGATAGTGTTAGAGTTAGGGTTAGCATCAGCCCTAGGATAGTGTTAGGGTTAGCATCAGCCCTAGCATAGTGTTAGGGTTAGAGTTAGCATCAGCCCTAGGATAGTGTTAGGGTTAGGGTTAGGGTTAGCATCAGCCCTAGGATAGTGTTAGGGTTAGGGTTAGGGTTAGCATCAGCCCTAGGATAGTGTTAGGTTTAGGGTTAGGGTTAGCATGAGCCCTAGGATAGTGTTAGGGTTATTGTTAGCATCAGCCCTAGGATAGTGTTAGGGTAAGGTTTAGGGTTAGCATCAGCTCTAAGACAGTGTTAGGGTTAGGGTTAGCCTCAGCCCTAGGAGAGTGTTAGGGTTAGGGTTAGGGTTAGCATCAGCCCTAGGATAGTGTTAGGGTTATTGTTAGCATCAGCCCTAGGATAGTGTTAGGGTTAGGGTTAGGGTTAGCATCAGCCCTAGGATAGTGTTAGGGTTATGGTTAGGTTTAGCATCAGCCCTATGATAGTGGTATGGTAAGGGTTAGGGTTAGCATCAGCCCTAGGATAGTGTTAGGGTTAGGGTTAGGGTTAGCATCAGCCCTAGGATAGTGTTAGGGTTAGGGTTAGGGTTAGCTTCAGCCCTAGGATAGTGTTAGGGTTAGGGTTAGCATGAGCCCTAGGATATTGTTAGGATTAGGGTTAGGGTTAGCACAAGGCCTAGGATAGTGTTAGTACTAGGGTTAGCATCAGCCTTAGGATAGTGTTAGAGGTAGGGTTAGGGTTAGTATCAGCCGTAGGATAGTGTTAAGTTTAGGGTTAGCCTCAGCCCTAGATTAGTGTTAGAGTTAGGGTTAGGGTTAGCATCAGCCCTAAGATAGTGTTAGGGTTAGGGTTAGGGTTATGATTAGCATCAGCCCTAGGATAGTGTTAGGGTTAGGGTTAGGGTTAGCATCAGCCCAAGGATAGTGTTAGGGTTAGGGTTAGCATCAGCCTTAGGATAGTGCTAGGGTTAGGGTTAGGGTTAGCATCAGCCCTAGGATAGTGTTAGGGTTAGGGTTATCATTAGCCCTAGGATAGTGTTAGGGTTAGTGTTAGGGTTAGCATCAGGCCTAGGATAGTGTTAGGGTTAGGGTTAGGGTTAGCATCAGCCCTAGGATAGTGTTAGGGTTAGGGTTAGCATCAGCCCTAGGATAGTGTTACGGTTAGGGTTAGGGTTAGCACCAGGCCTAGGATAGTGTTAGTGTAAGGGTTAGCATCAGGCGTAGGATAGTGTTAGAGTTAGGGTTAGGGTTAGCATCAGCCCTAGGATAGTGTTAGGGTTAGGGTTAGCATCAGCCCTAGGATAGTGTTAGGGTAAGGGTTAGGGTTAGCTTCAGCCCTAGGATAGTGTTAGGGTTAGGGTTAGCATAAGCCCTAGGATATTGTTAGGGTTAGGTTTAGGGTTAGCTTCAGCCCTAGGATAGTGTTAGGGTTAGGGTTAGCATGAGCCCTAGGATATTGTCAGGGTTAGGGTTAGGGTTATCACCAGGCCTAGGATAGTGTTAGTTCTAGGGTTAGCATCAGCCTTAGGATAGTGTTAGGGGTAGGGTTAGGGTTAGTATTAGCCGTAGGATAGTGTTAGGGCTAGGGTTAGCCTCAGCCCTAGGATATTGTTGGGGTTAGGGTTAGGGTTAGCACCAGGCCTAGGATAGTGTTAGGGTTAGGGTTAGCATCAGCCTAGGATAGTGTTACGGTTAGGGTTAGGGTTAGCATCAGCCTTAGGATAGTGTTAGGGTTAGGGTTAGCATCAGCCCTAGGATAGTGTTAGGGTTAGGGTTAGGGTTAGCATCAGCCCAAGGATAGTGTTAGGGTTACGGTTAGCATCAGCCCTAGGAAAGTTTTATGGTTAGGGTTAGGGTTATCATCAGCCCTAGGATAGTGTTAGGGTTAGGGTTAGCATCAGCCCTAGGATAGTGTTAGGGTTAGGGTTAGCATCAGCCTTAGGATAGTGTTACGGTTAGGGTTAGTGTTAGCATCAGCCCTAGGATAGTGTTAGGGTTAGGGTTAGCATCAGCCCTAGGATAGTGTTAGGGTTAGGGTTAGGGTTAGCATCAGGCCTAGGATAGTGTTAGTGTTAGGGTTAGCATCAGCCCTAGGATAGTGTAGGGTTAGGGTTAGGGTTAGCATCAGCCCTAGGATAGTGTTATTGTAAGGGTTAGGGTTAGCATCAGTCCTAGGATAGTGTTAGGGTTAGGGTTAGGGTTAGCATCAGCCCTAGGATAGTGTTAGGGTTAGGGTTAGGGTTAGCTTCAGCCCTACGATAGTGTTAGGGTTAGGGTTAGCATGAGCCCTAGGATATTGTTAGGGTTAGGTTTAGGGTTAGCACCAGGCCTAGGATAGTGTTAGTTCTAGGGTTAGCATCAGCCTTAGGATAGTGTTAGGGGTAGGGTTAGGGTTAGTATCAGCCGTAGGATAGTGTTAGGGTTAGGGTTAGCCTCAGCCTTAGGATAGTGTTAGAGTTAGGGTTAGGGTTAGCATCAGCCCTAAGATAGTGTTAGGGTTAGGGTTAGGGTTAGGATTAGCATCAGCCCTAGGATAGTGTTAGGGTTAGGGTTAGGGTTAGCATCAGCCCAAGGATAGTGTTAGGGTTAGGGTTAGCCTCAGCCTTAGGATAGTGTTAGGGTTAGGGTTAGGGTTAGCATCAGCCCTAGGATAGTGTTAGGGTTAGGGTTATCATCAGCCCTAGGATAGTGTTAGGGTTAGGGTTAGGGTTAGCATCAGGCCTAGGATAGTGTTAGGGATAGGGTTAGGGTTAGCATCAGCCCTAGGATAGTGTTAGGGTTAGGGTTAGCATCAGCCCTAGGATAGTGTTAGGGTTAGGGTTAGCATGAGCCCTAGGATATTGTTAGGGTTAGGGTTAGGGTTAGCTTCAGCCCTAGGATAGTGTTAGGGTTAGTGTTAGCATGAGCCCTAGGATATTGTCAGGGTTAGGGTTAGGGTTAGCACCAGGCCTAGGATAGTGTTAGTTCTAGGGTTAGCATCAGCCTTAGGATAGTGTTAGGGGTAGGGTTAGGGTTAGTATTAGCCGTAGGATAGTGTTAGGGTTAGGGTTAGCCTCAGCCCTAGGATAGTGTTAGAGTTAGGGTTAGGGTTAGCATCAGCCCTAGGATAGTGTTAGTGTTAGGGTTATCATCAGCCCTAGGATAGTGTTAGGGTTAGGGTTAGGGTTAGCATCAGGCCTAGGATAGTGTTAGTGTTAGGGTTAGCATCAGCCCTAGGATAGTGTTAGGGTTAGGGTTAGCATCAGCCCTAGGATAGTGTTACGGTTAGGGTTAGGGTTAGCATCAGCCCTAGGATAGTGTGAGTGTTATGGTTAGCATCAGCCCTAGGATAGTGTTAGGGTTAGGGTTAGGGTTAGCATCTGCTCTAGGATAGTGTTAGGGTTAGGGTTAGGGTTAGCATCAGCCCTAGCATAGTGTAAGGGTTAGGGTTAGGGTTAGCATCTGGCCTAGGATAGTGTTAGAGTTAGGGTTAGCATCAGCCCTAGGATAGTGTTAGGGTTAGGGTTAGGTTAACATCAGCCCTAGGATAGTGTTAGGGTTATCGTTAGGTTTAGTATCAACCCTAGGATAGTGTTAGGGTAAGGGTTAGGGTTAGCATCAACCTAGGATAGTGTTAGGGTTAGGGTTAGGGTTAGCATCAGCCCTAGGATAGTGTTAGTGTTAGGGTTAGAATCAGCCCTAGGATAGTGTTAGGGTTAGGGTTAGGGTTAGCATCAGCCCTAGGGTAGTGTTAGAGTTAGGGTTAGCCTCAGCCCTAGGAGAGTGTTAGGGTTAGGGTTAGGGTTAGCATCAGCCCTAGGATAGTGTTAGTGTTAGGGTTAGCATCAGCGCTAGCATAGTGTTAGGGTTAGGGTTAGGTTTAGCATCAGCCCTAGGATAGTGTTAGGGTAAGGGTTAGGGTTAGCATCAGCTCTAAGATAGTGTTAGGGTTAGGGTTAGCCTCAGCATTAGGAGAGTGTTAGGGTTAGGGTTAGGGTTAGCATCAGCCCTAGGATAGTTTTAGGGATATTGTTAGCATCAGCCCTAGGATAGTGTTAGGGTTAGGGTTACGGTTAGCATCAGCCGTAGGATAGTGTTAGGGTTAGGTTAACATCAGCCCTAGGATAGTGTTAGCGTTATGGTTAGGTTTAGCATCAGCCCTAGGATAGTGTTATGGTAAGGGTTAGGGTTAGCATCAGCACTACGATAGTGTTAGGGTTAGGGTTAGGGTTAGCATCAGCCCTAGGATAGTGTTAGGGTTAGGGTTAGGGTTAGCTTCAGCCCTAGGATAGTGTTAGGGTTAGGGTTAGCATGAGCCCTAGGATATTGTAAGGGTTATGGTTAGGGTTAGCACCAGGCCTAGGATACTGTTAGTACTAGGGTTAGCATCAGCCTTAGGATAGTGTTAGGGGTAGGGTTAGGGTTAGTATCAGGCGTAGGATAGTGTTAGGGTTAGGGTTAGCATTAGCCCTACGATAGTGTTAGGGTTAGGGTTAGGGTTATGATTAGCATCAGCCCTAGGATAGTGTTAGGGTTAGGGTTAGGGTTAGCATCAGCCCTACGATACTGTTAGGGTTAGGGTTAGGGTTATGATTAGCATCAGCCCTAGGATAGTGTTAGGGTTAGGGTTAGCATCAGCCCTAGGATAGTGTTAGGGTTAGGGTTAGGGTTAGCATCAGCCCAAGGATAGTGTTAGGGTTAGGGTTAGCATCAGCCCTAGGAAAGTGTTATGGTTAGGGTTAGGGTTATCATCAGCCCTAGGATAGTGTTAGGGTTAGGGTTAGCATCAGCCCTAGGATAGTGTTAGGGTTAGGGTTAGCATCAGCCTTAGGATAGTGTTACGGTTAGGGTTAGGGTTAGCATCAGCCCTAGGATAGTGTTAGGGTTAGGGTTAGCATCAGCCCTAGGATAGTGTTAGGGTTAGGGTTAGGGTTAGCATCAGCCCAAGGATAGTGTTAGGGTTAGGGTTAGCATCAGCCCTAGGAAAGTGTTATGGTTAGGGTTAGGGTTATCATCAGCCGTAGGATAGTGTTAGGGTTAGGGTTAGCCTCAGCCCTAGGATAGTGTTAGGGTTAGGGTTAGGGTTAGCATCAGCCCTAGGATAGTGTTTTGGTTAGGGTTTGCCTCAGCCCTAGGAGAGTGTTAGGGTTAGGGATAGGGTTAGCATCAGGCCTAGGATAGTGTTAGTGTTAGGGTTAGCATCAGCCTTAGGATAGTGTTAGGGGTAGGGTTAGGGTTACTATCAGCCGTAGGATAGTGTTATGGTTAGGGTTAGCCTCAGCCCTAGGATAGTGTTAGAGTTAGGGTTAGGGTTAGCATCAGCCCTAAGATAGTGTTAGGCTTAAGGTTAGGGTTAGCATCAGCCCTAGTATAGTGTTAGGGTTAGGGTTAGCATCAGCCCTAGTATAGTGTTAGGGTTAGGGTTATCATCAGCCCTAGGATAGTGTTAGGGTTAGGGTTCGGGTTAGCATCAGGCCTAGGATAGTGTTAGGGTTAGGGTTAGGGTTAGCATCAGCCCTAGGATAGTGTTAGGGTTAGGGTTAGCATCAGCCCTAGGATAGAGTTAGGGTTAGGGTTAGGGTTATCAGCAGGCCTAGGATAGTGTTAGTGTAAGGGTTAGCATCAGGCCTAGGATAGTGTTAGAGTTAGGGTTAGGGTTAGCATCAGCCCTAGGATAGTGTTAGGGTTAGGGTTAGCGTCAGCCCTAGGATAGTGTTAGGGTTAGGTTTGGGTAAGCATCAGCCCTAGGATAGTGTTAGGGTTAGGGTTAGCATCAGCCCTAGGATAGTGTTAGGGTTAGGGTTAGGGTTAGCATCAGGCCTAGGATAGTGTTAGTGTTAGGGTTAGCATCAGCCCTAGGATAGTGTAGGGTTAGGTTTAGGGTTAGCATCAGCCCTAGGATAGTGTTATTGTAAGGGTTAGGGTTAGCATCAGCCCTAGGATAGTGTTAGGGTTAGGGTTAGGGTTAGCATCAGCCCTAGGATTGTGTTAGGGTTAGGGTTAGGGTTAGCTTCAGCCCTAGGATAGTGTTAGGGTTAGGGTTAGCATGAGCCCTAGGATATTGTTAGGGTTAGGTTTAGGGTTAGCACCAGGCCTAGGATAGTGATAGTTCTAGGGTTAGCATCAGCCTTAGGATAGTGTTAGGGGTAGGGTTAGGGTAAGTATCAGCCGTAGGATAGTGTTTGGGTTAGGGTTAGCCTCAGCCCTAGGATAGTGTTAGAGTTAGGGTTAGGGTTAGCATCAGCCCTAAGATAGTGTTAGGGTTAGGGATAGGGTTATGATTAGCATCAGCCCTAGGATAGTGTTAGGGTTAGGGTTAGGGTTAGCATCAGCCCAAGGATAGTGTTAGGGTTAGGGTTAGCATCAGCCTTAGGATAGTGTTAGGGTTAGGGTTAGGGTTAGCATCAGCCCTAGGATAGTGTTAGGGTTAGTGTTATCATCAGCCCTAGGATAGTGTTAGGGATAGGGTTAGGGTTAGCATCAGGCCTAGGATAGTGTTAGGGTTAGGGTTAGGGTTAGCATCAGCCCTAGGATAGTGTTAGGGTTATGGTTAGCATCAGCCCTAGGATAGTGTTAGGGTTAGGGTTAGGGTTAGCACCAGGCCTAGGATAGTGTTAGTGTAAGGGTTAGCATCAGGCCTAGGATAGTGTTAGAGTTAGGGTTAGGGTTAGCATCAGCCCTAGGATAGTGTTAGGGTTAGGGTTAGCATCAGCCCTAGGATAGTGTTAGGGTTAGGGTTAGGGTTAGCTTCAGCCCTAGGATAGTGTTAGGGTCAGGGTTAGCATGAGCCCTAGGATACTGTTAGGGTTAGGGTTAGGGTTAGCTTCAGACCTAGGATAGTGTTAGGGTTAGGGTTAGCATGAGCCCTAGGATATTGTTAGGGTTAGGGTTAGGGTTAGCACCAGGCCTAGGATAGTGTTAGTTCCAGGGTTAGCATCAGCCTTAGGATAGTGTTAGTGGTAGGGTTAGGGTTAGTATTAGCCGTAGGATAGCGTTAGGGTTAGGGTTAGCCTCAGGCCTAGGATAGTGTTAGAGTTAGGGTTAGGGTTAGCATCAGCCCTAAGATAGTGTTAGGGTTAGGGTTAGGGTTATGATTAGCATCAGCCCTAGGATAGTGTTAGGGTTAGGGTTAGGGTTAGCATCAGCCCTAGGATAGTGTTAGGGTTAGGGTTAGCATCAGCCCTAGGATAGTGTTAGGGTTAGGGTTAGGGTTAGCATCAGCCCTAGGATAGTGTTAGGGTTAGGGTTAAGGTTAGCATCAGTCCTAGGATAGTGTTAGGGTTAGGGTTGGCATCAGCCCTAGGATAGTGTTAGGGTTAGGGTTAGGGTTAGCACCAGGCCTAGGATAGTGTTAGTGTTAGGGTTAGAATCAGCCCTAGAATAGTGTTAGGGTTAGGGTTAGGGTTAGCATCAGCCCTAGGTTAGTGTTAGGGTTAGGGTTAGTCTCAGCCCTAGGATATTGTTAGGGTTAGGGTTACGGTTAGCACCAGGCCTAGGATAGTGTTAGGGTTAGGGTTAGCATCAGCTTTAGGATAGTGTTACGGTTAGGGTTAGGGCTAGCATCAGCCCTAGGATAGTGTTAGTGTTAGGGTTAGCATCAGCCCTAGGATAGTGTTATTGTTAGGGTTAGGGTTAGCATCAGCCCAAGGATAGTGTTAGGGTTAGGGTTAGCATCAGCCCTAGGAAAGTGTTATGGTTAGGGTTAGGGTTATCATCAGCCGTAGGATAGGGTTAGGGTTAGGGTTAGCATCAGCCCTAGGATAGTGTTAGGGTTAGGGTTAGCATCAGCCTTAGGATAGTGTTACGGTTAGGGTTAAGGTTAGCATCAGCCCTAGGACAGTGTTAGGGTTAGGGTTAGCATCAGCCCTAGGATAGTGTTAGGGTTAGGGTTAGGGTTAGCATCAGCCCAAGGATAGTGTTAGGGTTAGGGTTAGCATCAGCCCTAGGAAAGTGTTATGGTTAGGGTTAGGGTTATCATCACGCGTAGGATAGTGTTAGGGTTAGGGTTAGCCTCAGCCCTAGGATAATGTTAGGGTTAGGGTTAGGGTTAGCATCAGCCCTAGGATAGTGTAAGGGTTAGGGTTAGGGTTAGCATCTGGCCTAGGATAGTGTTAGAGTTAGGGTTAGCATCAGCCCTAGGATAGTGTTAGGGTTAGTGTTAGGGTTAGCATCAGCCCTAGGATAGTGTTAGGGTTAGGGTTAGGGTTAGCATCAGCCCTAGGATAGTGTTAGGGTTAGGGTTAGGGTTAGCATGAGCCCTAGGATAATGTTAGGGTTATGGTTAGCCTCAGCCCTAGGAGAGTGTTAGCGTTAGATTTAGGGTTAGCATCAGCCCTAGGATAGTGTTAGGGTTAGGGATAGCATCAGCCCTAGGATAGTGTTAGGGTTATCGTTAGGTTTAGCATCAGCCCTAGGATAGTGTTAGGGTAACGGTTAGGGTTAGCATCAGCCTAGGATAGTGTTAGGGTTAGGGTTAGGGTTAGCATCAGCCCTAGGATAGTGTTAGTGTTAGGGTTAGAATCAGCCCTAGGATAGTGTTAGGGTTAGGGTTAGGGTTAGCATCAGCCCTAGGGTATTGTTAGAGTTAGGGTTATCCTCAGCCCTAGGAGAGTGTTAGGGTTAGGGTTAGGGTTAGCATCAGCCCTAGGATAGTGTTAGGGTTATTGTTAGCATCAGCCCTAGGATAGTGTTAGGGTTAGGGTTAGGGTTAGCATCAGCCCTAGGATAGTGTTAGGGTTAGGGTTAGGGTTAGCTTCAGCCCTAGGATAGTGTTAGGGTTAGGGTTAGCATGAGCCCTAGGATATTGTAAGGGTTAGGGTTAGGGTTAGCACCAGTCCTAGGATAGTGTTAGTACTCGGGTTAGCATCAGCCTTAGGATAGTGTTAGGGGTAGGGTTAGGGTTAGTATCAGCCGTAGGATCGTGTTAGGGTTAGGGTTAGCCTTAGCCCTAGGATAGTGTTAGAGTTAGGGTTAGGGTTAGCATCAGCCCTACGATAGTGTTAGGGTTAGGGTTAGGGTTATGATTAGCATCAGCCCTAGGATAGTGTTAGGGTTAGGGTTAGGGTTAGCATCAGCCAAAGGATAGTGTTAGGGTTAGGTTTAGCATCAGCCCTAGGATAGTGTTAGGGTTAGGGTTAGGGTTAGCATCAGCCCTAGGATAGTGTTTGGGTTAGGGTTATCATCAGCCCTAGGATAGTGTTAGGGTTAGGGTTAGAGTTAGCATCAGGCCTAGGATAGTGTTAGGGTTAGGGTTAGCATGAGCCCTAGGATAGTGTTAGGGTTAGGGGTAGGGTTAGTACCAGGCCTAGGATATTGTTAGTGTAAGGGTTAGCATCAGGCCTAGGATAGTGTTAGAGTTAGGGTTAGGGTTAGCATCAGCCCTAGGATAGTGTTAGGGTTAGGGTTAGCATCAGCCCTAGGATAGTGTTAGGGTTAGGGTTAGGGTAAGCATCAGCCCTAGGATAGTGTTAGGGTTAGGGTTAGCATCAGCCCTAGGATAGTGTTAGGGTTAAGGTTAGCCTCAGCCCTAGGAGAGTTGTAGGGTTAGGGTTAGGGTTCGCGTCAGCCCTAGGATAGTGTTAGGGTTAGGGTTAGGGTTAGCACCAGGCCTAGGATAGTGTTAGTGTTAGCGTTAGAATCAGCCTTAGGATAGTGTTAGGGTTAGGTTTATGGTTAGCATCAGCCGTAGGATAGTGTTAGGGTTAGTGTTAGCATCAGCCCTAGGATAGTGTTAGGGTTAGGGTTAGGGTAAGCATCAGCCCTAGGATAGTGATAGGGTTAGGGTTAGCATCAGCCCTAGAATAGTGTTAGGGTTAGGGTTAGGGTTAGCATCAGCCCTAGGTTAGTGTTAGGGTTAGGGTTCGCCTCAGCCCTAGGATATTGTTAGGGTTAGCGTTAGGGTTAGCACCAGGCCTAGGATAGTGTTAGGGTTAGGGTTAGCATCAGCCTAGGATAGTGTTACGGTTAGGGTTAGGGTTAGCATCAGCCCTAGGATAGTGTTAGGGTTAGGGTTAGCATCAGCCGTAGGATAGTGTTACGGTTAGGGTTAGGGTTAGCATCAGCCCAAGGATAGTGTTAGGGTTAGGGTTAGCATCAGCCCTAGGAAAGTGTTATGGTTAGGGTTAGGGTTATCATCAGCCCTAGGATAGTGTTAGGGTTAGGGTTATCATCAGCCCTAGGATAGTGTTAGGGTTAGGGTTAGCATCAGCCTTAGGATAGTGTTACGGTTAGGGTTAGGGTTGGCATCACCCCTAGGATAGTGTTAGGGTTAGGGTTAGCATCAGCCCTAGGAAAGTGTTATGGTTAGGGTTAGGGTTATCATCAGCCGTAGGATAGTGTTAGGGTTAGGGTTAGCATCAGCCCTAGGATAGTGTTAGGGTTAGGGTTAGCATCAGCCTTAGGATAGTGTTACGGTTAGGGTTAGGGTTAGCATCAGCCCTAGGACAGTGTTAGGGTTAGGGTTAGCATCAGCCCTAGGATAGTGTTAGGGTTAGGGTTAGGGTTAGCATCAGCCCAAGGATAGTGTTAGGGTTAGGGTTAGCATCAGCCCTAGGAAAGTGTTATGGTTAGGGTTAGGGTTATCATCACGCGTAGGATAGTGTTAGGGTTAGGGTTAGCCTCAGCCCTAGGATAATGTTAGGGTTAGGGTTAGGGTTAGCATCAGCCCTAGGATAGTGTAAGGGTTAGGGTTAGGGTTAGCATCTGGCCTAGGATAGTGTTAGAGTTAGGGTTAGCATCAGCCCTAGGATAGTGTTAGGGTTAGGGTTAGGGTTAGCATCAGCCCTAGGATAGTGTTAGGGTTAGAGTTAGCATCAGCCCTAGGATAGTGTTAGGGTTAGTGTTAGGGTTAGCATCAGCCCTAGGATAGTGTTAGGGTTAGGGTTAGGGTTAGCATGAGCCTTAGGATAATGTTAGGGTTAGGGTTAGCCTCAGCCCTAGGAGAGTGTTAGCGTTAGATTTAGGGTTAGCATCAGCCCTAGGATAGTGTTAGGGTTAGGGATAGCATCAGCCCTAGGATAGTGTTAGGGTTATCGTTAGGTTTAGCATCAGCCCTAGGATAGTGTTAGGGTAACGGTTAGGGTTAGCATCAGCCTAGGATAGTGTTAGGGTTAGGGTTAGGGTTAGCATCAGCCCTAGGATAGTGTTAGTGTTAGGGTTAGAATCAGCCCTAGGATAGTGTTAGGGTTAGGGTTAGGGTTAGCATCAGCCCTAGGATAGTGTTAGGGTTAGGGTTAGGGTTAGCTTCAGCCCAAGGATAGTGTTAGGGTTAGGGTTAGCATGAGCCCTAGGATATTGTAAGGGTTAGGGTTAGGGTTAGCACCAGTCCTAGGATAGTGTTAGTACTAGGGTTAGCATCAGCCTTAGGATAGTGTTAGGGGTAGGGTTAGGGTTAGTATCAGCCGTAGGATAGTGTTAGGGTTAGGGTTAGCCTTAGCCCTAGGATAGTGTTAGAGTTAGGGTTAGGGTTAGCATCAGCCCTACGATAGTGTTAGGGTTAGGGTTAGGGTTATGATTAGCATCAGCCCTAGGATAGTGTTAGGGTTAGGGTTAGGGTTAGCATCAGCCAAAGGATAGTGTTAGGGTTAGGGTTAGCATCAGCCCTAGGATAGTGTTAGGGTTAGGGTTAGGGTTAGCATCAGCCCTAGGATAGTGTTTGGGTTAGGGTTATCATCAGCCCTAGGATAGTGTTAGGGTTAGGGTTAGAGTTAGCATCAGGCCTAGGATAGTGTTAGGGTTAGGGTTAGCATGAGCCCTAGGATAGTGTTAGGGTTAGGGGTAGGGTTAGTACCAGGCCTAGGATATTGTTAGTGTAAGGGTTAGCATCAGGCCTAGGATAGTGTTAGAGTTAGGGTTAGGGTTAGCATCAGCCCTAGGATAGTGTTAGGGTTAGGGTTAGCATCAGCCCTAGGATAGTGTTAGGGTTAGGGTTAGGGTAAGCATCAGCCCTAGGATAGTGTTAGGGTTAGGGTTAGCATCAGCCCTAGGATAGTGTTAGGGTTAAGGTTAGCCTCAGCCCTAGGAGAGTTGTAGGGTTAGGGTTAGGGTTCGCATCAGCCCTAGGATAGTGTTAGGGTTAGGGTTAGGGTTAGCACCAGGCCTAGGATAGTGTTAGTGTTAGCGTTAGAATCAGCCTTAGGATAGTGTTAGGGTTAGGTTTATGGTTAGCATCAGCCGTAGGATAGTGTTAGGGTTAGTGTTAGCATCAGCCCTAGGATAGTGTTAGGGTTAGGGTTAGGGTAAGCATCAGCCCTAGGATAGTGATAGGGTTAGGGTTAGCATCAGCCCTAGAATAGTGTTAGGGTTAGGGATAGGGTTAGCATCAGCCCTAGGTTAGTGTTAGGGTTAGGGTTCGCCTCAGCCCTAGGATATTGTTAGGGTTAGCGTTAGGGTTAGCACCAGGCCTAGGATAGTGTTAGGGTTAGGGTTATCATCAGCCCTAGGATAGTGTTAGGGTTAGGGTTAGCATCAGCCTTAGGATAGTGTTACGGTTAGGGTTAGGGTTAGCATCACCCCTAGGATAGTGTTAGGGTTAGGGTTAGCATCAGCCCTTGGATAGTGTTAGGGTTATGGTTAGGGTTAGCATCAGCCCAAGGATAGTTTTAGGGTTAGGGTTAACATCAGCCCTAGGAAAGTGTTATGGTTAGGGTTAGGGTTATCATCAGCCGTAGGATAGTGTTAGGGTTAGGGTTACCCTCAGCCCTAGGATAGTGTTAGGGTTAGGGTTAGGGTTAGCATCAGCCCTAGGATAGTGTTTTGGTTAGGGTTTGCCTCAGCCCTAGGAGAGTGTTAGGGTAAGGGTTAGGGTTAGCATCAGCCCTAGGATAGTGTTAGGGTTCGGGTTAGCATCAGGCCTAGGATAGTGTTAGGGTTAGGGTTAGGGTTAGCATCAGCCCTAGGATAGTGTTAGGGTTAGGGTTAGCATCAGCCCTAGGATAGTGTTAGGGTTAGGGTTAGGGTTATTACCAGGCCTAGGATAGTGTTAGTGTAAGGGTTAGCTTGAGGCCTAGGATAGTGTTAGAGTTAGGGTTAGGGTTAGCATCAGCCCTAGGATAGTGTTAGGGTTAGGGTTAGCATCAGCCCCAGGATAGTGTTAGGGTTAGGTTTGGGTAAGCATCAGCCCTAGGATAATGTTAGGGTTAGGGTTAGCATCAGCCCTAGGATAGTGTTAGGGTTAGGGTTAGGGATAGCATCAGCCCTAGGATAGTGTTAGGGTTAGGGTTAGCCTCAGCCCTAGGAGAGTTGTAGAGTTAGCGTAAGGGTTAGCATCAGCCCTAGTATAGTGTTAGGGTTAGTGTTAGCGTCAGCCCTAGGATAGTGTTAGGGTTAGGGTTAGCCTCAGCCCTAGGAGAGTGTTAGGGTTAGGGTTAGCATCAGCCCTAGGATAGTGTTAGGGTTAGGGTTAGGGTTAGCATCAGCCCTAGGATAGTGTTAGGGTTAGGGTTAGTCTCAGCCCTAGTAGAGTTGTAGGGTTAGGGTTAGGGTTAGCATCAGCCCTAGGATAGTGTTAGGGTTAGGGTTAAGGTTAGCATCACCCCTAGGATAGTGTTAGGGTTAGGGTTAGCATCAGCCCTAGGATTGTGTTAGGGTTAGGGTTAGAATCAGCCGTAGGATAGTGTTAGGGTTAGTTTTCGGGTTAGCATCAGCCGTAGGATAGTGTTAGAGTTAGGGTTTGCCTCAGCTCTAGGATAGTGTTAGAGTTAGGGTTAGGGTTAGAATCAGCCCTAGGATAGTGTTAGGTTTAGGGTTAGGGTTAGCATCAGCCCTAGGATAGTGTTAGTGTTAGGGTTAGCATCAGCCCTAGGATAGTGTTAGGGTTAGGGTTAGGGTTAGCATCAGGCCTAGGATAGTGTTAGTGTTAGGGTTAGCATCAGCCCTAGGATAGTGTAGGGTTAGGGTTAGGGTTAGCATCAGCCCTAGGATAGTGTTATTGTAAGGGTTAGGGTTAGCATCAGCCCTAGGATAGTGTTAGGGTTAGGGTTAGGGTTAGCATCAGCCCTAGGATAGTGTTAGGGTTAGGGTTACGGTTAGCTTCAGCCCTAGGATAGTGTTAGGGTTAGGGTTAGCATGAGCCCTAGGATATTGTTAGGGTTAGGTTTATGGTTAGCACCAGGCCTAGGATAGTGTTAGTTCTAGGGTTAGCATCAGCCTTAGGATAGTGTTAGGGGTGGGGTTAGGGTTAGTATCAGTCGTAGGATAGTGTTAGGGTTAGGGTTAGCCTCAGCCCTAGGATAGTGTTAGAGTTAGGGTTAGGGTTAGCATCAGCCCTAAGATAGTGTTAGGATTAGGGTTAGGGTTATGATTAGCATCAGCCCTAGGATAGTGTTAGGGTTAGGGTTAGGGTTAGCATCAGCCCAAGGATAGTGTTAGGGTTAGGGTTAGCATCAGCCTTAGGATAGTGTTAGGGTAAGGGTTAGGGTTATCATCAGCCCTAGGATAGTGTTAGGGTTAGGGTTAGGGTTAGCATCAGGCCTAGGATAGTGTTAGGGTTAGGGTTAGGGTTAGCATCAGCCCTAGTATAGTGTTAGGGTTAGGGTTAGCATCAGCCCTAGGATAGTGTTAGGGTTAGGGTTAGGGTTAGCACCAGGCCTAGGATAGTGTTAGTGTAAGGGTTAGCATCAGGCCTAGGATAGTGTTAGAGTTAGGGTTAGGGTTAGCATCAGCCCTAGGATAGTGTTAGGGTTAGGGTTAGCATCAGCCCTAGGATAGTGTTAGGGTTAGGGTTAGGGTTAGCTTCAGCCCTAGGATCGTGTTAGGGTTAGGGTTAGCATGAGCCCTAGGATATTGTTAGGGTTAGGGTTAGGGTTAGCTTCAGCCCTAGGATAGTGTTAGGGTTAGGGTTAGCATGAGCCCTAGGATATTGTTAGGGTTAGGGTTAGGGTTAGCACCAAGCCTAGGATAGTGTTAGTTCTAGGGTTAGCATCAGCCTTAGGATAGTGTTAGGGGTAGGGTTAGGGTTAGTATTAGCCGTAGGATAGTGTTAGGGTTAGGGTTAGCCTCATCCCTAGGATAGTGTTAGAGTTAGGGTTAGGGTTAGCATCAGCCCTAAGATAGTGTTAGGGTTAGGGTTAGGGTTATGATTAGCATCAGCCCTAGGATAGTGTTAGGGTTAGGGTTAGGGTTAGCATCAGCACTAGGATAGTGTTAGGGTTAGGGTTAGCATCAGCCCTAGGATAGTGTTAGTGTTAGGGTTAGGGTGAGCATCAGTCCTAGGATAGTGTTAGGGTTAGGGTTAGCCTCAGCCCTAGGAGAGTTGTAGGGTTAGGGTTAGGGTTAGCATCAGCCCTAGGATAGTGTTAGGGTTAGGGTTAAGGTTAGCATCAGTCCTAGGATAGTGTTAGGGTTAGGGTTAGCATAAGCCCTAGGATAGTGTTAGGGTTAGGGTTAGGGTTAGCACCAGGCCTAGGATAGTGTTAGTGTTAGGGTTAGAATCAGCCTTAGGATAGTGTTAGGGTTAGGTTTAGGGTTAGCATCAGCCGTAGGATAATGTTAGGTTTAGTGTTAGCATCAGCCCTAGGATAGTGTTAGGGTCAGGGTTAGCATCAGCCCTAGGATAGTGTTAGGGTTAGGGTTAGGGTTAGCACAAGGCCTAGGATAGTGTTAGTGTAAGGGTTAGCATCAGGCCTAGGATAGTGTTAGAGTTAGGGTTAGGGTTAGCATCAGCCCTAGGATAGTGTTAGGATTAGGGTTAGCATCAGCCCTAGGATAGTGTTAGGGTTAGGGTTAGGGTTAGCTTCAGCCCTAGGATAGTGTTAGGGTTAGGGTTAGCATCAGCCCTAGGATAGTGTTAGGGTTAGGGTTAGGGTTAGCTTCAGCCCTAGGATAGTGTTAGGGTTAGGGTTAGCATGAGCCCTAGGATATTGTTAGGGTTAGGGTTAGGGTTAGCACCAGGCCTAGGATAGTGTTAGTTCTAGGGTTAGCATCAGCCTTAGGATAGTGTTAGTGGTAGGGTTAGGGTTAGTATTAGCCGTAGGATACTGTTAGGGTTAGGGTTAGCCTCAGCCCTAGGATAGTGTTAGAGTTAGGGTTAGGGTTAGCATCAGCCCTAAGATAGTGTTAGGGTTAGGGTTAGGGTTATGATTAGCATCAGCCCTAGGATAGTGTTAGGGTTAGGGTTAGGGTTAGCATCAGCCCTAGGATAGTGTTAGGTTTAGGGTTAGCATCAGCCCTAGAATAGTGTTAGGGTTAGGGTTAGGGTTAGCATCAGCCCTAGGTTAGTGTTAGGGTTAGGGTTAGTCTCAGCCCTAGGATATTGTTAGGGTTAGGGTTACGGTTAGCACCAGGCCTAGGATAGTGTTAGGGTTAGGGTTAGCATCAGCTTTAGGATAGTGTTACGGTTAGGGTTAGGGCTAGAATCAGCCCTAGGATAGTGTTAGTGTTAGGGTTAGCATCAGCCCTAGGATAGTGTTATTGTTAGGGTTAGGGTTAGCATCAGCCCTAGGAAAGTGTTATGGTTATTGTTAGGGTTATCATCAGCCGTAGGATAGTGTTAGGGTTAGGGTTAGCATCGGCCCTAGGATATTGTTAGGGTTAGAGTTAGCATCAGCCTTAGGATAGTGTTACGGTTAGGGTTAGGGTTAGCATCAGCCCTAGGACAGTGTTAGGGTTAGGGTTAGCATCAGCCCTAGGATAGTGTTAGAGTTAGGGTTAGGGTTAGCATCAGCCCAAGCATAGTGTTAGGGTTAGGGTTAGCATCAGCCCTAGGAAAGTGTTATGGTTAGGGTTAGGGTTAGCATCTGGCCTAGGATAGTGTTAGAGTTAGGGTTAGCATCAGCCCTAGGATAGTGTTAAGGTTAGGGTTAGGGTTAGCAACAGCCCTAGGATATTGTTCGGGTTAGGGTTAGGGTTAGCATCAGCCCTAGGATAGTGTTAGGGTTAGGGTTAGGGTTAGCATGAGCCCTAGGATAATGTTAGGGTTAGGGTTAGCCTCAGCCCTAGGAGAGTGTTAGCGTTAGATTTAGGGTTAGCCTCAGCCCTAGGATAGTGTTAGGGTTAGGGATAGCATCAGCCCTAGGATAGTGTTAGGGTTATCGTTAGGTTTAGCATCAGCCCTAGGATAGTGTTAGGGTAAGGGTTAGGGTTAGCATCAGCCTAGGATAGTGTTAGGGTTAGGGTTAGGGTTAGCATCAGCCCTAGGATAGTGTTAGTGTTAGGGTTAGAATCAGCCCTAGGATAGTGTTAGGGTTAGGGTTAGTGTTAGCATCACCCCTAGGGTAGTGTTAGAGTTAGGGTTAGCCTCAGCCCTAGGAGAGTGTTAGGGTTAGGGTTAGGGTTAGCATCAGCCCTAGGATAGTGTTAGTGCTAGGGTTACCATCAGCGCTAGCATAGTGTTAGGGTTAGGGTTAGCGTCAGCCCTAGGATAGTGTTAGTGTTAGGGTTAGAATCAGCCCTAGGATAGTGTTAGGGTTAGGGTTAGTGTTAGCATCACCCCTAGGGTAGTGTTAGAGTTAGGGTTAGCCTCAGCCCTAGGAGAGTGTTAGGGTTAGGGTTAGGGTTAGCATCAGCCCTAGGATAGTGTTAGTGCTAGGGTTACCATCAGCGCTAGCATAGTGTTAGGGTTAGGGTTAGGTTTAGCATCAGCCCTAGGATAGTGTTAGGGTAAGGGTTAGGGTTAGCATCAGCTCTAAGATAGTGTTAGGGTTAGGGTTAGCCTCAGCCCTAGGAGAGTGTTAGGGTTAGGGTTAGGGTTAGCATCAGCCCTAGGATAGTGTTAGGGTTAGGTTTAGCATCAGCCCTAGGATAGTGTTAGCGTTATGGTTAGGTTTAGCATCAGCCCTAGGATAGTGTTATGTTAAGGGTTAGGGTAAGCATCAGCCCTACGATAGTGTTAGGGTTAGGGTTAGGGTTAGCATCAGCCCTAGCATAGTGTTAGGGTTAGGGTTAGGGTTAGCTTCAGCCCTAGGATAGTGTTAGGGTTAGGGTTAGCATGAGCCCTAGGATATTGTAAGGGTTAGGGTTAGGGTTAGCACCAGGCCTAGGATAGTGTTAGTACTAGGGTTAGCATCAGCCTTAGGATAGTGTTAGGGGTAGGGTTAGGGTTAGTATCAGCCGTAGCATAGTGTTAGGGTTAGGGTTAGCCTTAGCCCTAGGATAGTGTTAGAGTTAGGGTTAGGGTTAGCATCAGCCCTACGATAGTGTTAGGGTTAGGGTTAGGGTTATGATTAGCATCAGCCCTAGGATAGTGTTAGGGTTAGGGTTAGGGTTAGCATCAGCCCAAGGATAGTGTTAGGCTTAGGGTTAGCATCAGCCCTAGGATAGTGTTAGGGTTAGGGTTAGGGTTAGCATCAGCCCTAGGATAGTGTTTGGGTTAGGGTTATCATAAGCCCTAGGATAGTGTTAGGGTTAGGGTTAGAGTTAGCATCAGGCCTAGGATAGTGTTAGGGTTAGGGTTAGCATCAGCCCTAGGATAGTGTTAGGGTTAGGGTTAGGGTTAGCACCAGGCCTAGGATAGTGTTAGTGTAAGGGTTAGCATCAGGCCTAGGACAGTGTTAGAGTTAGGGTTAGGGTTAGCATCAGCCCTAGGATAGTGTTAGGGTTAGGGTTAGCATCAGCCCTAGGATAGTGTTAGGGTTAGGGTTAGGGCAAGCATCAGTCCTAGGATAGTGTTAGGGTTAGGGTTAGCATCAGCCCTAGGATAGTGTTAGGGTTAGGGTTAGGGTTAGCATCAACCCTAGGATAGTGTTAGGGTTAAGGTTAGCCTCAGCACTAGGAGAGTTGTAGGGTTAGGGTTAGGGTTCGCATCAGCCCTAGGATAGTGTTAGGGTTAGGGTTAGGGTTAGCACCAGGCCTAGGATAGTGTTAGTGTTAGCGTTAGAATCAGCCTTAGGATAGTGTTAGGGTTAGGTTTAGGGTTAGCATCAGCCGTAGGATAATGTTAGGTTTAGTGTTAGCATCAGCCCTAGGATAGTGTTAGGGTTAGGGTTAGCATCAGCCCTAGGATAGTGTTAGGGTTAGGGTTAGGGTTTGCTTCAGCCCTAGGATCGTGTTAGGGTTAGGGTTAGCATGAGCCCTAGGATATTGTTAGGGTTAGGGTTAGGGTTAGCTTCAGCCCTAGGATAGTGTTAGGGTTAGGGTTAGCATGAGCCCTAGGATATTGTTAGGGTTAGGGTTAGGGTTAGCACCAAGCCTAGGATAGTGTTAGTTATAGGGTTAGCATCAGCCTTAGGATAGTGTTAGGGGTAGGGTTAGGGTTAGTATTAGCCGTAGGATAGTGTTAGGGTTAGGGTTAGCCTCAGCCCTAGGTTAGTGTTAGAGTTAGGGTTAGGGTTAGCATCAGCCCTAAGATAGTGTTAGGGTTAGGGTTAGGGTTATGATTAGCATCAGCCCTAGGATAGTGTTAGGGTTAGGTTTAGGGTTAGCATCAGCCCTAGGATAGTGTTAGGGTTAGGGTTAGCATCAGCCCTAGGATAGTGTTAGTGTTAGGGTTAGGGTGAGCATCAGTCCTAGGATAGTGTTAGGGTTAGGGTTAGCCTCAGCCCTAGGAGAGTTGTAGGGTTAGGGTTAGGGTTAGCATCAGCCCTAGGATAGTGTTAGGGTTAGGGTTAAGGTTAGCATCAGTCCTAGGATAGTGTTAGGGTTAGGGTTAGCATAAGCCCTAGGATAGTGTTAGGGTTAGGGTTAGGGTTAGCACCAGGCCTAGGATAGTGTTAGTGTTAGGGTTAGAATCAGCCTTAGGATAATGTTAGGGTTAGGTTTAGGGTTAGCATCAGCCGTAGGATAATGTTAGGTTTAGTGTTAGCATCAGCCCTAGGATAGTGTTAGGGTCAGGGTTAGCATCAGCCCTAGGATAGTGTTAGGGTTAGGGTTAGGGTTAGCACAAGGCCTAGGATAGTGTTAGTGTAAGGGTTAGCATCAGGCCTAGGATAGTGTTAGAGTTAGGGTTAGGGTTAGCATCAGCCCTAGGATAGTGTTAGGATTAGGGTTAGCATCAGCCCTAGGATAGTGTTAGGGTTAGGGTTAGGGTTAGCTTCAGCCCTAGGATAGTGTTAGGGTTAGGGATAGCATCAGCCCTAGGATAGTGTTAGGGTTAGGGTTAGGGTTAGCTTCAGCCCTAGGATAGTGTTAGGGTTAGGGTTAGCATGAGCCCTAGGATATTGTTAGGGTTAGGGTTAGGGTTAGCACCAGGCCTAGGATAGTGTTAGTTCTAGGGTTAGCATCAGCCTTAGGATAGTGTTAGTGGTAGGGTTAGGGTTAGTATTAGCCGTAGGATAGTGTTAGGGTTAGGGTTAGCCTCAGCCCTAGGATAGTGTTAGAGTTAGGGTTAGGGTTAGCATCAGCCCTAAGATAGTGTTAGGGTTAGGGTTAGGGTTATGATTAGCATCAGCCCTAGGATAGTGTTAGGGTTAGGGTTAGGGTTAGCATCAGCCCTAGGATAGTGTTAGGGTTAGGGTTAGCATCAGCCCTAGAATAGTGTTAGGGTTAGGGTTAGGGTTAGCATCAGCCCTAGGTTAGTGTTAGGGTTAGGGTTAGTCTCAGCCCTAGGATATTGTTAGGGTTAGGGTTACGGTTAGCACCAGGCCTAGGATAGTGTTAGGGTTAGGGTTAGCATCAGCTTTAGGATAGTGTTACCGTTAGGGTTAGGGCTAGAATCAGCCCTAGGATAGTGTTAGTGTTAGGGTTAGCATCAGCCCTAGGATAGTGTTATTGTTAGGGTTAGGGTTAGCATCAGCCCTAGGAAAGTGTTATGGTTATTGTTAGGGTTATCATCAGCCGTAGGATAGTGTTAGGGTTAGGGTTAGCATCGGCCCTAGGATATTGTTAGGGTTAGAGTTAGCATCAGCCTTAGGATAGTGTTACGGTTAGGGTTAGGGTTAGCATCAGCCCTAGGACAGTGTTAGGGTTAGGGTTAGCATCAGCCCTAGGATAGTGTTAGAGTTAGGGTTAGGGTTAGCATCAGCCCAAGCATAGTGTTAGGGTTAGGGTTAGCATCAGCCCTAGGAAAGTGTTATGGTTAGGGTTAGGGTTATCATCACCCGTAGGATAGTGTTAGGGTTAGGGTTAGCCTCAGCCCTAGGATAGTGTTAGGGTTATGGTTAGGGTTAGCATCAGCCCTAGGATAGTGTAAGGGTGAGGGTTAGGGTTAGCATCTGGCCTAGGATAGTGTTAGAGTTAGGGTTAGCATCAGCCCTAGGATAGTGTTAAGGTTAGGGTTAGGGTTAGCATCAGCCCTAGGATAGTGTTAGGGTTAGAGTTAGCATCAGCCCTAGGATAGTGTTAGGGTTAGGGTTAGGGTTAGCATCAGCCCTAGGATAGTGTTAGGGTTAGGGTTAGGGTTAGCATCAGCCCTAGGATAGTGTTAGGGTTAGGGTTAGGGTTAGCATGAGCCCTAGGATAATGTTAGGGTTAGGGTTAGCCTCAGCCCTAGGAGAGTGTTAGCGTTAGATTTAGGGTTAGCATCAGCCCTAGGATAGTGTTAGGGTTAGGGATAGCATCAGCCCTAGGATAGTGTTAGGGTTATCGTTAGGTTTAGCATCAGCCCTAGGATAGTGTTAGGGTAAGGGTTAGGGTTAGCATCAGCCTAGGATAGTGTTAGGGTTAGGGTTAGGGTTAGCATCAGCCCTAGGATAGTGTTAGTGTTAGGGTTAGAATCAGCCCTAGGATAGTGTTAGGGTTAGGGTTAGTGTTAGCATCAGCCCTAGGGTAGTGTTAGAGTTAGGGTTAGCCTCAGCCCTAGGAGAGTGTTAGGGTTAGGGTTAGGGTTAGCATCAGCCCTAGGATAGTGTTAGTGCTAGGGTTACCATCAGCGCTAGCATAGTGTTAGGGTTAGGGTTAGGTTTAGCATCAGCCCTAGGATAGTGTTAGGGTAAGGGTTAGGGTTAGCATCAGCTCTAAGATAGTGTTAGGGTTTGTTTTAGCCTCAGCCCTAGGAGAGTGTTAGGGTTAGGGTTAGGGTTAGCATCAGCCCTAGGATAGTGTTAGCGTTATGGTTAGGTTTAGCATCAGCCCTAGGATAGTGTTATGGTAAGGGTTAGGGTAAGCATCAGATCTACGATAGTGTTAGGGTTAGGGTTAGGGTTAGCATCAGCCCTAGCATAGTGTTAGGGTTAGGGTTAGGGTTAGCTTCAGCCCTAGGATAGTGTTAGGGTTAGGGTTAGCATGAGCCCTAGGATATTGTAAGGGTTAGGGTTAGGGTTAGCACCAGGCCTAGGATAGTGTTAGTACTAGGGTTAGCATCAGCCTTAGGATAGTGTTAGGGGTAGGGTTAGGGTTAGTATCAGCCGTAGCATAGTGTTAGGGTTAGGGTTAGGGTTATGATTAGCATCAGCCCTAGGATAGTGTTAGGGTTAGGGTTAGGGTTAGCATCAGCCCTACGATAGTGTTAGGGTTAGGGTTAGGGTTATGATTAGCATCAGCCCTAGGATAGTGTTAGGGTTAGGGTTAGGGTTAGCATCAGCCCAAGGATAGTGTTAGGGTTAGGGTTAGCATCAGCCCTAGGATAGTGTTAGGGTTAGGGTTAGGGTTAGCATCAGCCCTAGGATAGTGTTTGGGTTAGGGTTATCATAAGCCCTAGGATAGTGTAAGGGTTAGGGTTAGAGTTAGCATCAGGCCTAGGATAGTGTTAGGGTTAGGGTTAGCATCAGCCCTAGGATAGTGTTAGGGTTAGGGGTAGGGTTAGCACCAGGCCTAGGATAGTGTTAGTGTAAGGGTTAGCATCAGGCCTAGGACAGTGTTAGAGTTAGGGTTAGGGTTAGCATCAGCCCTAGGATAGTGTCAGGGTTAGGGTTAGCATCAGCCCTAGGATAGTGTTAGGGTTAGGGTAAGGGTAAGCATCAGTCCTAGGATAGTGTTAGGGTTAGGGTTCGCATCAGCCCTAGGATAGTGTTAGGGTTAGGGTTAGGGTTAGCATCAGCCCTAGGATAGTGTTAGGGTTAAGGTTAGCCTCAGCCCTAGGAGAGTTGTAGGGTTAGGGTTAGGGTTCGCATCAGCCCTAGGATAGTGTTAGGGTTAGGGTTAGGGTTAGCACCAGGCCTAGGATAGTGTTAGTGTTAGCGTTAGAATCAGC
Organism: Lemur catta; assembly: GCF_020740605.2. Lineage (NCBI taxonomy): Eukaryota > Metazoa > Chordata > Mammalia > Primates > Lemuridae > Lemur > Lemur catta. The sequence continues at coordinate 171,045 of NW_025423857.1, read as the reverse complement.
CTTAGGATAGTGTTAGGGTTAGGTTTATGGTTAGCATCAGCCGTAGGATAGTGTTAGGGTTAGTGTTAGCATCAGCCCTAGGATAGTGTTAGGGTTAGGGTTAGGGTAAGCATCAGCCCTAGGATAGTGATAGGGTTAGGGTTAGCATCATCCCTAGAATAGTGTTAGGGTTAGGGTTAGGGTTAGCATCAGCCCTAGGTTAGTGTTAGGGTTAGGGTTAGCCTCAGCCCTAGGATATTGTTAGGGTTAAGGTTAGGGTTAGCACCAGGCCTAGGATAGTGTTAGGGTTAGGGTTAGCATCAGCCTAGGATAGTGTTATGGTTAGGGTTAGGGTTAGCATCAGCCCTAGGATAGTGTTAGGGTTAGGGTTAGGGTTAGCATCAGCCCAAGGATAGTGTTAGGGTTAGGGTTAGCATCAGCCCTAGGAAAGTGTTATGGTTAGGGTTAGGGTTATCATCAGCCCTAGGATAGTGTTAGGGTTAGGGTTAGCATCAGCCCTAGGATAGTGTTAGGGTTAGGGTTAGCATCAGCCTTAGGATAGTGTTACGGTTAGGGTTAGGGTTAGCATCACCCCTAGGATAGTGTTAGGGTTAGGGTTAGCATCATCCCTAGGATAGTGTTAGGGTTAGGGTTAGGGTTAGCATCAGCCCAAGGATAGTGTTAGGCTTAGGGTTAGCATCAGTCCTAGGAAAGTGTTATGGTTAGGGTTAGGGTTATCATCAGCCGTAGGATAGTGTTAGGGTTAGGGTTAGCCTCAGCCCTAGGATAGTGTTAGGGTTAGGGTTAGGGTTAGCATCAGCCCTAGGATAGTGTTTTGGTTAGGGTTTGCCTCAGCCCTAGGAGAGTGTTAGGGTTAGGGATAGGGTTAGCATCAGGCCTAGGATAGTGTTAGGGTTAGAGTTAGCATCAGCCCTAGGATAGAGTAAGGGTTAGGGTTAGGGTTAGCATCAGCCCTAGGATAGTGTTAGGGTTAGGGCTAGGGTTAGCATCAGCCCTAGGATAGTGTTAGGGTTAGGGTTAGCCTCAGCCATAGGAGAGGGTTAGGGTTAGGGTTAGGGTTAGCATCAGCCCTAGGATATTGTTAGTGTTAGGGTTAGCATCAGCCCTAGGATAGTATTAGGGTTAGGGTTAGGGTTAGCATCAGGCCTAGGATAGTGTTAGTGTTAGGGTTAGCATCAGCCCTAGGATAGTGTAGGGTTAGGGATAGGCTTAGCATCAGCCCTAGGATAGTGTTATTGTAAGGGTTATGGTTAGCATCAGCCCTAGGATAGTGTAGGGTTAGGGTTAGGGTTAGCATCAGCCCTAGGATAGTGTTAGGGTTAGGGTTAGGGTTAGCTTCAGCCCTAGGATAGTGTTAGGGTTAGGGTTAGCATGAGCCCTAGGATATTGTTAGGGTTAGGTTTAGGGTTAGCACCAGGCCTAGGATAGTGTTAGTTCTAGGGTTAGCATCAGCCTTAGGATAGTGTTAGGGGTAGGGTTAGGGTTAGTATCTGCCGTAGGATAGTGTTAGGGTTAGGGTTAGCGTCAGCCCAAGGATAGTGTTAGAGTTAGGGTTAGGGTTAGCATCAGCCCTAAGATAGTGTTAGGGTTAGGGTTAGGGTTATGATTAGCATCAGCCCTAGGATAGTGTTAGGGTTAGGGTTAGGGTTAGCATCAACCCAAGGATAGTGTTAGGGTTAGGGTTAGTATTAGCCGTAGGATAGTGTTAGGGTTACGGTTAGCCTCAGCCCTAGGATAGTGTTAGAGTTAGGGTTAGGGTTAGCATCAGCCCAAGCATAGTGTTAGGGTTAGGGTTAGCATCAGCCCTAGGAAAGTGTTATGGTTAGGGTTAGGGTTATCATCACCCGTAGGATAGTGTTAGGGTTAGGGTTAGCCTCAGCCCTAGGATAGTGTTAGGGTTATGGTTAGGGTTAGCATCAGCCCTAGGATAGTGTAAGGGTTAGGGTTAGGGTTAGCATCTGGCCTAGGATAGTGTTAGAGTTAGGGTTAGCATCAGCCCTAGGATAGTGTTAAGGTTAGGGTTAGGGTTAGCATCAGCCCTAGGATAGTGTTAGGGTTAGAGTTAGCATCAGCCCTAGGATAGTGTTAGGGTTAGGGTTAGGGTTAGCATCAGCCCTAGGATAGTGTTAGGGTTAGGGTTAGGGTTAGCATCAGCCCTAGGATAGTGTTAGGGTTAGGGTTAGGGTTAGCATGAGCCCTAGGATAATGTTAGGGTTAGGGTTAGCCTCAGCCCTAGGAGAGTGTTAGCGTTAGATTTAGGGTTAGCATCAGCCCTAGGATAGTGTTAGGGTTAGGGATAGCATCAGCCCTAGGATAGTGTTAGGGTTATCGTTAGGTTTAGCATCAGCCCTAGGATAGTGTTAGGGTAAGGGTTAGGGTTAGCATCAGCCTAGGATAGTGTTAGGGTTAGGGTTAGGGTTAGCATCAGCCCTAGGATAGTGTTAGTGTTAGGGTTAGAATCAGCCCTAGGATAGTGTTAGGGTTAGGGTTAGTGTTAGCATCAGCCCTAGGGTAGTGTTAGAGTTAGGGTTAGCCTCAGCCCTAGGAGAGTGTTAGGGTTAGGGTTAGGGTTAGCATCAGCCCTAGGATAGTGTTAGTGCTAGGGTTACCATCAGCGCTAGCATAGTGTTAGGGTTAGGGTTAGGTTTAGCATCAGCCCTAGGATAGTGTTAGGGTAAGGGTTAGGGTTAGCATCAGCTCTAAGATAGTGTTAGGGTTTGTTTTAGCCTCAGCCCTAGGAGAGTGTTAGGGTTAGGGTTAGGGTTAGCATCAGCCCTAGGATAGTGTTAGGGTTAGGTTTAGCATCAGCCCTAGGATAGTGTTAGCGTTATGGTTAGGTTTAGCATCAGCCCTAGGATAGTGTTATGGTAAGGGTTAGGGTAAGCATCAGATCTACGATAGTGTTAGGGTTAGGGTTAGGGTTAGCATCAGCCCTAGCATAGTGTTAGGGTTAGGGTTAGGGTTAGCTTCAGCCCTAGGATAGTGTTAGGGTTAGGGTTAGCATGAGCCCTAGGATATTGTAAGGGTTAGGGTTAGGGTTAGCACCAGGCCTAGGATAGTGTTAGTACTAGGGTTAGCATCAGCCTTAGGATAGTGTTAGGGGTAGGGTTAGGGTTAGTATCAGCCGTAGCATAGTGTTAGGGTTAGGGTTAGGGTTATGATTAGCATCAGCCCTAGGATAGTGTTAGGGTTAGGGTTAGGGTTAGCATCAGCCCTACGATAGTGTTAGGGTTAGGGTTAGGGTTATGATTAGCATCAGCCCTAGGATAGTGTTAGGGTTAGGGTTAGGGTTAGCATCAGCCCAAGGATAGTGTTAGGGTTAGGGTTAGCATCAGCCCTAGGATAGTGTTAGGGTTAGGGTTAGGGTTAGCATCAGCCCTAGGATAGTGTTTGGGTTAGGGTTATCATAAGCCCTAGGATAGTGTAAGGGTTAGGGTTAGAGTTAGCATCAGGCCTAGGATAGTGTTAGGGTTAGGGTTAGCATCAGCCCTAGGATAGTGTTAGGGTTAGGGGTAGGGTTAGCACCAGGCCTAGGATAGTGTTAGTGTAAGGGTTAGCATCAGGCCTAGGACAGTGTTAGAGTTAGGGTTAGGGTTAGCATCAGCCCTAGGATAGTGTCAGGGTTAGGGTTAGCATCAGCCCTAGGATAGTGTTAGGGTTAGGGTAAGGGTAAGCATCAGTCCTAGGATAGTGTTAGGGTTAGGGTTCGCATCAGCCCTAGGATAGTGTTAGGGTTAGGGTTAGGGTTAGCATCAGCCCTAGGATAGTGTTAGGGTTAAGGTTAGCCTCAGCCCTAGGAGAGTTGTAGGGTTAGGGTTAGGGTTCGCATCAGCCCTAGGATAGTGTTAGGGTTAGGGTTAGGGTTAGCACCAGGCCTAGGATAATGTTAGTGTTAGCGTTAGAATCAGCCTTAGGATAGTGTTAGGGTTAGGTTTATGGTTAGCATCAGCCGTAGGATAGTGTTAGGGTTAGTGTTAGCATCAGCCCTAGGATAGTGTTAGGGTTAGGGTTAGGGTAAGCATCAGCCCTAGGATAGTGATAGGGTTAGGGTTAGCATCATCCCTAGAATAGTGTTAGGGTTAGGGTTAGGGTTAGCATCAGCCCTAGGTTAGTGTTAGGGTTAGGGTTAGCCTCAGCCCTAGGATATTGTTAGGGTTAAGGTTAGGGTTAGCACCAGGCCTAGGATAGTGTTAGGGTTAGGGTTAGCATCAGCCTAGGATAGTGTTATGGTTAGGGTTAGGGTTAGCATCAGCCCTAGGATAGTGTTAGGGTTAGGGTTAGGGTTAGCATCAGCCCAAGGATAGTGTTAGGGTTAGGGTTAGCATCAGCCCTAGGAAAGTGTTATGGTTAGGGTTAGGGTTATCATCAGCCCTAGGATAGTGTTAGGGTTAGGGTTAGCATCAGCCCTAGGATAGTGTTAGGGTTAGGGTTAGCATCAGCCTTAGGATAGTGTTACGGTTAGGGTTAGGGTTAGCATCACCCCTAGGATAGTGTTAGGGTTAGGGTTAGCATCATCCCTAGGATAGTGTTAGGGTTAGGGTTAGGGTTAGCATCAGCCCAAGGATAGTGTTAGGCTTAGGGTTAGCATCAGTCCTAGGAAAGTGTTATGGTTAGGGTTAGGGTTATCATCAGCCGTAGGATAGTGTTAGGGTTAGGGTTAGCCTCAGCCCTAGGATAGTGTTAGGGTTAGGGTTAGGGTTAGCATCAGCCCTAGGATAGTGTTTTGGTTAGGGTTTGCCTCAGCCCTAGGAGAGTGTTAGGGTTAGGGATAGGGTTAGCATCAGGCCTAGGATAGTGTTAGGGTTAGAGTTAGCATCAGCCCTAGGATAGAGTAAGGGTTAGGGTTAGGGTTAGCATCAGCCCTAGGATAGTGTTAGGGTTAGGGCTAGGGTTAGCATCAGCCCTAGGATAGTGTTAGGGTTAGGGTTAGCCTCAGCCATAGGAGAGGGTTAGGGTTAGGGTTAGGGTTAGCATCAGCCCTAGGATATTGTTAGTGTTAGGGTTAGCATCAGCCCTAGGATAGTATTAGGGTTAGGGTTAGGGTTAGCATCAGGCCTAGGATAGTGTTAGTGTTAGGGTTAGCATCAGCCCTAGGATAGTGTAGGGTTAGGGATAGGCTTAGCATCAGCCCTAGGATAGTGTTATTGTAAGGGTTATGGTTAGCATCAGCCCTAGGATAGTGTAGGGTTAGGGTTAGGGTTAGCATCAGCCCTAGGATAGTGTTAGGGTTAGGGTTAGGGTTAGCTTCAGCCCTAGGATAGTGTTAGGGTTAGGGTTAGCATGAGCCCTAGGATATTGTTAGGGTTAGGTTTAGGGTTAGCACCAGGCCTAGGATAGTGTTAGTTCTAGGGTTAGCATCAGCCTTAGGATAGTGTTAGGGGTAGGGTTAGGGTTAGTATCTGCCGTAGGATAGTGTTAGGGTTAGGGTTAGCGTCAGCCCAAGGATAGTGTTAGAGTTAGGGTTAGGGTTAGCATCAGCCCTAAGATAGTGTTAGGGTTAGGGTTAGGGTTATGATTAGCATCAGCCCTAGGATAGTGTTAGGGTTAGGGTTAGGGTTAGCATCAACCCAAGGATAGTGTTAGGGTTAGGGTTAGTATTAGCCGTAGGATAGTGTTAGGGTTACGGTTAGCCTCAGCCCTAGGATAGTGTTAGAGTTAGGGTTAGGGTTAGCATCAGCCCTAAGATAGTGTTAGGGTTAGGGTTAGGGTTATGATTAGCATCAGCCCTAGGATAGTGTTAGGGTTAGGGTTAGGGTTAGCATCAGCCCTAGGATAGTGTTAGGGTTAGGGTTAGCATCAGCCCTAGGATAGTGTTAGTGTTAGGGTTAGGGTGAGCATCAGTCCTAGGATAGTGTTAGGGTTAGGGTTAGCCTCAGCCCTAGGAGAGTTGTAGGGTTAGGGTTAGGGTTAGCATCAGCCCTAGGATAGTGTTAGGGTTAGGGTTAAGGTTAGCATCAGTCCTAGGATAGTGTTAGGGTTAGGGTTAGCATCAGCCCTAGGATAATGTTAGGGTTAGGGTTAGGGTTAGCACCAGGCCTAGGATAGTGTTAGTGTTAGGGTTAGAATCAGCCTTAGGATAGTGTTAGGGTTAGGTTTAGGGTTAGCATCAGCCTTAGGATAATGTTAGGGTTAGTGTTAGCATCAGCCCTAGGATAGTGTTAGGGTTAGGGTTAGGGTAAGCAACAGCCCTAGGATAGTGTTAGGGTTAGGGTTAGCATCAGCCCTAGAATAGTGTTAGGGTTAGGGTTAGGGTTAGCATCAGCCCTAGGTTAGTGTTAGGGTTAGGGTTAGTCTCAGCCCTAGGATATTGTTAGGGTTAGGGTTACGGTTAGCACCAGGCCTAGGATAGTGTTAGGGTTAGGGTTAGCATCAGCTTTAGGATAGTGTTACGGTTAGGGTTAGGGCTAGAATCAGCCCTAGGATAGTGTTATTGTTACGGTTAGGGTTAGCATCAGCCCTAGGATAGTGTTAGGGTTAGGGTTAGCATCAGCCCTAGGAAAGTGTTATGGTTAGGGTTAGGGTTATCATCAGCCGTAGGATAGTGTTAGTGTTAGGGTTAGCATCAACCCTAGGATAGTGTTAGGGTTAGGGTTAGCATCAGCCTTAGGATAGTGTTACGGTTAGGGTTAGGGTTAGCATCAGCCCTAGGACAGTGTTAGGGTTAGGGTTAGCATCAGCCCTAGGATAGTGTTAGGGTAAGGGTTAGGGTTAGCATTAGCCCAAGGATAGTGTTAGGGTTAGGGTTAGCATCAGCCCTAGGAAAGTGTTATGGTTAGGGTTAGGGTTATCATCACCCGTAGGATAGTGTTAGGGTTAGGGTTAGCCTCAGCCCTAGGATAGTGTTAAGGTTAGGGTTAGGGTTAGCATCAGCCCTAGGATAGTGTAAGGGTTAGGGTTAGGGTTAGCATCTGGCCTAGGATAGTGTTAGAGTTAGGGTTAGCATCAGCCCTAGGATAGTGTTAGGGTTAGGGTTAGGGTTAGCATCAGCCCTAGGATAGTGTTAGTGTTAGGGTTAGCATCAGCCCTAGGATAGTGTTAGGGTTAGGGTTAGGGTTAGCATCAGGCCTAGGATAGTGTTAGTGTTATGGTTAGCATCAGCCCTAGGATAGTGTAGGGTTAGGGTTAGGGTTAGCATCAGCCCTAGGATAGTGTTATTGTAAGGATTAGGGTTAGCATCAGCCCTAGGATAGTGTTAGGGTTAGGGTTAGGGTTAGCATCAGCCCTAGGATAGTGTTAGGGTTAGGGTTAGGGTTAGCATCAGCCCTAGGATAGTGTTAGGGTTAGGGTTAGGGTTAGCATGGCCCATAGGATAATGTTAGGGTTAGGGTTAGCCTCAGCCCTAGGAGAGTGTTAGCGTTAGATTTAGGGTTAGCATCAGCCCTAGGATAGTGTTAGGGTTAGGGATAGCATCAGCCCTAGGATAGTGTTAGGGTTATCGTTAGGTTTAGCATCAGCCCTAGGATAGTGTTAGGGTAAGGGTTAGGGTTAGCATCAGCCTAGGATAGTGTTAGGGTTAGGGTTAGGGTTAGCATCAGCCTTAGGATAGTGTTAGTGTTAGGGTTAGAATCAGCCCTAGGATAGTGTTAGGGTTAGGGTTAGGGTTAGCATCAGCCCTAGGATAGTGTTAGCGTTATGGTTAGGTTTAGCATCAGCCCTAGGATAGTGTTATGGTAAGGGTTAGGGTAAGCATCAGCCCTACGATAGTGTTAGGGTTAGGGTTAGGGTTAGCATCAGCCCTAGCATAGTGTTAGGGTTAGGGTTAGGGTTAGCTTCAGCCCTAGGATAGTGTTAGGGTAAGGGTTAGGGTTAGCATCAGCCTAGGATAGTGTTAGGGTTAGGGTTAGGGTTAGCATCAGCCTTAGGATAGTGTTAGTGTTAGGGTTAGAATCAGCCCTAGGATAGTGTTAGGGTTAGGGTTAGGGTTAGCATCAGCCCTAGGGTAGTGTTAGAGTTAGGGTTAGCCTCAGCCCTAGGAGAGTGTTAGGGTTAGGGTTAGGGTTAGCATCAGCCCTAGGATAGTGTTAGGGTTAGAGTTAGCATCAGCCCTAGGATAGTGTTAGGGTTAGGGTTAGGGTTAGCATCAGCCTTAGGATAGTGTTAGTGTTAGGGTTAGAATCAGCCCTAGGAGAGTGTTAGGGTTAGGGTTAGGGTTAGCATCAGCCCTAGGATAGTGTTAGCGTTATGGTTAGGTTTAGCATCAGCCCTAGGATAGTGTTATGGTAAGGGTTAGGGTAAGCATCAGCCCTACGATAGTGTTAGGGTTAGGGTTAGGGTTAGCATCAGCCCTAGCATAGTGTTAGGGTTAGGGTTAGGGTTAGCTTCAGCCCTAGGATAGTGTTAGGGTTAGGGTTAGCATGAGCCCTAGGATATTGTAAGGGTTAGGGTTAGGGTTAGCACCAGGCCTAGGATAGTGTTAGTACTAGGGTTAGCATCAGCCTTAGGATAGTGTTAGGGGTAGGGTTAGGGTTAGTATCAGCCGTAGGATAGTGTTAGGGTTAGGGTTAGCCTTAGCCCTAGGATAGTGTTAGAGTTAGGGTTAGGGTTAGCATCAGCCCTACGATAGTGTTAGGGTTAGGGTTAGGGTTATGATTAGCATCAGCCCTAGGATAGTGTTAGGGTTAGGGTTAGGGTTAGCATCAGCCCAAGGATAGTGTTAGGGTTAGGGTTAGCATCAGCCCTAGTATAGTGTTAGGGTTAGGGTTAGGGTTAGCATCAGCCCTAGGATAGTGTTTTGGTTAGGGTTATCATAAGCCCTAGGATAGTGTTAGGGTTAGGGTTAGAGTTAGCATCAGGCCTAGGATAGTGTTAGGGTTAGGGTTAGCATCAGCCCTAGGATAGTGTTAGGGTTAGGGGTAGAGTTAGCACCAGGCCTAGGATAGTGTTAGTGTAAGGGTTAGCATCAGGCCTAGGACAGTGTTAGAGTTAGGGTTAGGGATAGCATCAGCCCTAGGATAGTGTTAGGGTTAGGGTTAGCATCAGCCCTAGGATAGTGTTAGGGTTAGGGTTAGGGTAAGCATCAGTCCTAGGATAGTGTTTTGGTTAGGGTTAGCATCAGCCCTAGGATAGTGTTAGGGTTAGGGTTAGGGTTAGCATCAGCCCTAGGATAGTGTTAGGGTTAAGGTTAGCCTCAGCCCTAGGAGAGTTGTAGGGTTAGGGTTAGGGTTCGCATCAGCCCTAGGATAGTGTTAGGGTTAGGGTTAGGGTTAGCACCAGGCCTAGGATAGTGTTAGTGTTAGCGTTAGAATCAGCCTTAGGATAGTGTTAGGGTTAGGTTTATGATTAGCATCAGCCGTAGGATAGTGTTAGGGTTAGTGTTAGCATCAGCCCTAGGATAGTGTTAGGGTTAGGGTTAGGGTAAGCATCAGCCCTAGGATAGTGATAGGGTTAGGGTTAGCATCAGCCCTAGAATAGTGTTAGGGTTAGGGTTAGGGTTAGCATCAGCCCTAGGTTAGTGTTAGGGTTAGGGTTAGCCTCAGCCCTAGGATATTGTTAGGGTTAAGGTTAGGGTTAGCACCAGGCCTAGGATAGTGTTAGGGTTAGGGTTAGCATCAGCCTAGGATAGTGTTACGGTTAGGGTTAGGGTTAGCATCAGCCCTAGGATAGTGTTAGGGTTAGGGTTTGCATCAGCCCTAGGATAGTGTTAGGGTTAGGGTTAGGGTTAGCATCAGCCCAAGGATAGTGTTAGGGTTAGGGTTAGCATCAGCCCTAGGAAAGTGTTATGGTTAGGGTTAGGGTTATCATCAGCCCTAGGATAGTGTTAGGGTTAGGGTTAGCATCAGCCCTAGGATAGTGTTAGGGTTAGGGTTAGCATCAGCCTTAGGATAGTTTTACGGTTAGGGTTAGGGTTAGCATCACCCCTAGGATAGTGTTAGGGTTAGGGTTAGCATCATCCCTAGGATAGTGTTAGGGTTAGGGTTAGGGTTAGCATCAGTCCTAGGAAAGTGTTATGGTTAGGGTTAGGGTTATCATCAGCCGTAGGATAGTGTTAGGGTTAGGGTTAGCCTCAGCCCTAGGATAGTGTTAGGGTTAGGGTTAGGGTTAGCATCAGCCCTAGGATAGTGTTTTGGTTAGGGTTTGCCTCAGCCCTAGGAGAGTGTTAGGGTTAGGGATAGGGTTAGCATCAGGCCTAGGATAGTGTTAGGGTTAGGGCTAGGGTTAGCATCAGCCCTAGGATAGTGTTAGGGTTAGGGCTAGGGTTAGCATCAGCCCTAGGATAGTGTTAGGGTTAGGGTTAGCCTCAGCCCTAGGAGAGGGTTAGGGTTAGGGTTAGGGTTAGCATCAGCCCTAGGATATTGTTAGTGTTAGGGTTAGCATCAGCCCTAGGATAGTGTTAGGGTTAGGGTTAGGGTTAGCATCAGGCTTAGGATAGTGTTAGTGTTAGGGTTAGCATCAGCCCTAGGATAGTGTAGGGTTAGGGTTAGGCTTAGCATCAGCCCTAGGATAGTGTTATTGTAAGGGTTATGGTTAGCATCAGCCCTAGGATAGTGTAGGGTTAGGGTTAGGGTTAGCATCAGCCCTAGGATAGTGTTAGGGTTAGGGTTAGGGTTAGCTTCAGCCCTAGGATAGTGTTAGGGTTAGGGTTAGCATGAGCCCTAGGATATTGTTAGGGTTAGGGTTAGGGTTAGCACCAGGCCTAGGATAGTGTTAGTTCTAGGGTTAGCATCAGCCTTAGGATAGTGTTAGGGGTAGGGTTAGGGTTAGTATCAGCCGTAGGATAGTGTTAGGGTTAGGGTTAGCCTCAGCCCTAGGATAGTGTTAGAGTTAGGGTTAGGGTTAGCATCAGCCCTCAGATAGTGTTAGGGTTAGGGTTAGGGTTATGATTAGCATCAGCCCTAGGATAGTGTTAGGATTAGGGTTAGGGTTAGCATCAGCCCAAGGATAGTGTTAGGGTTAGGGTTAGCATCAGCCTTAGGATAGTGTTAGGGTAAGGGTTAGGGTTATCATCAGCCCTAGGATAGTGTTAGGGTTAGGGTTAGGGTTAGCATCAGGCCTAGGATAGTGTTAGGGTTAGGGTTAGGGTTAGCATCAGCCCTAGGATAGTGTTAGGGTTAGGGTTAGCATCAGCCCTAGGATAGTGTTAGGGTTAGGGTTAGGGTTAGCACCAGGCCTAGGATAGTGTTAGGGTTAGGGTTAGGGTTAGCATCAGGCCTAGGATAGTGTTAGGGTTAGGGTTAGGGTTAGCATCAGGCCTAGGATAGTGTTAGTGTTAGGGTTAGGGTTAGCATCAGCCCTAGGATAGTGTTAGGGTTAGGGTTAGGGTTAGCTTCAGCCCTAGGATCGTGTTAGGGTTAGGGTTAGCATGAGCCCTACTATATTGTTAGGGTTAGGGTTAGGGTTAGCTTCAGCCCTAGGATAGTGTTAGGGTTAGGGTTAGCATCAGCCCTAGGATAGTGTTAGGGTTAGGGTTAGGGTTAGCACCAGGCCTAGGATAGTGTTAGTGTTAGGGTTAGAATCAGCCTTAGGATAGTGTTAGGGTTAGGTTTAGGGTTAGCATCAGCCGTAGGATAATGTTAGGGTTAGTGTTAGCATCAGCCCTAGGATAGTGTTAGGGTTAGGGTTAGGGTAAGCAACAGCCCTAGGATAGTGTTAGGGTTAGGGTTAGCATCAGCCCTAGAATAGTGTTAGGGTTAGGGTTAGGGTTAGCATCAGCCCTAGGTTAGTGTTAGGGTTAGGGTTAGTATCAGCCCTAGGATATTGTTAGGGTTAGGGTTACGGTTAGCACCAGGCCTAGGATAGTGTTAGGGTTAGGGTTAGCATCAGCTTTAGGATAGTGTTACGGTTAGGGTTAGGGCTAGAATCAGCCCTAGGATAGTGTTAGTGTTAGGGTTAGCATCAGCCCTAGAATAGTGTTATTGTTACGGTTAGGGTTAGCATCAGCCCTAGGATAGTGTTAGGGTTAGGGTTAGCATCAGCCCTAGGAAAGTGTTATGGTTAGGGTTAGGGTTATCATCAGCCGTAGGATAATGTTAGTGTTAGGGTTAGCATCAACCCTAGGATAGTGTTAGGGTTAGGGTTAGCATCAGCCTTAGGATAGTGTTACGGTTAGGGTTAGGGTTAGCATCAGCCCTAGGACAGTGTTAGGGTTAGGGTTAGCATCAGCCCTAGGATAGTGTTAGGGTAAGGGTTAGGGTTAGCATCAGCCCAAGGATAGTGTTAGGGTTAGGGTTAGCATCAGCCCTAGGAAAGTGTTATGGTTAGGGTTAGGGTTATCATCACCCGTAGGATAGTGTTAGGGTTAGGGTTAGCCTCAGCCCTAGGATAGTGTTAGGGTTAGGGTTAGGGTTAGCATCAGCCCTAGGATAGTGTAAGGGTTAGGGTTAGGGTTAGCATCTGGCCTAGGATAGTGTTAGAGTTAGGGTTAGCATCAGCCCTAGGATAGTGTTAGGGTTAGGGTTAGGGTTAGCATCAGCCCTAGGATAGTGTTAGGGTTAGAGTTAGCATCAGCCCTAGGATAGTGTTAGGGTTAGGGTTAGGGTTAGCATCAGCCCTAGGATAGTGTTAGGGTTAGGGTTAGGGTTAGCATCAGCCCTAGGATAGTGTTAGGGTTAGGGTTAGGGTTAGCATGGCCCATAGGATACTGTTAGGGTTAGGGTTAGCCTCAGCCCTAGGAGAGTTTTAGCGTTAGATTTAGGGTTAGCATCAGCCCTAGGATAGTGTTAGGGTTAGGGATAGCATCAGCCCTAGGATAGTGTTAGGGTTATCGTTAGGTTTAGCATCAGCCCTAGGATAGTGTTAGGGTAAGGGTTAGGGTTAGCATCAGCCTAGGATAGTGTTAGGGTTAGGGTTAGGGTTAGCATCAGCCTTAGGATAGTGTTAGTGTTAGGGTTAGCATCAGCCCTAGGATAGTGTTAGGGTTAGGGTTAGGGTTAGCATCAGCCCAAGGATAGTGTTAGGGTTAGGGTTAGCATCAGCCCTAGGAAAGTGTTATGGTTAGGGTTAGGGTTATCATCAGCCCTAGGATAGTGTTAGGGTTAGGGTTAGCATCAGCCCTAGGATAGTGTTAGGGTTAGGGTTAGCATCAGCCTTAGGATAGTGTTACGGTTAGGGTTAGGGTTAGCATCATCCCTAGGATAGTGTTAGGGTTAGGGTTAGGGTTAGCATCAGCCCAAGGATAGTGTTAGGGTTAGCGATAGCATCAGCCCTAGGATAGTGTTAGGGTTATCGTTAGGTTTAGCATCAGCCCTAGGATAGTGTTAGGGTAAGGGTTAGGGTTAGCATCAGCCTAGGATAGTGTTAGGGTTAGGGTTAGGGTTAGCATCAGCCTTAGGATAGTGTTAGTGTTAGGGTTAGAATCAGCTCTAGGATAGTGTTAGGGTTAGGGTTAGGGTTAGCATCAGCCCTAGGGTAGTGTTAGAGTTAGGGTTAGCCTCAGCCCTAGGAGAGTGTTAGGGTTAGGGTTAGGGTTAGCATCAGCCCTAGGATAGTGTTAGGGTTAGAGTTAGCATCAGCCCTAGGATAGTGTTAGGATTAGGGTTAGGGTTAGCATCAGCCTTAGGATAGTGTTAGTGTTAGGGTTAGAATCAGCCCTAGGATAGTGTTAGGGTTAGGGTTAGGGTTAGCATCAGCCCTAGGATAGTGTTAGCGTTATGGTTAGGTTTAGCATCAGCCCTAGGATAGTGTTATTGTAAGGGTTAGGGTAAGCATCAGCCCTACGATAGTGTTAGGGTTAGGGTTAGGGTTAGCATCAGCCCTAGCATAGTGTTAGGGTTAGGGTTAGGGTTAGCTTCAGCCCTAGGATAGTGTTAGGGTTAGGGTTAGCATGAGCCCTAGGATATTGTAAGGGTTAGGGTTAGGGTTAGCACCAGGCCTAGGATAGTGTTAGTACTAGGGTTAGCATCAGCCTTAGGATAGTGTTAGGGGTAGGGTTAGGGTTAGTATCAGCCGTAGGATAGTGTTAGGGTTAGGGTTAGCCTTAGCCCTAGGATAGTGTTAGAGTTAGGGTTAGGGTTAGCATCAGCCCTACGATAGTGTTAAGGTTAGGGTTAGGGTTATGATTAGCATCAGCCCTAGGATAGTGTTAGGGTTAGGGTTAGGGTTAGCATCAGCCCAAGGATAGTTTTAGGGTTAGGGTTAGCATCAGCCCTAGGATAGTGTTAGGGTTAGGGTTAGGGTTAGCATCAGCCCTAGGATAGTGTTTGGGTTAGGGTTACCATAAGCCCTAGGATAGTGTTAGGGTTAGGGTTAGAGTTAGCATCAGGCCTAGGATAGTGTTAGGGTTAGGGTTAACATCAGCCCTAGGATAGTGTTAGGGTTATGGGTAGGGTTAGCATCAGCCCTAGGATAGTGTTAGGGTTAGGGTTAGGGTTAGCATGGCCCATAGGATAATGTTAGGGTTAGGGTTAGCCTCAGCCCTAGGAGAGTGTTAGCGTTAGATTTAGGGTTAGCATCAGCCCTAGGATAGTGTTAGGGTTAGGGATAGCATCAGCCCTAGGATAGTGTTAGGGTTATCGTTAGGTTTAGCATCAGCCCTAGGATAGTGTTAGGATAAGGGTTAGGGTTAGCATCAGCCTAGGATAGTGTTAGGGTTAGGGTTAGGGTTAGCATCAGCCTTAGGATAGTGTTAGTGTTAGGGTTAGCATCAGCCCTAGGATAGTGTTAGGGTTAGGGTTAGGGTTAGCATCAGCCCAAGGATAGTGTTAGGGTTAGGGTTAGCATCAGCCCTAGGAAAGTGTTATGGTTAGGGTTAGGGTTATCATCAGCCCTAGGATAGTGTTAGGGTTAGGGTTAGCATCAGCCCTAGGATAGTGTTAGGGTTAGGGTTAGCATCAGCCTTAGGATAGTGTTACGGTTAGGGTTAGGGTTAGCATCACCCCTAGGATAGTGTTAGGGTTAGGGTTAGCATCATCCCTAGGATAGTGTTAGGGTTAGGGTTAGGGTTAGCATCAGCCCAAGGATAGTGTTAGGGTTAGGGTTAGCATCAGTCCTAGGAAAGTGTTTTGGTTAGGGTTAGGGTTATCATCAGCCGTAGGATAGTGTTAGGGTTAGGGTTAGCCTCAGCCCTAGGATAGTGTTAGGGTTAGGGTTAGGGTTAGCATCAGCCCTAGGATAGTGTTTTGGTTAGGGTTTGCCTCAGCCCTAGGAGAGTGTTAGGGTTAGGGATAGGGTTAGCATCAGGCCTAGGATAGTGTTAGGGTTAGAGTTAGCATCAGAACTAGGATAGAGTAAGGGTTAGGGTTTTGGTTAGCATCAGCCCTAGGATAGTGTTAGGGTTAGGGCTAGGGTTAGCATCCGCCCTAGGATAGTGTTAGGGTTAGGGTTAGCCTCAGCCCTAGGAGAGGGTTAGGGTTAGGGTTAGGGTTAGCATCAGCCCTAGGATATTGTTAGTGTTAGGGTTAGCATCAGCCCTAGGATAGTGTTAGGGTTAGGGTTAGGGTTAGCATCAGGCCTAGGATAGTGTTAGTGTTAGGCTTAGCATCAGCCCTAGGATAGTGTTATTGTAAGGGTTATGGTTAGCATCAGCCCTAGGATAGTGTTATTGTAAGGGTTATGGTTAGCATCAGCCCTAGGATAGTGTTATTGTAAGGGTTATGGTTAGCATCAGCCCTAGGATAGTGTAGGGTTAGGGTTAGGGTTAGCATCAGCCCTAGGATAGTGTTAGGGTTAGGGTTAGGGTTAGCTTCAGCCCTAGGATAGTGTTAGGGTTAGGGTTAGCATGAGCCCGAGGATATTGTTAGGGTTAGGTTTAGGGTTAGCACCAGGCCTAGGATAGTGTTAGTTCTAGGGTTTGCATCAGCCTTAGGATAGTGTTAGGGGTAGGGTTAGGGTTAGTATCAGCCGTAGGATAGTGTTAGGGTTAGGGTTAGCCTCAGCCCTAGGATAGTGTTAGAGTTAGGGTTAGGGTTAGCATCAGCCCTAAGATAGTGTTAGGGTTAGGGTTAGGGTTATGATTAGCATCAGCCCTAGGATAGTGTTAGGGTTAGGGTTAGGGTTAGCATCAGCCCAAGGATAGTGTTAGGGTTAGCGTTAGCATCAGCCTTAGGATAGTGTTAGGGTAAGGGTTAGGGTTATCATCAGCCCTAGGATAGTGTTAGGGTTAGGGTTAGGGTTAGCATCAGGCCTAGGATAGTGTTAGGGTTAGGGTTAGGGTTAGCATCAGCCCTAGGATAGTGTTAGGGTTAGGGTTAGCATCAGCCCTAGGATAGTGTTAGGGTTAGGGTTAGGGTTAGCACCAGGCCTAGGATAGTGTTAGTGTAAGGGTTAGCATCAGGCCTAGGATAGTGTTAGTGTTAGGGTTAGGGTTAGCATCAGCCCTAGGATAGTGTTAGGGTTAGGGTTAGCATCAGCCCTAGGATAGTGTTAGGGTTAGGGTTAGGGTTAGCTTCAGCCCTAGGATCGTGTTAGGGTTAGGGTTAGCATGAGCCCTAGGATATTGTTAGTGTTAGGGTTAGGGTTAGCTTCAGCCCTAGGATAGTGTTATTGTTAGGGTTAGCATGAGCCCTAGGATATTGTTAGGGTTAGGGTTAGGGTTAGCACCAGGCCTAGGATAGTGTTAGTTCTAGGGTTAGCATCAGCCTTAGGATAGTGTTAGGGGTAGGGTTAGGGTTAGTATTAGCCGTAGGATAGTGTTAGGGTTAGGGTTAGCCTCAGCCCTAGGATAGTGTTAGAGTTAGGGTTAGGGTTAGCATCAGCCCTAAGATAGTGTTAGGGTTAGGGTTATGGTTATGATTAGCATCAGCCCTAGGATAGTGTTAGGGTTAGGGTTAGGGTTAGCATCAGCCCTAGGATAGTGTTAGGGTTAGGGTTAGCATCAGCCCTAGGATAGTGTTAGGGTTAGGGTTAGGGTGAGCATCAGTCCTAGGATAGTGTTAGGGTTAGGGTTAGCCTCAGCCCTAGGAGAGTTGTAGGGTTAGGGTTAGGGTTAGCATCAGCCCTAGGATAGTGTTAGGGTTAGGGTTAAGCTTAGCATTAGTCCTAGGACAGTGTTAGGGTTAGGGTTACCATCAGCCCTAGGATAGTGTTAGGGTTAGGGTTAGGCTTAGCACAAGGCCTAGGATAGTGTTAGTGTTAGGGTTAGAATCAGCCTTAGGATAGTGTTAGGGTTAGGTTTAGGGTTAGCATCAGCCGTAGGATAATGTTAGGGTTAGTGTTAGCATCAGCCCTAGGATAGTGTTAGGGTTAGGGTTAGCATCAGCCCTAGGATAGTGTTAGGGTTAGGGTTAGGGTTAGCACCAGGCCTAGGATAGTGTTAGTGTAAGGGTTAGCATCAGGCCTAGGATAGTGTTAGAGTTAGGGTTAGGGTTAGCGTCAGCCCTAGGATAGTGTTAGGGTTAGGGTTAGCATCAGCCCTAGGATAGTGTTAGGGTTAGGGTTAGGGTTAGCTTCAGCCCTAGGATAGTGTTAGGGTTAGGGTTAGCATCAGCCCTAGGATAGTGTTAGGGTTAGGGTTAGGGTTAGCTTCAGCCCTAGGATAGTGTTAGGGTTAGGGTTAGCATGAGCCCTAGGATATTGTTAGGGTTAGGGTTAGGGTTAGCACCAGGCCTAGGATAGTGTTAGTTCTAGGGTTAGCATCAGCCTTAGGATAGTGTTAGTGGTAGGGTTAGGGTTAGTATTAGCCGTAGGATAGTGTTAGGGTTACGGTTAGCCTCAGCCCTAGGATAGTGTTAGAGTTAGGGTTAGGGTTAGCATCAGGCCTAAGATAGTGTTAGGGTTAGGGTTAGGGTTATGATTAGCATCAGCCCTAGGATAGTGTTAGGGTTAGGGTTAGGGTTAGCATCAGCCCTAGGATAGTGTTAGGGTTAGGGTTAGCATCATCCCTAGGATAGTGTTAGTGTTAGGGTTAGGGTGAGCATCAGTCCTAGGATAGTGTTAGGGTTACGGTTAGCCTCAGCCCTAGGAGAGTTGTAGGGTTAGGGTTAGGGTTAGCATCAGCCCTAGGATAGTGTTAGGGTTAGGGTTAAGGTTAGCATCAGTCCTAGGATAGTGTTAGGGTTAGGGTTAGCATCAGCCCTAGGATAGTGTTAGGGTTAGGGTTAGGGTTAGCACCAGGCCTAGGATAGTGTTAGTGTTAGGGTTAGAATCAGCCTTAGGATAGTGTTAGGGTTAGGTTTAGGGTTAGCATCAGCCGTAGGATAATGTTAGGGTTAGTGTTAGCATCAGCCCTAGGATAGTGTTAGGGTTAGGGTTAGGGTAAGCAACAGCCCTAGGATAGTGTTAGGGTTAGGGTTAGCATCAGCCCTAGAATAGTGTTAGGGTTAGGGTTAGGGCTAGAATCAGCCCTAGGATAGTGTTAGTGTTAGGGTTAGCATCAGCCCTAGGATAGTGTTATTGTTACGGTTAGGGTTAGCATCAGCCCTAGGAAAGTGTTATGGTTAGGGTTAGGGTTATCATCAGCCGAAGGATAGTGTTAGTGTTAGGGTTAGCATCAACCCTAGGATAGTGTTAGGGTTAGGGTTAGCATCAGCCTTAGGATAGTGTTACGGTTAGGGTTAGGGTTAGCATCAGCCCTAGGACAGTGTTAGGGTTAGGGTTAGCATCAGCCCTACGATAGTGTTAGGGTAAGGGTTAGGGTTAGCATCAGCCCAAGGATAGTGTTAGGGTTAGGGTTAGCATCAGCCCTAGGAAAGTGTTATGGGTAGGGTTAGGGTTATCATCACCGTAGGATAGTGTTAGGGTTAGGGTTAGCCTCAGCCCTAGGATAGTGTTAGGGTTAGGGTTAGGGTTAGCATCAGCCCTAGGATAGTGTAAGTTTTAGGGTTAGGGTTAGCATCTGGCCTAGGATAGTGTTAGAGTTATGGTTAGCATCAGCCCTAGGATAGTGTTAGGGTTAGGGTTAGGGTTAGCATCAGCCCTAGGATAGTGTTAGGGTTAGAGTTAGCATCAGCCCTAGGATAGTGTTAGGGTTAGGGTTAGGGTTAGCATCAGCCCTAGGATAGTGTTAGGGTTAGGGTTAGGGTTAGCATCAGCCCTAGGATAGTGTTAGGGTTAGGGTTAGGGTTAGGGTTAGCATGGCCCATAGGATAATGTTAGGGTTAGGGTTAGCCTCAGCCCTAGGAGAGTTTTAGCGTTAGATTTAGGGTTAGCATCAGCCCTAGGATAGTGTTAGGGTTAGGGATAGCATCAGCCCTAGGATAGTGTTAGGGTTATCGTTAGGTTTAGCATCAGCCCTAGGATAGTGTTAGGGTAAGGGTTAGGGTTAGCATCAGCCTAGGATAGTGTTAGGGTTAGGGTTAGGGTTAGCATCAGCCTTAGGATAGTGTTAGTGTTAGGGTTAGAATCAGCCCTAGGATACTGTTAGGGTTAGGGTTAGGGTTAGCATCAGCCCTAGGGTAGTGTTAGAGTTAGGGTTAGCCTCAGCCCTAGGAGAGTGTTAGGGTTAGGGTTAGGGTTAGCATCAGCCGTAGGATAGTGTTAGGGTTAGAGTTAGCATCAGCCCTAGGATAGTGGTAGGGTTAGGGTTAGGGTTAGCATCAGCCCTAGGATAGTGTTAGGGTTAGGGTTAGGGTTAGCATCAGCCCTAGGATAGTGTTAGGGTTAGGGTTAGGGTTAGCATCAGCCCTAGGATAGTGTTAGGGTTAGGGTTAGGGTTAGCATGAGCCCTAGGATAATGTTAGGGTTAGGGTTAGCCTCAGCCCTAGGAGAGTGTTAGCGTTAGATTTAGGGTTAGCATCAGCCCTAGGATAGTGTTAGGGTTAGGGATAGCATCAGCCCTAGGATAGTGTTAGGGTAATCGTTAGGTTTAGCATCAGCCCTAGGATAGTGTTAGGGTAAGGGTTAGGGTTAGCATCAGCCTAGGATAGTGTTAGGGTTAGGGTTAGGGTTAGCATCAGCCTTAGGATAGTGATAGTGTTAGGGTTAGAATCAGCCCTAGGATAGTGTTAGGGTTAGGGTTAGGGTTAGCATCAGCCCTAGGGTAGTGTTAGAGTTAGGGTTAGCCTCAGCCCTAGGAGAGTGTCAGGGTTAGGGTTAGGGTTAGCATCAGCCCTAGGATAGTGTTAGTGTTAGGGTTAGCATCAGCGCGAACATAGTGTTAGGGTTAGGGTTAGGTTTAGCATCAGCCCTAGGATAGTGTTAGGGTAAGGGTTAGGGTTAGCATCAGCTCTAAGATAGTGTTAGGGTTAGGGTTAGCCTCAGCCCTAGGAGAGTGTTAGGGTTAGGGTTAGGGTTAGCATCAGCCCTAGGATAGTGTTAGGGTTATTGTTAGCATCAGCCCTAGGATAGTGTTAGGGTTAGGGTTAGGGTTAGCATCAGCCGTAGGATAGTGTTAGGGTTAGGTTTAGCATCAGCCCTACGATAGTGTTAGCGTTATGGTTAGGTTTAGCATCAGCCCTAGGATAGTGTTATGGTAAGGGTTAGGGTAAGCATCAGCCCTACGATAGTGTTAGGGTTAGGGTTAGGGTTAGCATCAGCCCTAGGATAGTGTTAGGGTTAGAGTTAGCATCAGCCCTAGGATAGAGTAAGGGTTAGGGTTAGGGTTAGCATCAGCCCTAGGATAGTGTTAGGGTTAGGGCTAGGGTTAGCATCAGCCCTAGGATAGTGTTAGGGTTAGGGTTAGCCTCAGCCCTAGGAGAGTGTTAGGGTTAGGTTTAGGGTTACCATCAGCCCTAGGATAGTGTTAGGGTTAGGTATAGCATCAGCCCTAGGATAGTGTAGGGTTATGGTTAGGTTTAGCATCAGCCCTAGGATAGTGTTAGGGTAAGGGTTAGGGTTAGCATCAGCCCTAGGATAGTGTTAGGGATAGGGTTAGGGTTAGCATCAGCCCTAGAATAGTGTTAGGGTTAGGATTAGGGTTAGCTTCAGCCCTAGGATTGTGTTAGGGTTAGGGTTAGAATCAGCCGTAGGATAGTGTTAGGGTTAGGTTTAGGGTTAGCATCAGCCGTAGGATAGTGTTAGGGTTAATGTTAGCCTCAGCCCTAGGATAGTGTTAGAGTTAGGGTTAGGGTTAGCATCAGACCTAGGATAGTGTTAGTGTTAGGGTTAGCATCAGCCCTAGGATAGTGTAGGGATAGGGTTAGGGTTAGCATCAGCCCTAGGATAGTGTTATTGTAAGGGTTAGGGTTAGCATCAGCCCTAGGATAGTGTTAGGGTTAGGGTTAGGGTTAGCATCAGCCCTAGGATAGTGTTAGGGTTAGGGTTAGGGTTAGCATCAGCCCTAGGATAGTGTTAGTGTTAGGGTTAGCATCAGCCCTAGAGTAGTGTTAGGGTTAGGGTTAGGGTTAGCATCAGACCTAGGATAGTGTTAGTGTTAGGGTTAGCATCAGCCCTAGGATAGTGTAGGGATAGGGTTAGGGTTAGCATCAGCCCTAGGATAGTGTTATTGTAAGGGTTAGGGTTAGCATCAGCCCTAGGATAGTGTTAGGGTTAGGGTTAGGGTTAGCATCAGCCCTAGGATAGTGTTAGGGTTAGGGTTAGGGTTAGCTTCAGCCCTAGGATAGTGTTAGAATTAGGGTTAGCATGAGCCCTAGGATATTGTTAGGGTTAGGTTTAGGGTTAGCACCAGGCCTAGGATAGTGTTAGTTCTAGGGTTAGCATCAGCCTTAGGATAGTGTTAGGGGTAGGGTTAGGGTTAGTATCAGCCGTAGGATAGTGTTAGGGTTAGGGTTAGCCTCAGCCCTAGGATAGTGTTAGAGTTAGGGTTAGGGTTAGCATCAGCCCTA
Source organism: Lemur catta (assembly GCF_020740605.2). NCBI lineage: Eukaryota > Metazoa > Chordata > Mammalia > Primates > Lemuridae > Lemur > Lemur catta. The sequence goes on along the minus strand of NW_025423857.1, from coordinate 149,452 downwards.
AGATAGTGTTAGGGTTAGGGTTAGGGTTATGATTAGCATCAGCCCTAGGATAGTGTTAGGGTTAGGGTTAGGGTTAGCATCAGCCCAAGGATAGTGTTAGGGTTAGGGTTAGCATCAGCCTTAGGATAGTGTTAGGGTTAGGGTTATCATCAGCCCTAGGATAGTGTTAGGGTTAGGGTTAGGGTTAGCATCAGGCCTAGGATAGTGTTAGGGTTAGGGTTAGGGTTAGCATCAGCCCTAGGATAGTGTTAGGGTTAGGGTTAGCATCAGCCCTAGGATAGTGTTAGGGTTAGGGTTAGGGTTAGCACCAGGCCTAGGATAGTGTTAGTGTAAGGGTTAGCATCAGGCCTAGGATAGTGTTAGAGTTAGGGTTAGGGTTAGCATCAGCCCTAGGATAGTGTTAGGGTTAGGGTTAGCATCAGCCCTAGGATAGTGTTAGGGTTAGGGTTAGGGTTAGCTTCAGCCGTAGGATAGTGTTAGGGTTAGGGTTAGCATGAGCCCTAGGATATTGTTAGGGTTAGGGTTAGGGTTAGCTTCAGCCCTAGGATAGTGTTAGGATTAGGGTTAGCATGAGCCCTAGGATATTGTTAGGGTTAGGGTTAGGGTTAGCACCAGGCCTAGGATAGTGTTAGTTCTAGGGTTAGCATCAGGCCTAGGATAGTGTTAGGGTTAGGGTTAGGGTTAGCATCAGCCCTAGGATAGTGTTAGGGTTAGGGTTAGCATCAACCCTAGGATAGTGTTAGGTTTAGGGTTAGGGTTATCACCAGGCCTAGGATAGTGTTAGTGTAAGGGTTAGCATCAGGCCTAGGATAGTGTTAGAGTTAGGGTTAGGGTTAGCATGAGCCCTAGGATAGAGTTAGGGTTAGGGTTAGCATCAGCCCTAGGATAGTGTTAGGGTTAGGTTTGGGTAAGCATCAGCCCTAGGATAGTGTTAGGGTTAGGGTTAGCATCAGCCCTAGGATAGTGTTAGGGTTAGGGTTAGGGTTAGCATCAGCCCTAGGATAGTGTTAGGGTTAGGGTTAGCCTCAGCCCTAGGAGAGTTGTAGGGTTAGCGTAAGGGTTAGCATCAGCCCTAGGATAGTGTTAGGGTTAGGGTTAAGGTTAACATCACCCCTAGGATAGTGTTAGGGTTAGGGTTAGCATCAGCGCTAGGATTGTGTTAGGGTTAGGGTTAGAATCAGCCGTAGGATAGTGTTATTGTTAGGTTTAGGGTTAGCATCAGCCGTAGGATAGTGTTAGGGTTAGGGTTAGCCTCAGCCCTAGGATAGTGTTAGAGTTAGGGTTAGGGTTAGCATCAGCCTTAGGATAGTGTTAGGGTTAGGGTTAGGGTTAGCATCAGCCCTAGGATAGTGTTAGTGTTAGGGTTAGCATCAGCCCTAGGATAGTGTTAGGGTTAGGGTTAGGGTTAGCATCAGGCCTAGGATAGTGTAGGGTTAGCGTTAGGGTTAGCATCAGCCCTAGGATAGTGTTATTGTAAGGGTTAGAGTTAGCATCAGCCCTAGGATAGTGTTAGGGTTAGGGTTAGGGTTAGCATCAGCCCTAGGATAGTGTTAGGGTTAGGGTTAGGGTTAGCTTCAGCCCTAGGATAGTGTTAGGGTTAGGGTTAGCATGAGCCCTAGGATATTGTTAGGGTTAGGTTTAGGGTTAGCACCAGGCCTAGGATAGTGTTAGTTCTAGGGTTAGCATCAGCCTTAGGATAGTGTTAGGGGTAGGGTTAGGGTTAGTATTAGCCGTAGGACAGTGTTAGGGTTAGGGTTAGCCTCAGCCCTAGGATAGTGTTAGAGTTAGGGTTAGGGTTAGCATCAGCCCTAAGATAGTGTTAGGGTTCGGGTTAGGGTTATGATTAGCATCAGCCCTAGGATAGTGTTAGGGTTAGGGTTAGGGTTAGCATCAGCCCTAGGATAGTGTTAGGTTTAGGGTTAGCATCAGCCCTAGGATAGTGTTAGGGTTAGGGTTAGGGTGAGCATCAGTCCTAGGATAGTGTTAGGGTTAGGGTAAGCCTCAGCCCTAGGAGAGTTGTAGGGTTAGGGTTAGGGTTAGCATCAGCCCTAGGATAGTGTTAGGGTTAGGGTTAAGGTTAGCATCAGTCCTAGGATAGTGTTAGAGTTAGGGTTAGCATCAGCCCTAGGATAGTGTTAGGGTTAGGGTTAGGGTTAGCACCAGGCCTAGGATAGTGTTAGTGTTAGGGTTAGCATCAGCCTTAGGATAGTGTTAGGGGTAGGGTTAGGGTTAGTATCAGCCGTAGGATAGTGTTATGGTTAGGGTTAGCCTCAGCCCTAGGATAGTGTTAGAGTTAGGTTTAGGGTTAGCATCAGCCCTAAGATAGTGTTAGGGTTAAGGTTAGGGTTAGCATCAGCCCTAGTATAGTGTTAGGGTTAGGGTTAGCATCAGCCCTAGTATAGTGTTAGGGTTAGGGTTATCATCAGCCCTAGGATAGTGTTAGGGTTAGGGTTCGGGTTAGCATCAGGCCTAGGATAGTGTTAGGGTTAGGGTTAGGGTTAGCATCAGCCCTAGGATAGTGTTAGGCTTAGGGTTAGCATCAGCCCTAGGATAGTGTTAGGGTTAGGGTTAGGGTTATCACCAGGCCTAGGATAGTGTTAGTGTAAGGGTTAGCATCAGGCCTAGGATAGTGTTAGAGTTAGGGTTAGGGTTAGCATCAGCCCTAGGATAGTGTTAGGGTTAGGGTTAGCATCAGCCCTAGGATAGTGTTAGGGTTAGGTTTGGGTAAGCATCAGCCCTAGGATAGTGTTAGGGTTAGGGTTAGCATCAGCCCTAGGATAGTGTTAGGGTTAGGGTTAGGGTTAGCATCAGCCCTAGGATAGTGTTAGGGTTAGGGTTAGCCTCAGCCCTAGGAGAGTTGTAGGGTTAGCGTAAGGGTTAGCATCAGCCCTAGGATAGTGTTAGGGTTAGGGTTAAGGTTAGCATCAGCCCTAGGATAGTGTTAGGGTTAGGGTTAGCATCAGCCCTAGGATAGTGTTAGGGTTAGGGTTAGGGTTAGCACCAGGCCTAGGATAGTGTTAGTGTTAGGGTTAGAATCAGCCTTAGGATAGTGTTATGGTTAGGTTTAGGGTTAGCATCAGCCCTAGTATAGTGTTAGGGTTAGTGTTAGCATCAGCCCTAGGATAGTGTTAGGGTTAGGGTTAGCCTCAGCCCTAGGAGAGTGTTAGGGTTAGGGTTAGCATCAGCCCTAGGATAGTGTTAGGGTTAGGGTTAGGGTTAGCATCATCCCTAGGATAGTGTTAGGGTTAGGGTTAGACTCAGCCCTAGTAGAGTTGTAGGGTTAGGGTTAGGGTTAGCATCAGCCCTAGGATAGTGTTAGGGTTAGGGTTAAGGTTAACATCACCCCTAGGATAGTGTTAGGGTTAGGGTTAGCATCAGCGCTACGATTGTGTTAGGGTTAGGGTTAGAATCAGCCGTAGGATAGTGTTAGGGTTAGGTTTAGGGTTAGCATCAGCCGTAGGATAGTGTTAGGGTTAGGGTTAGCCTCAGCCCTAGGATAGTGTTAGAGTTAGGGTTAGGGTTAGCATCAGCCCTAGGATAGTGTTAGGGTTAGGGTTAGGGTTAGCATCAGCCCCAGGATAGTGTTAGTGTTAGGGTTAGCATCAGCCCTAGGATAGTGTTAGGGTTAGGGTTAGGGTTAGCATCAGGCCTTGGATAGTGTTAGTGTTATGGTTAGCATCAGCCCTAGGATAGTGTAGGGTTAGGGTTAGGGTTAGCATCAGCCCTAGGATAGTGTTATTGTAAGGGTTAGGGTTAGCATCAGCCCTAGGATACTGTTAGGGTTAGTGTTAGGGTTAGCATCAGCCCTAGGATAGTGTTAGGGTTAGGGTTAGGGTTAGCTTCAGCCCTAGGATATTGTTAGGGTTAGGGTTAGCATGAGCCCTAGGATATTGTTAGGGTTAGGTTTAGGGTTAGCACCAGGCCTAGGATAGTGTTAGTTCTAGGGTTAGCATCAGCCTTAGGATAGTGTTAGGGGTAGGGTTATGGTTAGTATCAGCCGTAGGATAGTGTTAGGGTTAGGGTTAGCCTCAGCCCTAGGATAGTGTTAGAGTTAGGGTTAGGGTTAGCATCAGCCCTAACATAGTGTTAGGGTTAGGGTTATGATTAGCATCAGCCCTAGGATAGTGTTAGGGTTAGGGTTAGGGTTAGCATCAGCCCAAGGATAGTGTTAGGGTTAGGGTTAGCATCAGCCTTAGGATAGTGTTAGGGTTAGGGTTAGGGTTAGCATCAGCCCTAGGATAGTGTTAGTGTTAGGGTTATCATCAGCCCTAGGATAGTGTTAGGGTTAGGGTTAGGGTTAGCATCAGGCCTAGGATAGTATTAGGGTTAGTGTTAGGGTTAGCATCAGCCCTAGGATAGTGTTAGGGTTAGGGTTAGCATCAGCCCTAGGATAGTGTTAGGGTTAGGGTTAGGGTTAGCACCAGGCCTAGGATAGTGTTAGTGTAAGGGTTAGCATCAGGCCTAGGATAGTGTTAGAGTTAGGGTTAGGGTTAGCATCAGCCCTAGGATAGTGTTAGGGTTAGGGTTAGCATCAGCCCTAGGATAGTGTTAGGGTTAGGGTTAGGGTTAGCTTCAGCCCTAGGATAGTGTTAGGGTTAGGGTTAGCATGAGCCCTAGGATATTGTTAGGGTTAGGGTTAGGGTTAGCTTCAGCCCTAGGATAGTGTTAATTCTAGGGTTAGCATCAGCCTTAGGATAGTGTTAGGGGTAGGGTTAGGGTTAGTATTAGCCGTAGGATAGTGTTAGGGTTAGGGTTAGCCTCAGCCCTAGGATATTGTTAGAGTTAGGGTTAGGGTTAGCATCAGCCCTAAGATAGTGTTAGGGTTAGGGTTAGGGTTATGATTAGCATCAGCCCTAGGATAGTGTTACGGTTAGGGTTAGCATCAGCCCTAGGATAGTGTTAGGGTTAGGGTTAGGGTTATCACCAGGCCTAGGATAGTGTTAGTGTAAGGGTTAGCATCAGGTCTAGGATAGTGTTAGAGTTAGTGTTAGGGTTAGCATCAGCCCTAGGATAGTGTTAGGGTTAGGGTTAGCATCAGCCCTAGGATATTGTTAGGGTTAGGTTTGGGTAAGCATCAGCCCTAGGATAGTGTTAGGGTTAGGGTTAGGATCAGCCCTAGGATAGTGCTAGGGTTAGGGTTAGGGTTAGCATCAGCCCTAGGATAGTGTTAGGGTTAGGGTTAGCCTCAGCCCTAGGAGAGTTGTAGGGTTATCGTAAGGGTTAGCATCAGCCCTAGGATAGTGTTAGGGTTAGGGTTAAGGTTAGCATCAGCCCTAGGATAGTGTTAGGGTTAGGGTTAGCATCAGCCCTAGGATAGTGTTAGGGTTATGGTTAGGGTTAGCACCAGGCCTAGGATAGTGTTAGTGTTAGGGTTAGAATCAGCCTTAGGATAGTGTTAGGGTTAGGTTTAGGGTTAGCGTCAGCCCTAGTATAGTGTTAGGGTTAGTGTTAGCATCAGCCCTAGGATAGTGTTAGGGTTAGGGTTAGCCTCAGCCCTAGGAGAGTGTTAGGGTTAGGGTTAGCATCAGCCCTAGGATAGTGTTAGGGTTAGGGTTAGGGTTAGCATCAGCCCTAGGATAGTGTTAGGGTTAGGGTTAGTCTCAGCCCTAGTAGAGTTGTAGGGTTAGGGTTAGGGTTAGCATCAGCCCTAGGATAGTGTTAGGGTTAGGGTTAGCATCAGCCCTAGGATAGTGTTAGGGTTATGGTTAGGGTTAGCACCAGGCCTAGGATAGTGTTAGTGTTAGGGTTAGAATCAGCCTTAGGATAGTGTTAGGGTTAGGTTTAGGGTTAGCGTCAGCCCTAGTATAGTGTTAGGGTTAGTGTTAGCATCAGCCCTAGGATAGTGTTAGGGTTAGGGTTAGCCTCAGCCCTAGGAGAGTGTTAGGGTTAGGGTTAGCATCAGCCCTAGGATAATGTTAGGGTTAGAGTTAGGGTTAGCATCAGCCCTAGGATAGTGTTAGGGTTAGGGTTAGTCTCAGCCCTAGTAGAGTTGTAGGGTTAGGGTTAGGGTTAGCATCAGCCCTAGGATAGTGTTAGGGTTAGGGTTAAGGTTAACATCACCCCTAGGTTAGTGTTAGGGTTAGGGTTAGCATCAGCGCTAGGATTGCGTTAGGGTTAGGGTTAGAATCAGCCGTAGGATAGTATTAGGGTTAGGTTTAGGGTTAGCATCAGCCGTTGGATAGTGTTAGGGTTAGGGTTAGCCTCAGCCCTAGGATAGTGTTAGAGTTAGGGTTAGGGTTAGCATCAGCCCTAGGATAGTGTTAGGTTTAGGGTTAGGGTTAGCATCAGCCCTAGGATAGTGTTAGTGTTAGGGTTAGCATCAGCCCTAGGATAATGTTAGGGTTAGGGTTAGGGTTAGCATCAGGCCTAGGATAGTGTTAGTGTTAGGGTTAGCATCATCCCTAGGATAGTGTAGGGTTAGGGTTAGGGTTAGCATCAACCCTAGGATAGTGTTATTGTAAGGGTTAGGGTTAGCATCAGCCCTAGGATAGTGTTAGGGTTAGGGTTAGGGTTAGCATCAGCCCTAGGATAGTGTTAGGGTTAGGGTTAGGGTTAGCTTCAGCCCTAGGATAGTGTTAGGGTTAGGGTTAGGATGAGCCCTAGGATATTGTTAGGGTTAGGTTTAGGGTTAGCACCAGGCCTAGGATAGTGTTAGTTCTAGGGTTAGCATCAGCCTTAGGATAGTGTTAGGGGTAGGGTTAAGGTTAGTATCAGCCGTAGGATAGTGTTAGGGTTAGGGTTAGCCTCAGCCCTAGGATAGTGTTAGAGTTAGGGTTAGGGTTAGCATCAGCCCTAAGATAGTGTTAGGGTTAGGGTTAGGGTTATGATTAGCATCAGCACTAGGATAGTGTTAGGGTTAGGGTTAGGGTTAGCATCAGCCCAAGGATAGTGTTAGGGTTAGGGTTAGCATCAGCCTTAGGATAGTGTTAGGGTTAGGGTTAGGGTTAGCATCAGCCCTAGGATAGTGTTAGGGTTAGGGTTATCATCAGCCCTAGGATAGTGTTAGGGTTAGGGTTAGGGTTAGCATCAGGCCTAGGATAGTGTTAGGGTTAGGGTTAGGGTTAGCATCAGCCCTAGGATAGTGTTAGGGTTAGGGTTAGCATCAGCCCTAGGATAGTGTTAGGGTTAGGGTTAGGGTTAGCACCAGGCCTAGGATAGTGTTAGTGTAAGGGTTAGCATCAGGCCTAGGATAGTGTTAGAGTTAGGGTTAGGGTTAGCATCAGCCCTAGGATAGTGTTAGGGTTAGGGTTAGCATCAGCCCTAGGATAGTGTTAGGGTTAGGTTTGGGTAAGCATCAGCCCTAGGATTGTGTTAGGGTTAGGGTTAGGATCAGCCCTAGGATAGTGTTAGGGTTAGGGTTAGGGTTAGCATCAGCCCTAGGATAGTGTTAGGGTTAGGGTTAGCCTCAGCCCTAGGAGAGTTGTAGGGTTAGCGTAAGGGTTAGCATCAGCCCTAGGATAGTGTTAGGGTTAGGGTTAAGGTTAGCATCAGCCCTAGGATAGTGTTAGGGTTAGGGTTAGCATCAGCCCTAGGATAGTGTTAGGGTTATGGTTAGGGTTAGCACCAGGCCTAGGATAGTGTTAGTGTTAGGGTTAGAATCAGCCTTAGGATAGTGTTAGGGTTAGGTTTAGGGTTAGCATCAGCCCTAGTATAGTGTTAGGGTTAGTGTTAGCATCAGCCCTAGGATAGTGTTAGGGTTAGGGTTAGCCTCAGCCCTAGGATAGTGTTAGGGTTAGGGTTAGGGTTAGCATCAGCCCTAGGATAGTGTTAGGGTTAGGGTTAGTCTCAGCCCTAGTAGAGTTGTAGGGTTAGGGTTAGGGTTAGCATCAGGCCTAGGATAGTGTTAGTGTTAGGGTTAGCATCAGCCCTAGGATAGTGTTAGGGTTAGGGTTAGTCTCAGCCCTAGTAGAGTTGTAGGGTTAGGGTTAGGGTTAGCATCAGCCCTAGGATAGTGTTAGGGTTAGGGTTAGCCTCAGCCCTAGGATAGTGTTAGGGTTAGGGTTAAGGTTAACATCACCCCTAGGATAGTGTTAGGGTTAGGGTTAGCATCAGCGCTAGGATTGTGTTAGGGTTAGGGTTAGAATCAGCCATAGGATAGTGTTAGGGTTAGGTTTAGGGTTAGCATCAGCCGTAGGATAGTGTTAGGGTTAGGGTTAGCCTCAGCCCTAGGATAGTGTTAGAGTTAGGGTTAGGGTTAGAATCAGCCCTAGGATAGTGTTAGGTTTAGGGTTAGGGTTAGCATCAGCCCTAGGATAGTGTTAGTGTTAGGGTTAGCATCAGCCCTAGGATAGTGTTAGGGTTAGGGTTAGGGTTAGCATCAGGCCTAGGATAGTGTTAGTGTTAGGGTTAGCATCAGCCCTAGGATAGTGTAGGGTTAGGGTTAGGGTTAGCATCAGCCCTAGGATAGTGTTATTGTAAGGGTTAGGGTTAGCATCAGCCCTAGGATAGTGTTAGGGTTAGGGTTAGGGTTAGCATCAGCCCTAGGATAGTGTTAGGGTTAGGGTTAGGGTTAGCTTCAGCCCTAGGATAGTGTTAGGGTTAGGGTTTGGATGAGCCCTAGGATATTGTTAGGGTTAGGTTTAGGGTTAGCACCAGGCCTAGGATAGTGTTAGTTCTAGGGTTAGCATCAGCCTTAGGATAGTGTTAGGGGTAGGGTTAAGGTTAGTATCAGCCGTAGGATAGTGTTAGGGTTAGGGTTAGCCTCAGCCCTAGGATAGTGTTAGAGTTAGGGTTAGGGTTAGCATCAGCCCTAAGATAGTGTTAGGGTTAGGGTTAGGGTTATGATTAGCATCAGCACTAGGATAGTGTTAGGGTTAGGGTTAGGGTTAGCATCAGCCCAAGGATAGTGTTAGGGTTAGGGTTAGCATCAGCCTTAGGATAGTGTTAGGGTTAGGGTTAGGGTTAGCATCAGCCCTAGGATAGTGTTAGGGTTAGGGTTATCATCAGCCCTAGGATAGTGTTAGGGTTAGGGTTAGGGTTAGCATCAGGCCTAGGATAGTGTTAGGGTTAGGGTTAGGGTTAGCATCAGCCCTAGGATAGTGTTAGGGTTAGGGTTAGCATCAGCCCTAGGATAGTGTTAGGGTAAGGGTTAGGGTTAGCACCAGGCCTAGGATAGTGTTAGTGTAAGGGTTAGCATCAGGCCTAGTATAGTGTTAGAGTTAGGGTTAGGGTTAGCATCAGCCCTAGGATAGTGTTAGGGTTAGGGTTAGCATCAGCCCTAGGATAGTGTTAGGGTTAGGGTTAGGGTTAGCTTCAGCCCTAGGATAGTGTTAGGGTTAGGGTTAGCATGAGCCCTAGGATATTGGTAGGGTTAGGATTAGGGTTAGCTGCAGCCCTAGGATAGTTTTAGGGTTAGGGTTAGCATGAGCCCTAGGATATTGTTAGGGTTAGGGTTAGGGTTAGCACAGGCCTAGGATAGTGTTAGTTCTAGGGTTAGCATCAGCCTTAGGATAGTGTTAGGGGTAGGGTTAGCGTTAGTATTAGCCGTAGGATAGTGTTAGGGTTAGGGTTAGCCTCAGCCCTAGGATAGTGTTAGAGTTAGGGTTAGGGTTAGCATCAGCCCTAAGATAGTGTTAGGGTTAGGGTTAGGGTTATGATTAGCATCAGCCCTAGGATAGTGTTAGGGTTAGGGTTAGGGTTAGCATCAGCCCTAGGATAGTGTTAGGGTTAGGGTTAGCATCAGCCCTAGGATAGTGTTAGCGTTAGGGTTAGGGTGAGCATCAGTCCTAGGATAGTGTTAGGGTTAGGGTTAGCATCAGCCCTAGGATAGTGTTAGGGTTAGGGTTAGGGTTAGCATCAGGCCTATGATAGTGTTAGTGTTATGGTTAGCATCAGCCCTAGGATAGTGTAGGGTTAGGGTTAGGGTTAGCATCAGCCCTAGGATAGTGTTATTGTAAGGGTTAGGGTTAGCATCAGCCCTAGGATAGTGTTAGGGTTAGGGTTAGGGTTAGCATCAGCCCTAGGATAGTGTTAGGGTTAGGGTTAGGGTTAGCTTCAGCCCTAGGATAGTGTTAGGGTTAGGGTTAGCATGAGCCCTAGGATATTGTTAGGGTTAGGTTTAGGGTTAGCACCAGGCCTAGGATAGTGTTAGTTCTAGGGTTAGCATCAGCCTTAGGATAGTGTTAGGGGTAGGGTTATGGTTAGTATCAGCCGTAGGATAGTGTTAGGGTTAGGGTTAGCCTCAGCCCTAGGATAGTGTTAGAGTTAGGGTTAGGGTTAGCATCAGCCCTAAGATAGTGTTAGGGTTAGGGTTATGATTAGCATCAGCCCTAGGATAGTGTTAGGGTTAGGGTTAGGGTTAGCATCAGCCCAAGGATAGTGTTAGGGTTAGGGTTAGCATCAGCCTTAGGATAGTGTTAGGGTTAGGGTTAGGGTTAGCATCAGCCCTAGGATAGTGTTAGGGTTAGGGTTATCATCAGCCCTAGGATAGTGTTAGGGTTAGGGTTAGGGTTAGCATCAGGCCTAGGATAGTATTAGGGTTAGGGTTAGGGTTAGCATCAGCCCTAGGATAGTGTTAGGGTTAGGGTTAGCATCAGCCCTAGGATAGTGTTAGGGTTAGGGTTAGGGTTAGCACCAGGCCTAGGATAGTGTTAGTGTAAGGGTTAGCATCAGGCCTAGGATAGTGTTAGAGTTAGGGTTAGGGTTAGCATCAGCCCTAGGATAGTGTTAGGGTTAGGGTTAGCATCAGCCCTAGGATAGTGTTAGGGTTAGGGTTAGCATCAGCCCTAGGATAGTGTTAGGGTTAGGGTTAGCATGAGCCCTAGGATATTGTTAGGGTTAGGGTTAGGGTTAGCTTCAGCCCTAGGATAGTGTTAGGGTTAGGGTTAGCATGAGCCCTAGGATATTGTTAGGGTTAGGGTTAGGGTTAGCACCAGGCCTAGGATAGTGTTAATTCTAGGGTTAGCATCAGCCTTAGGATAGTGTTAGGGGTAGGGTTATGGTTAGTATTAGCCGTAGGATAGTGTTAGGGTTAGGGTTAGCCTCAGCCCTAGGATATTGTTAGAGTTAGGGTTAGGGTTAGCATCAGCCCTAAGATAGTGTTAGGGTTAGGGTTAGGGTTATGATTAGCATCAGCCCTAGGATAGTGTTAGGGTTAGGGTTAGCATCAGCCCTATGATAGTGTTAGGGTTAGGGTTAGGGTTATCACCAGGCCTAGGATAGTGTTAGTGTAAGGGTTAGCATCAGGCCTAGGATAGTGTTAGAGTTGGTGTTAGGGTTAGCATCAGCCCTAGGATAGTGTTAGGGTTAGGTTTGGGTAAGCATCAGCCCTAGGATAGTGTTAGGGTTAGGGTTAGGATCAGCCCTAGGATAGTGTTAGGGTTAGGGTTAGGGTTAGCATCAGCCCTAGGATAGTGTTAGGGTTAGGGTTAGCCTCAGCCCTAGGAGAGGTGTAGGGTTAGCGTAAGGGTTAGCATCAGCCCTAGGATAGTGTTAGGGTTAGGGTTAAGGTTAGCATCAGCCCTAGGATAGTGTTAGGGTTAGGGTTAGCATCAGCCCTAGGATAGTGTTAGGGTTATGGTTAGGGTTAGCACCAGGCCTATGATAGTGTTAGTGTTAGGGTTAGAATCTGCCTTAGGATAGTGTTAGGGTTAGGTTTAGGGTTAGCATCAGCCCTAGTATAGTGTTAGGGTTAGTGTTAGCATCAGCCCTAGGATAGTGTTAGGGTTAGGGTTACCCTCAGCCCTAGGAGAGTGTTAGGGTTAGGGTTAGCATCAGCCCTAGGATAGTGTTAGGGTTAGGGTTAGGGTTAGCATCAGCCCTAGGATAGTGTTAGGGTTAAGGTTAGTCTCAGCCCTAGTAGAGTTGTAGGGTTAGGTTTAGGGTTAGCATCAGCCCTAGGATAGTGTTAGGGTTAGGGTTAAGGTTAACATCACCCCTAGGATAGTGTTAGGGTTAGGGTTAGCATCAGCGCTAGGATTGTGTTAGGGTTAGGGTTAGAATCAGCCGTAGGATAGTGTTAGGGTTAGGTTTAGGGTTAGCATCAGCCGTAGGATAGTGTTAGGGTTAGGGTTAGCCTCAGCCCTAGGATAGTGTTAGAGTTAGGGTTAGGGTTAGCATCAGCCCTAGGATAGTGTTAGGGTTAGGGTTAGGGTTAGCATCAGCCCTAGGATAGTGTTAGTGTTAGGGTTAGCATCAGCCCTAGGATAGTGTTAGGGTTAGGGTTAGGGTTAGCATCAGGCCTAGGATAGTGTTAGTGTTAGGGTTAGCATCAGCCCTAGGATAGTGTAGGGTTAGGGTTAGGGTTAGCATCAGCCCTATGATAGTGTTATTGTAAGGGTTAGGGTTAGCATCAGCCCAAGGATAGTGTTAGGGTTAGGGTTAGGGTTAGCATCAGCCCTAGGATAGTGTTAGGGTTAGGGTTAGGGTTAGCTTCAGCCCTAGGATAGTGTTAGGGTTAGGGTTAGCATGAGCCCTAGGATATTGTTAGGGTTAGGTTTAGGGTTAGCACCAGGCCTAGGATAGTGTTAGTTCTAGGGTTAGCATCAGCCTTAGGATAGTGTTAGGGGTAGGGTTAGGGTTAGTATCAGCCGTAGGATAGTGTTAGGGTTAGGGTTAGCCTCAGCCCTAGGATAGTGTTAGAGTTAGGGTTAGGGTTAGCATCAGCCCTAAGATAGTGTTAGGGTTAGGGTTAGGGTTATGATTAGCATCAGCCCTAGGATAGTGTTAGGGTTAGGGTTAGGGTTAGCATCAGCCCAAGGATAGTGTTAGGGTTAGGGTTAGCATCAGCCTTAGGATAGTGTTAGGGTTAGGGTTAGGGTTAGCATCAGCCCTAGGATAGTGTTAGGGTTAGGGTTATCATCAGCCCTAGGATAGTGTTAGGGTTAGGGTTAGGGTTAGCATCAGGCCTAGGATAGTATTAGGGTTAGGGTTAGGGTTAGCATCAGCCCTAGGATAGTGTTAGGGTTAGGGTTAGCATCAGCCCTAGGATAGTGTTAGGGTTAGGGTTAGGGTTAGCACCAGGCCTAGGATAGTGTTAGTGTAAGGGTTAGCATCAGGCCTAGGATAGTGTTAGAGTTAGGGTTAGGGTTAGCATCAGCCCTAGGATAGTGTTAGGGTTAGGGTTAGCATCAGCCCTAGGATAGTGTTAGGGTTAGGGTTAGGGTTAGCTTCAGCCCTAGGATAGTGTTAGGGTTAGGGTTAGCATGAGCCCTAGGATATTGTTAGGGTTAGGGTTAGGGTTAGCTTCAGCCCTAGGATAGTGTTAGGGTTAGGGTTAGCATGAGCCCTAGGATATTGTTAGGGTTAGGGTTAGGGTTAGCACCAGGCCTAGGATAGTGTTAATTCTAGGGTTAGCATCAGCCTTAGGTTAGTGTTAGGGGTAGGGTTAGGGTTAGTATTAGCCGTAGGATAGTGTTAGGGTTAGGGTTAGCCTCAGCCCTAGGATATTGTTAGAGTTAGGGTTATGGTTAGCATCAGCCCTAAGATAGTGTTAGGGTTAGGGTTAGGGTTATGATTAGCATCAGCCCTAGGATAGTGTTAGGGTTAGGGTTAGCATCAGCCCTATGATAGTGTTAGGGTTAGGGTTAGGGTTATCACCAGGCCTAGGATAGTGTTAGTGTAAGGGTTAGCATCAGGCCTAGGATAGTGTTAGAGTTGGTGTTAGGGTTAGCATCAGCCCTAGGATAGTGTTAGGGTTAGGGTTAGCATCAGCCCTAGGATAGTGTTAGGGTTAGGTTTGGGTAAGCATCAGCCCTAGGATAGTGTTAGGGTTAGTGTTAGGATCAGCCCTAGGATAGTGTTAGGGTTAGGGTTAGGGTTAGCATCAGCCCTAGGATAGTGTTAGGGTTAGGGTTAGCCTCAGCCCTAGGAGAGGTGTAGGGTTAGCGTAAGGGTTAGCATCAGCCCTAGGATAGTGTTAGGGTTAGGGTTAAGGTTAGTATCAGCCCTAGGATAGTGTTAGGGTTAGGGTTAGCATCAGCCCTAGGATAGTGTTAGGGTTATGGTTAGGGTTAGCACCAGGCCTAGGATAGTGTTAGTGTTAGGGTTAGAATCAGCCTTAGGATAGTGTTAGGGTTAGGTTTAGGGTTAGCATCAGCCCTAGTATAGTGTTAGGGTTAGTGTTAGCATCAGCCCTAGGATAGTGTTAGGGTTAGGGTTAGCCTCAGCCCTAGGAGAGTGTTAGGGTTAGGGTTAGCATCAGCCCTAGGATAGTGTTAGGGTTAGGGTTAGGGTTAGCATCAGCCCTAGGATAGTGTTAGGGTTAGGGTTAGTCTCAGCCCTAGTAGAGTTGTAGGGTTAGGGTTAGGGTTAGCATCAGCCCTAGGATAGTGTTAGGGTTAGGGTTAAGGTTAACATCACCCCTAGGATAGTGTTAGGGTTAGGGTTAGCATCAGCGCTAGGATTGTGTTAGGGTTAGGGTTAGAATCAGCCGTAGGATAGTGTTAGGGTTAGGTTTAGGGTTAGCATCAGCCGTAGGATAGTGTTAGGGTTAGGGTTAGCCTCAGCCCTAGGATAGTGTTAGAGTTAGGGTTAGGGTTAGCATCAGCCCTAGGATAGTGTTAGGGTTAGGGTTAGGGTTAGCATCAGCCCTAGGATAGTGTTAGTGTTAGGGTTAGCATCAGCCCTAGGATAGTGTTAGGGTTAGGGTTAGGGTTAGCATCAGGCCTAGGATAGTGTTAGTGTTAGGGTTAGCATCAGCCCTAGGATAGTGTAGGGTTAGGGTTAGGGTTAGCATCAGCCCTAGGATAGTGTTATTGTAAGGGTTAGGGTTAGCATCAGCCCAAGGATAGTGTTAGGGTTAGGGTTAGGGTTAGCATCAGCCCTAGGATAGTGTTAGGGTTAGGGTTAGGGTTAGCTTCAGCCCTAGGATAGTGTTAGGGTTAGGGTTAGCATGAGCCCTAGGATATTGTTAGGGTTAGGTTTAGGGTTAGCACCAGGCCTAGGATAGTGTTAGTTCTAGGGTTAGCATCAGCCTTAGGATAGTGTTAGGGGTAGGGTTAGGGTTAGTATCAGCCGTAGGATAGTGTTAGGGTTAGGGTTAGCCTCAGCCCTAGGATAGTGTTAGAGTTAGGGTTAGGGTTAGCATCAGCCCTAAGATAGTGTTAGGGTTAGGGTTAGGGTTATGATTAGCATCAGCCCTAGGATAGTGTTAGGGTTAGGGTTAGGGTTAGCATCAGCCCAAGGATAGTGTTAGGGTTAGGGTTAGCATCAGCCTTAGGATAGTGTTAGGGTTAGGGTTAGGGTTAGCATCAGCCCTAGGATAGTGTTAGGGTTAGGGTTAGGGTTAGCATCAGCCCTAGGATAGTGTTAGGGTTAGGGTTAGGGTTAGCATCAGCCCTAGGATAGTGTTAGGGTTAGGGTTAGGGTTAGCATGAGCCCTAGGATAATGTTAGGGTTAGGGTTAGCCTCAGCCCTAGGAGAGTGTTAGCGTTAGATTTAGGGTTAGCATCAGCCCTAGGATAGTGTTAGGGTTAGGGATAGCATCAGCCCTAGGATAGTGTTAGGGTAATCGTTAGGTTTAGCATCAGCCCTAGGATAGTGTTACGGTAAGGGTTAGGGTTAGCATCAGCCTAGGATAGTGTTAGGGTTAGGGTTAGGGTTAGCATCAGCCTTAGGATAGTGATAGTGTTAGGGTTAGAATCAGCCCTAGGATAGTGTTAGGGTTAGGGTTAGGGTTAGCATCAGCCCTAGGGTAGTGTTAGAGTTAGGGTTAGCCTCAGCCCTAGGAGAGTGTCAGGGTTAGGGTTAGGGTTAGCATCAGCCCTAGGATAGTGTTAGTGTTAGGGTTAGCATCAGCGCGAACATAGTGTTAGGGTTAGGGTTAGGTTTAGCATCAGCCCTAGGATAGTGTTAGGGTAAGGGTTAGGGTTAGCATCAGCTCTAAGATAGTGTTAGGGTTAGGGTTAGCCTCAGCCCTAGGAGAGTGTTAGGGTTAGGGTTAGGGTTAGCATCAGCCCTAGGATAGTGTTAGGGTTATTGTTAGCATCAGCCCTAGGATAGTGTTAGGGTTAGGGTTAGGGTTAGCATCAGCCGTAGGATAGTGTTAGGGTTAGGTTTAGCATCAGCCCTACGATAGTGTTAGCGTTATGGTTAGGTTTAGCATCAGCCCTAGGATAGTGTTATGGTAAGGGTTAGGGTAAGCATCAGCCCTACGATAGTGTTAGGGTTAGGGTTAGGGTTAGCATCAGCCCTAGGATAGTGTTAGGGTTAGAGTTAGCATCAGCCCTAGGATAGAGTAAGGGTTAGGGTTAGGGTTAGCATCAGCCCTAGGATAGTGTTAGGGTTAGGGCTAGGGTTAGCATCAGCCCTAGGATAGTGTTAGGGTTAGGGTTAGCCTCAGCCCTAGGAGAGTGTTAGGGTTAGGTTTAGGGTTACCATCAGCCCTAGGATAGTGTTAGGGTTAGGTATAGCATCAGCCCTAGGATAGTGTAGGGTTATGGTTAGGTTTAGCATCAGCCCTAGGATAGTGTTAGGGTAAGGGTTAGGGTTAGCATCAGCCCTAGGATAGTGTTAGGGATAGGGTTAGGGTTAGCATCAGCCCTAGAATAGTGTTAGGGTTAGGATTAGGGTTAGCTTCAGCCCTAGGATTGTGTTAGGGTTAGGGTTAGAATCAGCCGTAGGATAGTGTTAGGGTTAGGTTTAGGGTTAGCATCATCCGTAGGATAGTGTTAGGGTTAATGTTAGCCTCAGCCCTAGGATAGTGTTAGAGTTAGGGTTAGGGTTAGCATCAGCCCTAGGATAGTGTTAGGGTTAGGGTTAGGGTTAGCATCAGCCCTAGGATAGTGTTAGTGTTAGGGTTAGCATCAGCCCTAGAGTAGTGTTAGGGTTAGGGTTAGGGTTAGCATCAGACCTAGGATAGTGTTAGTGTTAGGGTTAGCATCAGCCCTAGGATAGTGTAGGGATAGGGTTAGGGTTAGCATCAGCCCTAGGATAGTGTTATTGTAAGGGTTAGGGTTAGCATCAGCCCTAGGATAGTGTTAGGGTTAGGGTTAGGGTTAGCATCAGCCCTAGGATAGTGTTAGGGTTAGGGTTAGGGTTAGCTTCAGCCCTAGGATAGTGTTAGAATTAGGGTTAGCATGAGCCCTAGGATATTGTTAGGGTTAGGTTTAGGGTTAGCACCAGGCCTAGGATAGTGTTAGTTCTAGGGTTAGCATCAGCCTTAGGATAGTGTTAGGGGTAGGGTTAGGGTTAGTATCAGCCGTAGGATAGTGTTAGGGTTAGGGTTAGCCTCAGCCCTAGGATAGTGTTAGAGTTAGGGTTAGGGTTAGCATCAGCCCTAAGATAGTGTTAGGGTTAGGGTTAGGGTTATGATTAGCATCAGCCCTAGGATAGTGTTAGGGTTAGGGTTAGGGTTAGCATCAGCCCAAGGATAGTGTTAGGGTTAGGGTTAGCATCAGCCTTAGGATAGTGTTAGGGTTAGGGTTATCATCAGCCCTAGGATAGTGTTAGGGTTAGGGTTAGGGTTAGCATCAGGCCTAGGATAGTGTTAGGGTTAGGGTTAGGGTTAGCATCAGCCCTAGGATAGTGTTAGGGTTAGGGTTAGCATCAGCCCTAGGATAGTGTTAGGGTTAGGGTTAGGGTTAGCACCAGGCCTAGGATAGTGTTAGTGTAAGGGTTAGCATCAGGCCTAGGATAGTGTTAGAGTTAGGGTTAGGGTTAGCATCAGCCCTAGGATAGTGTTAGGGTTAGGGTTAGCATCAGCCCTAGGATAGTGTTAGGGTTAGGGTTAGGGTTAGCTTCAGCCGTAGGATAGTGTTAGGGTTAGGGTTAGCATGAGCCCTAGGATATTGTTAGGGTTAGGGTTAGGGTTAGCTTCAGCCCTAGGATAGTGTTAGGATTAGGGTTAGCATGAGCCCTAGGATATTGTTAGGGTTAGGGTTAGGGTTAGCACCAGGCCTAGGATAGTGTTAGTTCTAGGGTTAGCATCAGGCCTAGGATAGTGTTAGGGTTAGGGTTAGGGTTAGCATCAGCCCTAGGATAGTGTTAGGGTTAGGGTTAGCATCAGCCCTAGGATAGTGTTAGGTTTAGGGTTAGGGTTATCACCAGGCCTAGGATAGTGTTAGTGTAAGGGTTAGCATCAGGCCTAGGATAGTGTTAGAGTTAGGGTTAGGGTTAGCATGAGCCCTAGGATAGAGTTAGGGTTAGGGTTAGCATCAGCCCTAGGATAGTGTTAGGGTTAGGTTTGGGTAAGCATCAGCCCAAGGATAGTGTTAGGGTTGGGGTTAGCATCAGCCCTAGGATAGTGTTAGGGTTAGGGTTAGGGTTAGCATCAGCCCTAGGATAGTGTTAGGGTTAGGGTTAGCCTCAGCCCTAGGAGAGTTGTAGGGTTAGCGTAAGGGTTAGCATCAGCCCTAGGATAGTGTTAGGGTTAGGGTTAAGGTTAACATCACCCCTAGGATAGTGTTAGGGTTAGGGTTAGCATCAGCGCTAGGATTGTGTTAGGGTTAGGGTTAGAATCAGCCGTAGGATAGTGTTAGGGTTAGGTTTAGGGTTAGCATCAGCCGTAGGATAGTGTTAGGGTTAGGGTTAGCCTCAGCCCTAGGATAGTGTTAGAGTTAGGGTTAGGGTTAGCATCAGCCTTAGGATAGTGTTAGGGTTAGGGTTAGGGTTAGCATCAGCCCTAGGATAGTGTTAGTGTTAGGGTTAGCATCAGCCCTAGGATAGTGTTAGGGTTAGGGTTAGGGTTAGCATCAGGCCTAGGATAGTGTTAGTGTTAGGGTTAGCATCAGCCCTAGGATAGTGTAGGGTTAGCGTTAGGGTTAGCATCAGCCCTAGGATAGTGTTATTGTAAGGGTTAGGGTTAGCATCAGCCCTAGGATAGTGTTAGGGTTAGGGTTAGGGTTAGCATCAGCCCTAGGATAGTGTTAGGGTTAGGGTTAGGGTTAGCTTCAGCCCTAGGATAGTGTTAGGGTTAGGGTTAGCATGAGCCCTAGGATATTGTTAGGGTTAGGTTTAGGGATAGCACCAGGCCTAGGATAGTGTTAGTTCTAGGGTTAGCATCAGCCTTAGGATAGTGTTAGGGGTAGGGTTAGGGTTAGTATTAGCCGTAGGACAGTGTTAGGGTTAGGGTTAGCCTCAGCCCTAGGATAGTGTTAGAGTTAGGGTTAGGGTTAGCATCAGCCCTAAGATAGTGTTAGGGTTCGGGTTAGGGTTATGATTAGCATCATCCCTAGGATAGTGTTAGGGTTAGGGTTAGGGTTAGCATCAGCCCTAGGATAGTGTTAGGTTTAGGGTTAGCATCAGCCCTAGGATAGTGTTAGGGTTAGGGTTAGGGTGAGCATCAGTCCTAGGATAGTGTTAGGGTTAGGGTAAGCCTCAGCCCTAGGAGAGTTGTAGGGTTAGGGTTAGGGTTAGCATCAGCCCTAGGATAGTGTTAGGGTTAGGGTTAAGGTTAGCATCAGTCCTAGGATAGTGTTAGAGTTAGGGTTAGCATCAGCCCTAGGATAGTGTTAGGGTTAGGGTTAGGGTTAGCACCAGGCCTAGGATAGTGTTAGTGTTAGGGTTAGCATCAGCCTTAGGATAGTGTTAGGGGTAGGGTTAGGGTTAGTATCAGCCGTAGGATAGTGTTATGGTTAGGGTTAGCCTCAGCCCTAGGATAGTGTTAGAGTTAGGTTTAGGGTTAGCATCAGCCCTAAGATAGTGTTAGAGTTAAGGTTAGGGTTAGCATCAGCCCTAGTATAGTGTTAGGGTTAGGGTTAGCATCAGCCCTAGTATAGTGTTAGGGTTAGGGTTATCATCAGCCCTAGGATAGTGTTAGGGTTAGGGTTCGGGTTAGCATCAGGCCTAGGATAGTGTTAGGGTTAGGGTTAGGGTTAGCATCAGCCCTAGGATAGTGTTAGGCTTAGGGTTAGCATCAGCCCTAGGATAGTGTTAGGGTTAGGGTTAGGGTTATCACCAGGCCTAGGATAGTGTTAGTGTAAGGGTTAGCATCAGGCCTAGGATAGTGTTAGAGTTAGGGTTAGGGTTAGCATCAGCCCTAGGATAGTGTTAGGGTTAGGGTTAGCATCAGCCCTAGGATAGTGTTAGGGTTAGGTTTGGGTAAGCATCAGCCCTAGGATAGTGTTAGGGTTAGGGTTAGCATCAGCCCTAGGATAGTGTTAGGGTTAGGGTTAGGGTTAGCATCAGCCCTAGGATAGTGTTAGGGTTAGGGTTAGCCTCAGCCCTAGGAGAGTTGTAGGGTTAGCGTAAGGGTTAGCATCAGCCCTAGGATAGTGTTAGGGTTAGGGTTAAGGTTAGCATCAGCCCTAGGATAGTGTTAGGGTTAGGGTTAGCATCAGCCCTAGAATAGTGTTAGGGTTAGGGTTAGGGTTAGCACCAGGCCTAGGATAGTGTTAGTGTTAGGGTTAGAATCAGCCTTAGGATAGTGTTATGGTTAGGTTTAGGGTTAGCATCAGCCCTAGTATAGTGTTAGGGTTAGTGTTAGCATCAGCCCTAGGATAGTGTTAGGGTTAGGGTTAGCCTCAGCCCTAGGAGAGTGTTAGGGTTAGGGTTAGCATCAGCCCTAGGATAGTGTTAGGGTTAGGGTTAGGGTTAGCATCAGCCCTAGGATAGTGTTAGGGTTAGGGTTAGACTCAGCCCTAGTAGAGTTGTAGGGTTAGGGTTAGGGTTAGCATCAGCCCTAGGACAGTGTTAGGGTTAGGGTTAAGGTTAACATCACCCCTAGGATAGTGTTAGGGTTAGGGTTAGCATCAGCGCTACGATTGTGTTAGGGTTAGGGTTAGAATCAGCCGTAGGATAGTGTTAGGGTTAGGTTTAGGGTTAGCATCAGCCGTAGGATAGTGTTAGGGTTAGGGTTAGCCTCAGCCCTAGGATAGTGTTAGAGTTAGGGTTAGGGTTAGCATCAGCCCTAGGATAGTGTTAGGGTTAGGGTTAGGGTTAGCATCAGCCCCAGGATAGTGTTAGTGTTAGGGTTAGCATCAGCCCTAGGATAGTGTTAGGGTTAGGGTTAGGGATAGCATCAGGGCTTGGATAGTGTTAGTGTTATGGTTAGCATCAGCCCTAGGATAGTGCAGGGTTAGGGTTAGGGTTAGCATCAGCCCTAGGATAGTGTTATTGTAAGGGTTAGGGTTAGCATCAGCCCTAGGATAGTGTTAGGGTTAGGGTTAGGGTTAGCATCAGCCCTAGGATAGTGTTAGGGTTAGGGTTAGGGTTAGCTTCAGCCCTAGGATAGTGTTAGGGTTAGGGTTAGCATGAGCCCTAGGATATTGTTAGGGTTAGGTTTAGGGTTAGCACCAGGCCTAGGATAGTGTTAGTTCTAGGGTTATCATCAGCCTTAGGATAGTGTTAGGGGTAGGGTTATGGTTAGTATCAGCCGTAGGATAGTGTTAGGGTTAGGGTTAGCCTCAGCCCTAGGATAGTGTTAGAGTTAGGGTTAGGGTTAGCATCAGCCCTAACATAGTGTTAGGGTTAGGGTTATGATTAGCATCAGCCCTAGGATAGTGTTAGGGTTAGGGTTAGGGTTAGCATCAGCCCAAGGATAGTGTTAGGGTTAGGGTTAGCATCAGCCTTAGGATAGTGTTAGGGTTAGGGTTAGGGTTAGCATCAGCCCTAGGATAGTGTTAGTGTTAGGGTTATCATCAGCCCTAGGATAGTGTTAGGGTTAGGGTTAGGGTTAGCATCAGGCCTAGGATAGTATTAGGGTTAGTGTTAGGGTTAGCATCAGCCCTAGGATAGTGTTAGGGTTAGGGTTAGCATCAGCCCTAGGATAGTGTTAGGGTTAGGGTTAGGGTTAGCACCAGGCCTAGGATAGTGTTAGTGTAAGGGTTAGCATCAGGCCAAGGATAGTGTTAGAGTTAGGGTTAGGGTTAGCATCAGCCCTAGGATAGTGTTAGGGTTAGGGTTAGCATCAGCCCTAGGATAGTGTTAGGGTTAGGGTTAGGGTTAGCTTCAGCCCTAGGATAGTGTTAGGGTTAGGGTTAGCATGAGCCCTAGGATATTGTTAGGGTTAGGGTTAGGGTTAGCTTCAGCCCTAGGATAGTGTTAGGGTTAGGGTTAGCATGAGCCCTAGGATATTGTTAGGGTTAGGGTTAGGGTTAGCACCAGGCCTAGGATAGTGTTAATTCTAGGGTTAGCATCAGCCTTAGGATAGTGTTAGGGGTAGGGTTAGGGTTAGTATTAGCCGTAGGATAGTGTTAGGGTTAGGGTTAGCCTCAGCCCTAGGATATTGTTAGAGTTAGGGTTAGGGTTAGCATCAGCCCTAAGATAGTGTTAGGGTTAGGGTTAGGGTTATGATTAGCATCAGCCCTAGGATAGTGTTACGGTTAGGGTTAGCATCAGCCCTAGGATAGTGTTAGGGTTAGGGTTAGGGTTATCACCAGGCCTAGGATAGTGTTAGTGTAAGGGTTAGCATCAGGTCTAGGATAGTGTTAGAGTTAATGTTAGGGTTAGCATCAGCCCTAGGATAGTGTTAGGGTTAGGGTTAGCATCAGCCCTAGGATATTGTTAGGGTTAGGTTTGGGTAAGCATCAGCCCTAGGATAGTGTTAGGGTTAGGGTTAGGATCAGCCCTAGGATAGTGTTAGGGTTAGGGTTAGGGTTAGCATCAGCCCTAGGATAGTGTTAGGGTTAGGGTTAGCCTCAGCCCTAGGAGAGTTGTAGGGTTATCGTAAGGGTTAGCATCAGCCCTAGGATAGTGTTAGGGTTAGGGTTAAGGTTAGCATCAGCCCTAGGATAGTGTTAGGGTTAGGGTTAGCATCAGCCCTAGGATAGTGTTAGGGTTATGGTTAGGGTTAGCACCAGGCCTAGGATAGTGTTAGTGTTAGGGTTAGAATCAGCCTTAGGATAGTGTTAGGGTTAGGTTTAGGGTTAGCGTCAGCCCTAGTATAGTGTTAGGGTTAGTGTTAGCATCAGCCCTAGGATAGTGTTAGGGTTAGGGTTAGCCTCAGCCCTAGGAGAGTGTTAGGGTTAGGGTTAGCATCAGCCCTAGGATAGTGTTAGGGTTAGGGTTAGGGTTAGCATCAGCCCTAGGATAGTGTTAGGGTTAGGGTTAGTCTCAGCCCTAGTAGAGTTGTAGGGTTAGGGTTAGGGTTAGCATCAGCCCTAGGATAGTGTTAGGGTTAGGGTTAGCATCAGCCATAGGATAGTGTTAGGGTTATGGTTAGGGTTAGCACCAGGCCTAGGATAGTGTTAGTGTTAGGGTTAGAATCAGCCTTAGGATAGTGTTAGGGTTAGGTTTAGGGTTAGCGTCAGCCCTAGTATAGTGTTAGGGTTAGTGTTAGCATCAGCCCTAGGATAGTGTTAGGGTTAGGGTTAGCCTCAGCCCTAGGAGAGTGTTAGGGTTAGGGTTAGCATCAGCCCTAGGATAATGTTAGGGTTAGGGTTAGGGTTAGCATCAGCCCTAGGATAGTGTTAGGGTTAGGGTTAGTCTCAGCCCTAGTAGAGTTGTAGGGTTAGGGTTAGGGTTAGCATCAGCCCTAGGATAGTGTTAGGGTTAGGGTTAAGGTTAACATCACCCCTAGGTTAGTGTTAGGGTTAGGGTTAGCATCAGCGCTAGGATTGTGTTAGGGTTAGGGTTAGAATCAGCCGTAGGATAGTATTAGGGTTAGGTTTAGGGTTAGCATCAGCCGTAGGATAGTGTTAGGGTTAGGGTTAGCCTCAGCCCTAGGATAGTGTTAGAGTTAGGGTTAGGGTTAGCATCAGCCCTAGGATAGTGTTAGGTTTAGGGTTAGGGTTAGCATCAACCCTAGGATAGTGTTAGTGTTAGGGTTAGCATCAGCCCTAGGATAATGTTAGGGTTAGGGTTAGGGTTAGCATCAGGCCTAGGATAGTGTTAGTGTTAGGGTTAGCATCATCCCTAGGATAGTGTAGGGTTAGGGTTAGGGTTAGCATCAACCCTAGGATAGTGTTATTGTAAGGGTTAGGGTTAGCATCAGCCCTAGGATAGTGTTAGGGTTAGGGTTAGGGTTAGCATCAGCCCTAGGATAGTGTTAGGGTTAGGGTTAGGGTTAGCTTCAGCCCTAGGATAGTGTTAGGGTTAGGGTTAGGATGAGCCCTAGGATATTGTTAGGGTTAGGTTTAGGGTTAGCACCAGGCCTAGGATAGTGTTAGTTCTAGGGTTAGCATCAGCCTTAGGATAGTGTTAGGGGTAGGGTTAAGGTTAGTATCAGCCGTAGGATAGTGTTAGGGTTAGGGTTAGCCTCAGCCCTAGGATAGTGTTAGAGTTAGGGTTAGGGTTAGCATCAGCCCTAAGATAGTGTTAGGGTTAGGGTTAGGGTTATGATTAGCATCAGCACTAGGATAGTGTTAGGGTTAGGGTTAGGGTTAGCATCAGCCCAAGGATAGTGTTAGGGTTAGGGTTAGCATCAGCCTTAGGATAGTGTTAGGGTTAGGGTTAGGGTTAGCATCAGCCCTAGGATAGTGTTAGGGTTAGGGTTATCATCAGCCCTAGGATTGTGTTAGGGTTAGGGTTAGGGTTAGCATCAGGCCTAGGATAGTGTTAGGGTTAGGGTTAGGGTTAGCATCAGCCCTAGGATAGTGTTAGGGTTAGGGTTAGCATCAGCCCTAGGATAGTGTTAGGGTTAGGGTTAGGGTTAGCACCAGGCCTAGGATAGTGTTAGTGTAAGGGTTAGCATCAGGCCTAGGATAGTGTTAGAGTTAGGGTTAGGGTTAGCATCAGCCCTAGGATAGTGTTAGGGTTAGGGTTAGCATCAGCCCTAGGATAGTGTTAGGGTTAGGTTTGGGTAAGCATCAGCCCTAGGATTGTGTTAGGGTTAGGGTTAGGATCAGCCCTAGGATAGTGTTAGGGTTAAGGTTAGGGTTAGCATCAGCCCTAGGATAGTGTTAGGGTTAGGGTTAGCCTCAGCCCTAGGAGAGTTGTAGGGTTAGCGTAAGGGTTAGCATCAGCCCTAGGATAGTGTTAGGGTTAGGGTTAAGGTTAGCATCAGCCCTAGGATAGTGTTAGGGTTAGGGTTACCATCAGCCCTAGGATAGTGTTAGGGTTATGGTTAGGGTTAGCACCAGGCCTAGGATAGTGTTAGTGTTAGGGTTAGAATCAGCCTTAGGATAGTGTTAGGGTTAGGTTTAGGGTTAGCATCAGCCCTAGTATAGTGTTAGGGTTAGTGTTAGCATCAGCCCTAGGATAGTGTTAGGGTTAGGGTTAGCCTCAGCCCTAGGATAGTGTTAGGGTTAGGGTTAGGGTTAGCATCAGCCCTAGGATAGTGTTAGGGTTAGGGTTAGTCTCAGCCCTAGTAGAGTTGTAGGGTTAGGGTTAGGGTTAGCATCAGGCCTAGGATAGTGTTAGTGTTAGGGTTAGCATCAGCCCTAGGATAGTGTTAGGGTTAGGGTTAGTCTCAGCCCTAGTAGAGTTGTAGGGTTAGGGTTAGGGTTAGCATCAGCCCTAGGATAGTGTTAGGGTTAGGGTTAGCCTCAGCCCTAGGATAGTGTTAGGGTTAGGGTTAAGGTTAACATCACCCCTAGGATAGTGTTAGGGTTAGGGTTAGCATCAGCGCTAGGATTGTGTTAGGGTTAGGGTTAGAATCAGCCATAGGATAGTGTTAGGGTTAGGTTTAGGGTTAGCATCAGCCGTAGGATAGTGTTAGGGTTAGGGTTAGCCTCAGCCCTAGGATAGTGTTAGAGTTAGGGTTAGGGTTAGAATCAGCCCTAGGATAGTGTTAGGTTTAGGGTTAGGGTTAGCATCAGCCCTAGGATAGTGTTAGTGTTAGGGTTAGCATCAGCCCTAGGATAGTGTTAGGGTTAGGGTTAGGGTTAGCATCAGGCCTAGGATAGTGTTAGTGTTAGGGTTAGCATCAGCCCTAGGATAGTGTAGGGTTAGGGTTAGGGTTAGCATCAGCCCTAGGATAGTGTTATTGTAAGGGTTAGGGTTAGCATCAGCCCTAGGATAGTGTTAGGGTTAGGGTTAGGGTTAGCATCAGCCCTAGGATAGTGTTAGGGTTAGGGTTAGGGTTAGCTTCAGCCCTAGGATAGTGTTAGGGTTAGGGTTTGGATGAGCCCTAGGATATTGTTAGGGTTAGGTTTAGGGTTAGCACCAGGCCTAGGATAGTGTTAGTTCTAGGGTTAGCATCAGCCTTAGGATAGTGTTAGGGGTAGGGTTAAGGTTAGTATCAGCCGTAGGATAGTGTTAGGGTTAGGGTTAGCCTCAGCCCTAGGATAGTGTTAGAGTTAGGGTTAGGGTTAGCATCAGCCCTAAGATAGTGTTAGGGTTAGGGTTAGGGTTATGATTAGCATCAGCACTAGGATAGTGTTAGGGTTAGGGTTAGGGTTAGCATCAGCCCAAGGATAGTGTTAGGGTTAGGGTTAGCATCAGCCTTAGGATAGTGTTAGGGTTAGGGTTAGGGTTAGCATCAGCCCTAGGATAGTGTTAGGGTTAGGGTTATCATCAGCCCTAGGATAGTGTTAGGGTTAGGGTTAGGGTTAGCATCAGGCCTAGGATAGTGTTAGGGTTAGGGTTAGGGTTAGCATCAGCCCTAGGATAGTGTTAGGGTTAGGGTTAGCATCAGCCCTAGGATAGTGTTAGGGTAAGGGTTAGGGTTAGCACCAGGCCTAGGATAGTGTTAGTGTAAGGGTTAGCATCAGGCCTAGTATAGTGTTAGAGTTAGGGTTAGGGTTAGCATCAGCCCTAGGATAGTGTTAGGGTTAGGGTTAGCATCAGCCCTAGGATAGTGTTAGGGTTAGGGTTAGGGTTAGCTTCAGCCCTAGGATAGTGTTAGGGTTAGGGTTAGCATGAGCCCTAGGATATTGGTAGGGTTAGGATTAGGGTTAGCTGCAGCCCTAGGATAGTTTTAGGGTTAGGGTTAGCATGAGCCCTAGGATATTGTTAGGGTTAGGGTTAGGGTTAGCACAGGCCTAGGATAGTGTTAGTTCTAGGGTTAGCATCAGCCTTAGGATAGTGTTAGGGGTAGGGTTAGCGTTAGTATTAGCCGTAGGATAGTGTTAGGGTTAGGGTTAGCCTCAGCCCTAGGATAGTGTTAGAGTTAGGGTTAGGGTTAGCATCAGCCCTAAGATAGTGTTAGGGTTAGGGTTAGGGTTATGATTAGCATCAGCCCTAGGATAGTGTTAGGGTTAGGGTTAGGGTTAGCATCAGCCCTAGGATAGTGTTAGGGTTAGGGTTAGCATCAGCCCTAGGATAGTGTTAGCGTTAGGGTTAGGGTGAGCATCAGTCCTAGGATAGTGTTAGGGTTAGGGTTAGCATCAGCCCTAGGATAGTGTTAGGGTTAGGGTTAGGGTTAGCATCAGGCCTATGATAGTGTTAGTGTTATGGTTAGCATCAGCCCTAGGATAGTGTAGGGTTAGGGTTAGGGTTAGCATCAGCCCTAGGATAGTGTTATTGTAAGGGTTAGGGTTAGCATCAGCCCTAGGATAGTGTTAGGGTTAGGGTTAGGGTTAGCATCAGCCCTAGGATAGTGTTAGGGTTAGGGTTAGGGTTAGCTTCAGCCCTAGGATAGTGTTAGGGTTAGGGTTAGCATGAGCCCTAGGATATTGTTAGGGTTAGGTTTAGGGTTAGCACCAGGCCTAGGATAGTGTTAGTTCTAGGGTTAGCATCAGCCTTAGGATAGTGTTAGGGGTAGGGTTATGGTTAGTATCAGCCGTAGGATAGTGTTAGGGTTAGGGTTAGCCTCAGCCCTAGGATAGTGTTAGAGTTAGGGTTAGGGTTAGCATCAGCCCTAAGATAGTGTTAGGGTTAGGGTTATGATTAGCATCAGCCCTAGGATAGTGTTAGGGTTAGGGTTAGGGTTAGCATCAGCCCAAGGATAGTGTTAGGGTTAGGGTTAGCATCAGCCTTAGGATAGTGTTAGGGTTAGGGTTAGGGTTAGCATCAGCCCTAGGATAGTGTTAGGGTTAGGGTTATCATCAGCCCTAGGATAGTGTTAGGGTTAGGGTTAGGGTTAGCATCAGGCCTAGGATAGTATTAGGGTTAGGGTTAGGGTTAGCATCAGCCCTAGGATAGTGTTAGGGTTAGGGTTAGCATCAGCCCTAGGATAGTGTTAGGGTTAGGGTTAGGGTTAGCACCAGGCCTAGGATAGTGTTAGTGTAAGGGTTAGCATCAGGCCTAGGATAGTGTTAGAGTTAGGGTTAGGGTTAGCATCAGCCCTAGGATAGTGTTAGGGTTAGGGTTAGCATCAGCCCTAGGATAGTGTTAGGGTTAGGGTTAGCATCCGCCCTAGGATAGTGTTAGGGTTAGGGTTAGCATGAGCCCTAGGATATTGTTAGGGTTAGGGTTAGGGTTAGCTTCAGCCCTAGGATAGTGTTAGGGTTAGGGTTAGCATGAGCCCTAGGATATTGTTAGGGTTAGGGTTAGGGTTAGCACCAGGCCTAGGATAGTGTTAATTCTAGGGTTAGCATCAGCCTTAGGATAGTGTTAGGGGTAGGGTTATGGTTAGTATTAGCCGTAGGATAGTGTTAGGGTTAGGGTTAGCCTCAGCCCTAGGATATTGTTAGAGTTAGGGTTAGGGTTAGCATCAGCCCTAAGATAGTGTTAGGGTTAGGGTTAGGGTTATGATTAGCATCAGCCCTAGGATAGTGTTAGGGTTAGGGTTAGCATCAGCCCTATGATAGTGTTAGGGTTAGGGTTAGGGTTATCACCAGGCCTAGGATAGTGTTAGTGTAAGGGTTAGCATCAGGCCTAGGATAGTGTTAGAGTTGGTGTTAGGGTTAGCATCAGCCCTAGGATAGTGTTAGGGTTAGGTTTGGGTAAGCATCAGCCCTAGGATAGTGTTAGGGTTAGGGTTAGGATCAGCCCTAGGATAGTGTTAGGGTTAGGGTTAGGGTTAGCATCAGCCCTAGGATAGTGTTAGGGTTAGGGTTAGCCTCAGCCCTAGGAGAGGTGTAGGGTTAGCGTAAGGGTTAGCATCAGCCCTAGGATAGTGTTAGGGTTAGGGTTAAGGTTAGCATCAGCCCTAGGATAGTGTTAGGGTTAGGGTTAGCATCAGCCCTAGGATAGTGTTAGGGTTATGGTTAGGGTTAGCACCAGGCCTATGATAGTGTTAGTGTTAGGGTTAGAATCTGCCTTAGGATAGTGTTAGGGTTAGGTTTAGGGTTAGCATCAGCCCTAGTATAGTGTTAGGGTTAGTGTTAGCATCAGCCCTAGGATAGTGTTAGGGTTAGGGTTACCCTCAGCCCTAGGAGAGTGTTAGGGTTAGGGTTAGCATCAGCCCTAGGATAGTGTTAGGGTTAGGGTTAGGGTTAGCATCAGCCCTAGGATAGTGTTAGGGTTAAGGTTAGTCTCAGCCCTAGTAGAGTTGTAGGGTTAGGGTTAGGGTTAGCATCAGCCCTAGGATAGTGTTAGGGTTAGGGTTAAGGTTAACATCACCCCTAGGATACTGTTAGGGTTAGGGTTAGCATCAGCGCTAGGATTGTGTTAGGGTTAGGGTTAGAATCAGCCGTAGGATAGTGTTAGGGTTAGGTTTAGGGTTAGCATCAGCCGTAGGATAGTGTTAGGGTTAGGGTTAGCCTCAGCCCTAGGATAGTGTTAGAGTTAGGGTTAGGGTTAGCATCAGCCCTAGGATAGTGTTAGGGTTAGGGTTAGGGTTAGCATCAGCCCTAGGATAGTGTTAGTGTTAGGGTTAGCATCAGCCCTAGGATAGTGTTAGGGTTAGGGTTAGGGTTAGCATCAGGCCTAGGATAGTGTTAGTGTTAGGGTTAGCATCAGCCCTAGGATAGTGTAGGGTTAGGGTTAGGGTTAGCATCAGCCCTAGGATAGTGTTATTGTAAGGGTTAGGGTTAGCATCAGCCCAAGGATAGTGTTAGGGTTAGGGTTAGGGTTAGCATCAGCCCTAGGATAGTGTTAGGGTTAGGGTTAGGGTTAGCTTCAGCCCTAGGATAGTGTTAGGGTTAGGGTTAGCATGAGCCCTAGGATATTGTTAGGGTTAGGTTTAGGGTTAGCACCAGGCCTAGGATAGTGTTAGTTCTAGGGTTAGCATCAGCCTTAGGATAGTGTTAGGGGTAGGGTTAGGGTTAGTATCAGCCGTAGGATAGTGTTAGGGTTAGGGTTAGCCTCAGCCCTAGGATAGTGTTAGAGTTAGGGTTAGGGTTAGCATCAGCCCTAAGATAGTGTTAGGGTTAGGGTTAGGGTTATGATTAGCATCAGCCCTAGGATAGTGTTAGGGTTAGGGTTAGGGTTAGCATCAGCCCAAGGATAGTGTTAGGGTTAGGGTTAGCATCAGCCTTAGGATAGTGTTAGGGTTAGGGTTAGGGTTAGCATCAGCCCTAGGATAGTGTTAGGGTTAGGGTTATCATCAGCCCTAGGATAGTGTTAGGGTTAGGGTTAGGGTTAGCATCAGGCCTAGGATAGTATTAGGGTTAGGGTTAGGGTTAGCATCAGCCCTAGGATAGTGTTAGGGTTAGGGTTAGCATCAGCCCTAGGATAGTGTTAGGGTTAGGGTTAGGGTTAGCACCAGGCCTAGGATAGTGTTAGTGTAAGGGTTAGCATCAGGCCTAGGATAGTGTTAGAGTTAGGGTTAGGGTTAGCATCAGCCCTAGGATAGTGTTAGGGTTAGGGTTAGCATCAGCCCTAGGATAGTGTTAGGGTTAGGGTTAGGGTTAGCTTCAGCCCTAGGATAGTGTTAGGGTTAGGGTTAGCATGAGCCCTAGGATATTGTTAGGGTTAGGGTTAGGGTTAGCTTCAGCCCTAGGATAGTGTTAGGGTTAGGGTTAGCATGAGCCCTAGGATATTGTTAGGGTTAGGGTTAGGGTTAGCACCAGGCCTAGGATAGTGTTAATTCTAGGGTTAGCATCAGCCTTAGGATAGTGTTAGGGGTAGGGTTAGGGTTAGTATTAGCCGTAGGATAGTGTTAGGGTTAGGGTTAGCCTCAGCCCTAGGATATTGTAAGAGTTAGGGTTATGGTTAGCATCAGCCCTAAGATAGTGTTAGGGTTAGGGTTAGGGTTATGATTAGCATCAGCCCTAGGATAGTGTTAGGGTTAGGGTTAGCATCAGCCCTATGATAGTGTTAGGGTTAGGGTTAGGGTTATCACCAGGCCTAGGATAGTGTTAGTGTAAGGGTTAGCATCAGGCCTAGGATAGTGTTAGAGTTGGTGTTAGGGTTAGCATCAGCCCTAGGATAGTGTTAGGGTTAGGGTTAGCATCAGCCCTAGGATAGTGTTAGGGTTAGGTTTGGGTAAGCATCAGCCCTAGGATAGTGTTAGGGTTAGGGTTAGGATCAGCCCTAGGATAGTGTTAGGGTTAGGGTTAGGGTTAGCATCAGCCCTAGGATAGTGTTAGGGTTAGGGTTAGCCTCAGCCCTAGGAGAGGTGTAGGGTTAGCGTAAGGGTTAGCATCAGCCCTAGGATAGTGTTAGGGTTAGGGTTAAGGTTAGTATCAGCCCTAGGATAGTGTTAGGGTTAGGGTTAGCATCAGCCCTAGGATAGTGTTAGGGTTATGGTTAGGGTTAGCACCAGGCCTAGGATAGTGTTAGTGTTAGGGTTAGAATCAGCCTTAGGATAGTGTTAGGGTTAGGTTTAGGGTTAGCATCAGCCCTAGTATAGTGTTAGGGTTAGTGTTAGCATCAGCCCTAGGATAGTGTTAGGGTTAGGGTTAGCCTCAGCCCTAGGAGAGTGTTAGGGTTAGGGTTAGCATCAGCCCTAGGATAGTGTTAGGGTTAGGGTTAGGGTTAGCATCAGCCCTAGGATAGTGTTAGGGTTAGGGTTAGTCTCAGCCCTAGTAGAGTTGTAGGGTTAGGGTTAGGGTTAGCATCAGCCCTAGGATAGTGTTAGGGTTAGGGTTAAGGTTAACATCACCCCTAGGATAGTGTTAGGGTTAGGGTTAGCATCAGCGCTAGGATTGTGTTAGGGTTAGGGTTAGAATCAGCCGTAGGATAGTGTTAGGGTTAGGTTTAGGGTTAGCATCAGCCGTAGGATAGTGTTAGGGTTAGGGTTAGCCTCAGCCCTAGGATAGTGTTAGAGTTAGGGTTAGGGTTAGCATCAGCCCTAGGATAGTGTTAGGGTTAGGGTTAGGGTTAGCATCAGCCCTAGGATAGTGTTAGTGTTAGGGTTAGCATCAGCCCTAGGATAGTGTTAGGGTTAGGGTTAGGGTTAGCATCAGGCCTAGGATAGTGTTAGTGTTAGGGTTAGCATCAGCCCTAGGATAGTGTAGGGTTAGGGTTAGGGTTAGCATCAGCCCTAGGATAGTGTTATTGTAAGGGTTAGGGTTAGCATCAGCCCAAGGATAGTGTTAGGGTTAGGGTTAGGGTTAGCATCAGCCCTAGGATAGTGTTAGGGTTAGGGTTAGGGTTAGCTTCAGCCCTAGGATAGTGTTAGGGTTAGGGTTAGCATGAGCCCTAGGATATTGTTAGGGTTAGGTTTAGGGTTAGCACCAGGCCTAGGATAGTGTTAGTTCTAGGGTTAGCATCAGCCTTAGGATAGTGTTAGGGGTAGGGTTAGGGTTAGTATCAGCCGTAGGATAGTGTTAGGGTTAGGGTTAGCCTCAGCCCTAGGATAGTGTTAGAGTTAGGGTTAGGGTTAGCATCAGCCCTAAGATAGTGTTAGGGTTAGGGTTAGGGTTATGATTAGCATCAGCCCTAGGATAGTGTTAGGGTTAGGGTTAGGGTTAGCATCAGCCCAAGGATAGTGTTAGGGTTAGGGTTAGCATCAGCCTTAGGATAGTGTTAGGGTTAGGGTTAGGGTTAGCATCAGCCCTAGGATAGTGTTAGGGTTAGGGTTAGGGTTAGCATCAGCCCTAGGATAGTGTTAGGGTTAGGGTTAGGGTTAGCATCAGCCCTAGGATAGTGTTAGGGTTAGGGTTAGGGTTAGCATGAGCCCTAGGATAATGTTAGGGTTAGGGTTAGCCTCAGCCCTAGGAGAGTGTTAGCGTTAGATTTAGGGTTAGCATCAGCCCTAGGATAGTGTTAGGGTTAGGGATAGCATCAGCCCTAGGATAGTGTTAGGGTAATCGTTAGGTTTAGCATCAGCCCTAGGATAGTGTTACGGTAAGGGTTAGGGTTAGCATCAGCCTAGGATAGTGTTAGGGTTAGGGTTAGGGTTAGCATCAGCCTTAGGATAGTGATAGTGTTAGGGTTAGAATCAGCCCTAGGATAGTGTTAGGGTTAGGGTTAGTGTTAGCATCAGCCCTAGGGTAGTGTTAGAGTTAGGGTTAGCCTCAGCCCTAGGAGAGTGTCAGGGTTAGGGTTAGGGTTAGCATCAGCCCTAGGATAGTGTTAGTGTTAGGGTTAGCATCAGCGCGAACATAGTGTTAGGGTTAGGGTTAGGTTTAGCATCAGCCCTAGGATAGTGTTAGGGTAAGGGTTAGGGTTAGCATCAGCTCTAAGATAGTGTTAGGGTTAGGGTTAGCCTCAGCCCTAGGAGAGTGTTAGGGTTAGGGTTAGGGTTAGCATCAGCCCTAGGATAGTGTTAGGGTTATTGTTAGCATCAGCCCTAGGATAGTGTTAGGGTTAGGGTTAGGGTTAGCATCAGCCGTAGGATAGTGTTAGGGTTAGGTTTAGCATCAGCCCTACGATAGTGTTAGCGTTATGGTTAGGTTTAGCATCAGCCCTAGGATAGTGTTATGGTAAGGGTTAGGGTAAGCATCAGCCCTACGATAGTGTTAGGGTTAGGGTTAGGGTTAGCATCAGCCCTAGGATAGTGTTAGGGTTAGAGGTAGCATCAGCCCTAGGATAGAGTAAGGGTTAGGGTTAGGGTTAGCATCAGCCCTAGGATAGTGTTAGGGTTAGGGCTAGGGTTAGCATCAGCCCTAGGATAGTGTTAGGGTTAGGGTTAGCCTCAGCCCTAGGAGAGTGTTAGGGTTAGGTTTAGGGTTACCATCAGCCCTAGGATAGTGTTAGGGTTAGGTATAGCATCAGCCCTAGGATAGTGTAGGGTTATGGTTAGGTTTAGCATCAGCCCTAGGATAGTGTTAGGGTAAGGGTTAGGGTTAGCATCAGCCCTAGGATAGTGTTAGGGATAGGGTTAGGGTTAGCATCAGCCCTAGAATAGTGTTAGGGTTAGGATTAGGGTTAGCTTCAGCCCTAGGATTGTGTTAGGGTTAGGGTTAGAATCAGCCGTAGGATAGTGTTAGGGTTAGGTTTAGGGTTAGCATCATCCGTAGGATAGTGTTAGGGTTAATGTTAGCCTCAGCCCTAGGATAGTGTTAGAGTTAGGGTTAGGGTTAGCATCAGCCCTAGGATAGTGTTAGGGTTAGGGTTAGGGTTAGCATCAGCCCTAGGATAGTGTTAGTGTTAGGGTTAGCATCAGCCCTAGAGTAGTGTTAGGGTTAGGGTTAGGGTTAGCATCAGACCTAGGATAGTGTTAGTGTTAGGGTTAGCATCAGCCCTAGGATAGTGTAGGGATAGGGTTAGGGTTAGCATCAGCCCTAGGATAGTGTTATTGTAAGGGTTAGGGTTAGCATCAGCCCTAGGATAGTGTTAGGGTTAGGGTTAGGGTTAGCATCAGCCCTAGGATAGTGTTAGGGTTAGGGTTAGGGTTAGCTTCAGCCCTAGGATAGTGTTAGAATTAGGGTTAGCATGAGCCCTAGGATATTGTTAGGGTTAGGTTTAGGGTTAGCACCAGGCCTAGGATAGTGTTAGTTCTAGGGTTAGCATCAGCCTTAGGATAGTGTTAGGGGTAGGGTTAGGGTTAGTATCAGCCGTAGGATAGTGTTAGGGTTAGGGTTAGCCTCAGCCCTAGGATAGTGTTAGAGTTAGGGTTAGGGTTAGCATCAGCCCTAAGATAGTGTTAGGGTTAGGGTTAGGGTTATGATTAGCATCAGCCCTAGGATAGTGTTAGGGTTAGGGTTAGGGTTAGCATCAGCCCAAGGATAGTGTTAGGGTTAGGGTTAGCATCAGCCTTAGGATAGTGTTAGGGTTAGGGTTATCATCAGCCCTAGGATAGTGTTAGGGTTAGGGTTAGGGTTAGCATCAGGCCTAGGATAGTGTTAGGGTTAGGGTTAGGGTTAGCATCAGCCCTAGGATAGTGTTAGGGTTAGGGTTAGCATCAGCCCTAGGATAGTGTTAGGGTTAGGGTTAGGGTTAGCACCAGGCCTAGGATAGTGTTAGTGTAAGGGTTAGCATCAGGCCTAGGATAGTGTTAGAGTTAGGGTTAGGGTTAGCATCAGCCCTAGGATAGTGTTAGGGTTAGGGTTAGCATCAGCCCTAGGATAGTGTTAGGGTTAGGGTTAGGGTTAGCTTCAGCCGTAGGATAGTGTTAGGGTTAGGGTTAGCATGAGCCCTAGGATATTGTTAGGGTTAGGGTTAGGGTTAGCTTCAGCCCTAGGATAGTGTTAGGATTAGGGTTAGCATGAGCCCTAGGATATTGTTAGGGTTAGGGTTAGGGTTAGCACCAGGCCTAGGATAGTGTTAGTTCTAGGGTTAGCATCAGGCCTAGGATAGTGTTAGGGTTAGGGTTAGGGTTAGCATCAGCCCTAGGATAGTGTTAGGGTTAGGGTTAGCATCAGCCCTAGGATAGTGTTAGGTTTAGGGTTAGGGTTATCACCAGGCCTAGGATAGTGTTAGTGTAAGGGTTAGCATCAGGCCTAGGATAGTGTTAGAGTTAGGGTTAGGGTTAGCATGAGCCCTAGGATAGAGTTAGGGTTAGGGTTAGCATCAGCCCTAGGATAGTGTTAGGGTTAGGTTTGGGTAAGCATCAGCCCTAGGATAGTGTTAGGGTTAGGGTTAGCATCAGCCCTAGGATAGTGTTAGGGTTAGGGTTAGGGTTAGCATCAGCCCTAGGATAGTGTTAGGGTTAGGGTTAGCCTCAGCCCTAGGAGAGTTGTAGGGTTAGCGTAAGGGTTAGCATCAGCCCTAGGATAGTGTTAGGGTTAGGGTTAAGGTTAACATCACCCCTAGGATAGTGTTAGGGTTAGGGTTAGCATCAGCGCTAGGATTGTGTTAGGGTTAGGGTTAGAATCAGCCGTAGGATAGTGTTAGGGTTAGGTTTAGGGTTAGCATCAGCCGTAGGATAGTGTTAGGGTTAGGGTTAGCCTCAGCCCTAGGATAGTGTTAGAGTTAGGGTTAGGGTTAGCATCAGCCTTAGGATAGTGTTAGGGTTAGGGTTAGGGTTAGCATCAGCCCTAGGATAGTGTTAGTGTTAGGGTTAGCATCAGCCCTAGGATAGTGTTAGGGTTAGGGTTAGGGTTAGCATCAGGCCTAGGATAGTGTTAGTGTTAGGGTTAGCATCAGCCCTAGGATAGTGTAGGGTTAGCGTTAGGGTTAGCATCAGCCCTAGGATAGTGTTATTGTAAGGGTTAGGGTTAGCATCAGCCCTAGGATAGTGTTAGGGTTAGGGTTAGGGTTAGCATCAGCCCTAGGATAGTGTTAGGGTTAGGGTTAGGGTTAGCTTCAGCCCTAGGATAGTGTTAGGGTTAGGGTTAGCATGAGCCCTAGGATATTGTTAGGGTTAGGTTTAGGGTTAGCACCAGGCCTAGGATAGTGTTAGTTCTAGGGTTAGCATCAGCCTTAGGATAGTGTTAGGGGTAGGGTTAGGGTTAGTATTAGCTGTAGGACAGTGTTAGGGTTAGGGTTAGCCTCAGCCCTAGGATAGTGTTAGAGTTAGGGTTAGGGTTAGCATCAGCCCTAAGATAGTGTTAGGGTTCGGGTTAGGGTTATGATTAGCATCATCCCTAGGATAGTGTTAGGGTTAGGGTTAGGGTTAGCATCAGCCCTAGGATAGTGTTAGGTTTAGGGTTAGCATCAGCCCTAGGATAGTGTTAGGGTTAGGGTTAGGGTGAGCATCAGTCCTAGGATAGTGTTAGGGTTAGGGTAAGCCTCAGCCCTAGGAGAGTTGTAGGGTTAGGGTTAGGGTTAGCATCAGCCCTAGGATAGTGTTAGGGTTAGGGTTAAGGTTAGCATCAGTCCTAGGATATTGTTAGAGTTAGGGTTAGCATCAGCCCAAGGATAGTGTTAGGGTTAGGGTTAGGGTTAGCACCAGGCCTAGGATAGTGTTAGTGTTAGGGTTAGCATCAGCCTTAGGATAGTGTTAGGGGTAGGGTTAGGGTTAGTATCAGCCGTAGGATAGTGTTATGGTTAGGGTTAGCCTCAGCCCTAGGATAGTGTTAGAGTTAGGTTTAGGGTTAGCATCAGCCCTAAGATAGTGTTAGAGTTAAGGTTAGGGTTAGCATCAGCCCTAGTATAGTGTTAGGGTTAGGGTTAGCATCAGCCCTAGTATAGTGTTAGCGTTAGGGTTATCATCAGCCCTAGGATAGTGTTAGGGTTAGGGTTCGGGTTAGCATCAGGCCTAGGATAGTGTTAGGGTTAGGGTTAGGGTTAGCATCAGCCCTAGGATAGTGTTAGGCTTAGGGTTAGCATCAGCCCTAGGATAGTGTTAGGGTTAGGGTTAGGGTTATCACCAGGCCTAGGATAGTGTTAGTGTAAGGGTTAGCATCAGGCCTAGGATAGTGTTAGAGTTAGGGTTAGGGTTAGCATCAGCCCTAGGATAGTGTTAGGGTTAGGGTTAGCATCAGCCCTAGGATAGTGTTAGGGTTAGGTTTGGGTAAGCATCAGCCCTAGGATAGTGTTAGGGTTAGGGTTAGCATCAGCCCTAGGATAGTGTTAGGGTTAGGGTTAGGGTTAGCATCAGCCCTAGGATAGTGTTAGGGTTAGGGTTAGCCTCAGCCCTAGGAGAGTTGTAGGGTTAGCGTAAGGGTTAGCATCAGCCCTAGGATAGTGTTAGGGTTAGGGTTAAGGTTAGCATCAGCCCTAGGATAGTGTTAGGGTTAGGGTTAGCATCAGCCCTAGAATAGTGTTAGGGTTAGGGTTAGGGTTAGCACCAGGCCTAGGATAGTGTTAGTGTTAGGGTTAGAATCAGCCTTAGGATAGTGTTATGGTTAGGTTTAGGGTTAGCATCAGCCCTAGTATAGTGTTAGGGTTAGTGTTAGCATCAGCCCTAGGATAGTGTTAGGGTTAGGGTTAGCCTCAGCCCTAGGAGAGTGTTAGGGTTAGGGTTAGCATCAGCCCTAGGATAGTGTTAGGGTTAGGGTTAGGGTTAGCATCAGCCCTAGGATAGTGTTAGGGTTAGGGTTAGACTCAGCCCTAGTAGAGTTGTAGGGTTAGGGTTAGGGTTAGCATCAGCCCTAGGATAGTGTTAGGGTTAGGGTTAAGGTTAACATCACCGCTAGGATAGTGTTAGGGTTAGGGTTAGCATCAGCGCTACGATTGTGTTAGGGTTAGGGTTAGAATCAGCAGTAGGATAGTGTTAGGGTTAGGTTTAGGGTTAGCATCAGCCGTAGGATAGTGTTAGGGTTAGGGTTAGCCTCAGCCCTAGGATAGTGTTAGAGTTAGGGTTAGGGTTAGCATCAGCCCTAGGATAGTGTTAGGGTTAGGGTTAGGGTTAGCATCAGCCCCAGGATAGTGTTAGTGTTAGGGTTAGCATCAGCCCTAGGATAGTGTTAGGGTTAGGGTTAGGGTTAGCATCAGGCCTTGGATAGTGTTAGTGTTATGGTTAGCATCAGCCCTAGGATAGTGTAGGGTTAGGGTTAGGGTTAGCATCAGCCCTAGGATAGTGTTATTGTAAGGGTTAGGGTTAGCATCAGCCCTAGGATAGTGTTAGGGTTAGGGTTAGGGTTAGCATCAGCCCTAGGATAGTGTTAGGGTTAGGGTTAGGGTTAGCTTCAGCCCTAGGATAGTGTTAGGGTTAGGGTTAGCATGAGCCCTAGGATATTGTTAGGGTTAGGTTTAGGGTTAGCACCAGGCCTAGGATAGTGTTAGTTCTAGGGTTATCATCAGCCTTAGGATAGTGTTAGGGGTAGGGTTATGGTTAGTATCAGCCGTAGGATAGTGTTAGGGTTAGGGTTAGCCTCAGCCCTAGGATAGTGTTAGAGTTAGGGTTAGGGTTAGCATCAGCCCTAACATAGTGTTAGGGTTAGGGTTATGATTAGCATCAGCCCTAGGATAGTGTTAGGGTTAGGGTTAGGGTTAGCATCAGCCCAAGGATAGTGTTAGGGTTAGGGTTAGCATCAGCCTTAGGATAGTGTTAGGGTTAGGGTTAGGGTTAGCATCAGCCCTAGGATAGTGTTAGTGTTAGGGTTATCATCAGCCCTAGGATAGTGTTAGGGTTAGGGTTAGGGTTAGCATCAGGCCTAGGATAGTATTAGGGTTAGTGTTAGGGTTAGCATCAGCCCTAGGATAGTGTTAGGGTTAGGGTTAGCATCAGCCCTAGGATAGTGTTAGGGTTAGGGTTAGGGTTAGCACCAGGCCTAGGATAGTGTTAGTGTAAGGGTTAGCATCAGGCCAAGGATAGTGTTAGAGTTAGGGTTAGGGTTAGCATCAGCCCTAGGATAGTGTTAGGGTTAGGGTTAGCATCAGCCCTAGGATAGTGTTAGGGTTAGGGTTAGGGTTAGCTTCAGCCCTAGGATAGTGTTAGGGTTAGGGTTAGCATGAGCCCTAGGATATTGTTAGGGTTAGGGTTAGGGTTAGCACCAGGCCTAGGATAGTGTTAATTCTAGGGTTAGCATCAGCCTTAGGATAGTGTTAGGGGTAGGGTTAGGGTTAGTATTAGCCGTAGGATAGTGTTAGGGTTAGGGTTAGCCTCAGCCCTAGGATATTGTTAGAGTTAGGGTTAGGGTTAGCATCAGCCCTAAGATAGTGTTAGGGTTAGGGTTAGGGTTATGATTAGCATCAGCCCTAGGATAGTGTTACGGTTAGGGTTAGCATCAGCCCTAGGATAGTGTTAGGGTTAGGGTTAGGGTTATCACCAGGCCTAGGATAGTGTTAGTGTAAGGGTTAGCATCAGGTCTAGGATAGTGTTAGAGTTAATGTTAGGGTTAGCATCAGCCCTAGGATAGTGTTAGGGTTAGGGTTAGCATCAGCCCTAGGATATTGTTAGGGTTAGGTTTGGGTAAGCATCAGCCCTAGGATAGTGTTAGGGTTAGGGTTAGGATCAGCCCTAGGATAGTGTTAGGGTTAGGGTTAGGGTTAGCATCAGCCCTAGGATAGTGTTAGGGTTAGGGTTAGCCTCAGCCCTAGGAGAGTTGTAGGGTTATCGTAAGGGTTAGCATCAGCCCTAGGATAGTGTTAGGGTTAGGGTTAAGGTTAGCATCAGCCCTAGGATAGTGTTAGGGTTAGGGTTAGCATCAGCCCTAGGATAGTGTTAGGGTTATGGTTAGGGTTAGCACCAGGCCTAGGATAGTGTTAGTGTTAGGGTTAGAATCAGCCTTAGGATAGTGTTAGGGTTAGGTTTAGGGTTAGCGTCAGCCCTAGTATAGTGTTAGGGTTAGTGTTAGCATCAGCCCTAGGATAGTGTTAGGGTTAGGGTTAGCCTCAGCCCTAGGAGAGTGTTAGGGTTAGGGTTAGCATCAGCCCTAGGATAGTGTTAGGGTTAGGGTTAGGGTTAGCATCAGCCCTAGGATAGTGTTAGGGTTAGGGTTAGTCTCAGCCCTAGTAGAGTTGTAGGGTTAGGGTTAGGGTTAGCATCAGCCCTAGGATAGTGTTAGGGTTAGGGTTAGCATCAGCCATAGGATAGTGTTAGGGTTATGGTTAGGGTTAGCACCAGGCCTAGGATAGTGTTAGTGTTAGGGTTAGAATCAGCCTTAGGATAGTGTTAGGGTTAGGTTTAGGGTTAGCGTCAGCCCTAGTATAGTGTTAGGGTTAGTGTTAGCATCAGCCCTAGGATAGTGTTAGGGTTAGGGTTAGCCTCAGCCCTAGGAGAGTGTTAGGGTTAGGGTTAGCATCAGCCCTAGGATAATGTTAGGGTTAGGGTTAGGGTTAGCATCAGCCCTAGGATAGTGTTAGGGTTAGGGTTAGTCTCAGCCCTAGTAGAGTTGTAGGGTTAGGGTTAGGGTTAGCATCAGCCCTAGGATAGTGTTAGGGTTAGGGTTAAGGTTAACATCACCCCTAGGTTAGTGTTAGGGTTAGGGTTAGCATCAGCGCTAGGATTGTGTTAGGGTTAGGGTTAGAATCAGCCGTAGGATAGTATTAGGGTTAGGTTTAGGGTTAGCATCAGCCGTAGGATAGTGTTAGGGTTAGGGTTAGCCTCAGCCCTAGGATAGTGTTAGAGTTAGGGTTAGGGTTAGCATCAGCCCTAGGATAGTGTTAGGTTTAGGGTTAGGGTTAGCATCAGCCCTAGGATAGTGTTAGTGTTAGGGTTAGCATCAGCCCTAGGATAATGTTAGGGTTAGGGTTAGGGTTAGCATCAGGCCTAGGATAGTGTTAGTGTTAGGGTTAGCATCATCCCTAGGATAGTGTAGGGTTAGGGTTAGGGTTAGCATCAACCCTAGGATAGTGTTATTGTAAGGGTTAGGGTTAGCATCAGCCCTAGGATAGTGTTAGGGTTAGGGTTAGGGTTAGCATCAGCCCTAGGATAGTGTTAGGGTTAGGGTTAGGGTTAGCTTCAGCCCTAGGATAGTGTTAGGGTTAGGGTTAGGATGAGCCCTAGGATATTGTTAGGGTTAGGTTTAGGGTTAGCACCAGGCCTAGGATAGTGTTAGTTCTAGGGTTAGCATCAGCCTTAGGATAGTGTTAGGGGTAGGGTTAAGGTTAGTATCAGCCGTAGGATAGTGTTAGGGTTAGGGTTAGCCTCAGCCCTAGGATAGTGTTAGAGTTAGGGTTAGGGTTAGCATCAGCCCTAAGATAGTGTTAGGGTTAGGGTTAGGGTTATGATTAGCATCAGCACTAGGATAGTGTTAGGGTTAGGGTTAGGGTTAGCATCAGCCCAAGGATAGTGTTAGGGTTAGGGTTAGCATCAGCCTTAGGATAGTGTTAGGGTTAGGGTTAGGGTTAGCATCAGCCCTAGGATAGTGTTAGGGTTAGGGTTATCATCAGCCCTAGGATAGTGTTAGGGTTAGGGTTAGGGTTAGCATCAGGCCTAGGATAGTGTTAGGGTTAGGGTTAGGGTTAGCATCAGCCCTAGGATAGTGTTAGGGTTAGGGTTAGCATCAGCCCTAGGATAGTGTTAGGGTTAGGGTTAGGGTTAGCACCAGGCCTAGGATAGTGTT
This sequence comes from Lemur catta, assembly GCF_020740605.2. Lineage (NCBI taxonomy): Eukaryota > Metazoa > Chordata > Mammalia > Primates > Lemuridae > Lemur > Lemur catta. Next base: position 107,708 of record NW_025423857.1, on the reverse strand, counting down.
AGTGTAAGGGTTAGCATCAGGCCTAGGATAGTGTTAGAGTTAGGGTTAGGGTTAGCATCAGCCCTAGGATAGTGTTAGGGTTAGGGTTAGCATCAGCCCTAGGATAGTGTTAGGGTTAGGTTTGGGTAAGCATCAGCCCTAGGATTGTGTTAGGGTTAGGGTTAGGATCAGCCCTAGGATAGTGTTAGGGTTAGGGTTAGGGTTAGCATCAGCCCTAGGATAGTGTTAGGGTTAGGGTTAGCCTCAGCCCTAGGAGAGTTGTAGGGTTAGCGTAAGGGTTAGCATCAGCCCTAGGATAGTGTTAGGGTTAGGGTTAAGGTTAGCATCAGCCCTAGGATAGTGTTAGGGTTAGGGTTACCATCAGCCCTAGGATAGTGTTAGGGTTATGGTTAGGGTTAGCACCAGGCCTAGGATAGTGTTAGTGTTAGGGTTAGAATCAGCCTTAGGATAGTGTTAGGGTTAGGTTTAGGGTTAGCATCAGCCCTAGTATAGTGTTAGGGTTAGTGTTAGCATCAGCCCTAGGATAGTGTTAGGGTTAGGGTTAGCCTCAGCCCTAGGATAGTGTTAGGGTTAGGGTTAGGGTTAGCATCAGCCCTAGGATAGTGTTAGGGTTAGGGTTAGTCTCAGCCCTAGTAGAGTTGTAGGGTTAGGGTTAGGGTTAGCATCAGGCCTAGGATAGTGTTAGTGTTAGGGTTAGCATCAGCCCTAGGATAGTGTTAGGGTTAGGGTTAGTCTCAGCCCTAGTAGAGTTGTAGGGTTAGGGTTAGGGTTAGCATCAGCCCTAGGATAGTGTTAGGGTTAGGGTTAGCCTCAGCCCTAGGATAGTGTTAGGGTTAGGGTTAAGGTTAACATCACCCCTAGGATACTGTTAGGGTTAGGGTTAGCATCAGCGCTAGGATTGTGTTAGGGTTAGGGTTAGAATCAGCCATAGGATAGTGTTAGGGTTAGGTTTAGGGTTAGCATCAGCCGTAGGATAGTGTTAGGGTTAGGGTTAGCCTCAGCCCTAGGATAGTGTTAGAGTTAGGGTTAGGGTTAGCATCAGCCCTAGGATAGTGTTAGGTTTAGGGTTAGGGTTAGCATCAGCCCTAGGATAGTGTTAGTGTTAGGGTTAGCATCAGCCCTAGGATAGTGTTAGGGTTAGGGTTAGGGTTAGCATCAGGCCTAGGATAGTGTTAGTGTTAGGGTTAGCATCAGCCCTAGGATAGTGTAGGGTTAGGGTTAGGGTTAGCATCAGCCCTAGGATAGTGTTATTGTAAGGGTTAGGGTTAGCATCAGCCCTAGGATAGTGTTAGGGTTAGGGTTAGGGTTAGCATCAGCCCTAGGATAGTGTTAGGGTTAGGGTTAGGGTTAGCTTCAGCCCTAGGATAGTGTTAGGGTTAGGGTTTGGATGAGCCCTAGGATATTGTTAGGGTTAGGTTTAGGGTTAGCACCAGGCCTAGGATAGTGTTAGTTCTAGGGTTAGCATCAGCCTTAGGATAGTGTTAGGGGTAGGGTTAAGGTTAGTATCAGCCGTAGGATAGTGTTAGGGTTAGGGTTAGCCTCAGCCCTAGGATAGTGTTAGAGTTAGGGTTAGGGTTAGCATCAGCCCTAAGATAGTGTTAGGGTTAGGGTTAGGGTTATGATTAGCATCAGCACTAGGATAGTGTTAGGGTTAGGGTTAGGGTTAGCATCAGCCCAAGGATAGTGTTAGGGTTAGGGTTAGCATCAGCCTTAGGATAGTGTTAGGGTTAGGGTTAGGGTTAGCATCAGCCCTAGGATAGTGTTAGGGTTAGGGTTATCATCAGCCCTAGGATAGTGTTAGGGTTAGGGTTAGGGTTAGCATCAGGCCTAGGATAGTGTTAGGGTTAGGGTTAGGGTTAGCATCAGCCCTAGGATAGTGTTAGGGTTAGGGTTAGCATCAGCCCTAGGATAGTGTTAGTGTTAGGGTTAGGTTTAGCACCAGGCCTAGGATAGTGTTAGTGTAAGGGTTAGCATCAGGCCTAGTATAGTGTTAGAGTTAGGGTTAGGGTTAGCATCAGCCCTAGGATAGTGTTAGGGTTAGGGTTAGCATCAGCCCTAGGATAGTGTTAGGGTTAGGGTTAGGGTTAGCTTCAGCCCTAGGATAGTGTTAGGGTTAGGGTTAGCATGAGCCCTAGGATATTGTTAGGGTTAGGGTTAGGGTTAGCTGCAGCCCTAGGATAGTGTTAGGGTTAGGGTTAGCATGAGCCCTAGGATATTGTTAGGGTTAGGGTTAGGGTTAGCACAGGCCTAGGATAGTGTTAGTTCTAGGGTTAGCATCAGCCTTAGGATAGTGTTAGGGGTAGGGTTAGCGTTAGTATTAGCCGTAGGATAGTGTTAGGGTTAGGGTTAGCCTCAGCCCTAGGATAGTGTTAGAGTTAGGGTTAGGGTTAGCATCAGCCCTAAGATAGTGTTAGGGTTAGGGTTAGGGTTATGATTAGCATCAGCCCTAGGATAGTGTTAGGGTTAGGGTTAGGGTTAGCATCAGCCCTAGGATAGTGTTAGGGTTAGGGTTAGCATCAGCCCTAGGATAGTGTTAGCGTTAGGGTTAGGGTGAGCATCAGTCCTAGGATAGTGTTAGGGTTAGGGTTAGCATCAGCCCTAGGATAGTGTTAGGGTTAGGGTTAGGGTTAGCATCAGGCCTATGATAGTGTTAGTGTTATGGTTAGCATCAGCCCTAGGATAGTGTAGGGTTAGGGTTAGGGTTAGCATCAGCCCTAGGATAGTGTTATTGTAAGGGTTAGGGTTAGCATCAGCCCTAGGATAGTGTTAGGGTTAGGGTTAGGGTTAGCATCAGCCCTAGGATAGTGTTAGGGTTAGGGTTAGGGTTAGCTTCAGCCCTAGGATAGTGTTAGGGTTAGGGTTAGCATGAGCCCTAGGATATTGTTAGGGTTAGGTTTAGGGTTAGCACCAGGCCTAGGATAGTGTTAGTTCTAGGGTTAGCATCAGCCTTAGGATAGTGTTAGGGGTAGGGTTATGGTTAGTATCAGCCGTAGGATAGTGTTAGGGTTAGGGTTAGCCTCAGCCCTAGGATAGTGTTAGAGTTAGGGTTAGGGTTAGCATCAGCCCTAAGATAGTGTTAGGGTTAGGGTTATGATTAGCATCAGCCCTAGGATAGTGTTAGGGTTAGGGTTAGGGTTAGCATCAGCCCAAGGATAGGGTTAGGGTTAGGGTTAGCATCAGCCTTAGGATAGTGTTAGGGTTAGGGTTAGGGTTAGCATCAGCCCTAGGATAGTGTTAGGGTTAGGGTTATCATCAGCCCTAGGATAGTGTTAGGGTTAGGGTTAGGGTTAGCATCAGGCCTAGGATAGTATTAGGGTTAGGGTTAGGGTTAGCATCAGCCCTAGGATAGTGTTAGGGTTAGGGTTAGCATCAGCCCTAGGATAGTGTTGGGTTAGGGTTAGGGTTAGCACCAGGCCTAGGATAGTGTTAGTGTAAGGGTTAGCATCAGGCCTAGGATAGTGTTAGAGTTAGGGTTAGGGTTAGCATCAGCCCTAGGATAGTGTTAGGGTTAGGGTTAGCATCAGCCCTAGGATAGTGTTAGGGTTAGGGTTAGGGTTAGCTTCAGCCCTAGGATAGTGTTAGGGTTAGGGTTAGCATGAGCCCTAGGATATTGTTAGGGTTAGGGTTAGGGTTAGCTTCAGCCCTAGGATAGTGTTAGGGTTAGGGTTAGCATGAGCCCTAGGATATTGTTAGGGTTAGGGTTAGGGTTAGCACCAGGCCTAGGATAGTGTTAATTCTAGGGTTAGCATCAGCCTTAGGATAGTGTTAGGGGTAGGGTTAGGGTTAGTATTAGCCGTAGGATAGTGTTAGGGTTAGGGTTAGCCTCAGCCCTAGGATATTGTTAGAGTTAGGGTTAGGGTTAGCATCAGCCCTAAGATAGTGTTAGGGTTAGGGTTAGGGTTATGATTAGCATCAGCCCTAGGATAGTGTTAGGGTTAGGGTTAGCATCAGCCCTATGATAGTGTTAGGGTTAGGGTTAGGGTTATCACCAGGCCTAGGATAGTGTTAGTGTAAGGGTTAGCATCAGGCCTAGGATAGTGTTAGAGTTGGTGTTAGGGTTAGCATCAGCCCTAGGATAGTGTTAGGGTTAGGGTTAGCATCAGCCCTAGGATAGTGTTAGGGTTAGGTTTGGGTAAGCATCAGCCCTAGGATAGTGTTAGGGTTAGGGTTAGGATCAGCCCTAGGATAGTGTTAGGGTTAGGGTTAGGGTTAGCATCAGCCCTAGGATAGTGTTAGGGTTAGGGTTAGCCTCAGCCCTAGGAGAGGTGTAGGGTTAGCGTAAGGGTTAGCATCAGCCCTAGGATAGTGTTAGGGTTAGGGTTAAGGTTAGCATCAGCCCTAGGATAGTGTTAGGGTTAGGGTTAGCATCAGCCCTAGGATAGTGTTAGGGTTATGGTTAGGGTTAGCACCAGGCCTAGGATAGTGTTAGTGTTAGGGTTAGAATCAGCCTTAGGATAGTGTTAGGGTTAGGTTTAGGGTTAGCATCAGCCCTAGTATAGTGTTAGGGTTAGTGTTAGCATCAGCCCTAGGATAGTGTTAGGGTTAGGGTTAGCCTCAGCCCTAGGAGAGTGTTAGGGTTAGGGTTAGCATCAGCCCTAGGATAGTGTTAGGGTTAGGGTTAGGGTTAGCATCAGCCCTAGGATAGTGTTAGGGTTAGGGTTAAGGTTAACATCACCCCTAGGATAGTGTTAGGGTTAGGGTTAGCATCAGCGCTAGGATTGTGTTAGGGTTAGGGTTAGAATCAGCCGTAGGATAGTGTTAGGGTTAGGTTTAGGGTTAGCATCAGCCGTAGGATAGTGTTAGGGTTAGGGTTAGCCTCAGCCCTAGGATAGTGTTAGAGTTAGGGTTAGGGTTAGCATCAGCCCTAGGATAGTGTTAGGGTTAGGGTTAGGGTTAGCATCAGCCCTAGGATAGTGTTAGAGTTAGGGTTAGGGTTAGCATCAGCCCTAAGATAGTGTTAGGGTTAGGGTTAGGGTTATGATTAGCATCAGCCCTAGGATAGTGTTAGGGTTAGGGTTGGGGTTAGCATGAGCCCAAGGATAGTGTTAGGGTTAGGGTTAGCATCAGCCTTAGGATAGTGTTAGGGTTAGGGTTAGGGTTAGCATCAGCCCTAGGATAGTGTTAGGGTTAGGATTATCATCGGCCCTAGGATAGTGTTAGGGTTAGGGTTAGGGTTAGCACCAGGCCTAGGATAGTGTTAGTGTAAGGGTTAGCATCAGGCCTAGGATAGTGTTAGAGTTAGGGTTAGGGTTAGCATCAGCCCTGGGATAGTGTTAGGGTTAGGGTTAGCATCAGCCCTAGGATAGTGTTAGGGTTAGGGTTAGGGTTAGCTTCAGCCCTAGGATAGGGTTAGGGTTAGGGTTAGCATGAGCCCTAGGATATTGTTAGGGTTAGGGATAGGGTTAGCTTCAGCCCTAGGATAGTGTTAGGGTTAGGGTTAGCATGAGCCCTAGGATATTGTTAGGGTTAGGGTTAGGGTTAGCTTCAGCCCTAGGATAGTGTTAGGGTTAGGGTTAGCATGAGCCCTAGGATATTGTTAGGGTTAGGGTTAGGGTTAGCACCAGGCCTAGGATAGTGTTAGTTCTAGGGTTAGCATCAGCCTTAGGATAGTGTTAGGGGTAGGGTTAGGGTTAGTATTAGCCGTAGGATAGTGTTATGGTTAGGGTTAGCCTCAGCCCTAGGATAGTGTTAGAGTTAGGGTTAGGGTTAGCATCAGCCCTAAGATAGTGTTAGGGTTAGGGTTAGGGTTATGATTAGCATCAGCCCTAGGATAGTGTTAGGGTTAGGGTTAGGGTTAGCATCAGCCCTAGGATAGTGTTAGGGTTAGGGTTAGCATCAGCCCTAGGATAGTGTTAGGGTTAGGGTTAGGGTGAGCATCAGTCCTAGGATAGTGTTAGGGTTAGGGTTAGCCTCAGCCCTAGGAGAGTTGTAGGGTTAGGGTTAGGGTTAGCATCAGCCCTAGGATAGTGTTAGGGTTAGGGTTAAGGTTAGCATCAGTCCTAGGATAGTGTTAGGGTTAGGGTTAGCATCAGCCCTAGGATAGTGTTAGGGTTAGGGTTACGGTTAGCACCAGGCCTAGGATAGTGTTAGTGTTAGGGTTAGAATCAGCCTTAGGATAGTGTTAGGGTTAGGTTTAGGGTTAGCATCAGCCGTAGGATAATGTTAGGGTTAGTGTTAGCATCAGCCCTAGGATAGTGTTAGGGTTAGGGTTAGGGTAAGCACCAGCCCTAGGATAGTGTTAGGGTTAGGGTTAGCATCAGCCTAGGATAGTGTTACGGTTAGGGTTAGGGTTAGCATCAGCCCTAGGATAGTGTTAGGGTTAGGGTTAGCATCAGCCCTAGGATAGTGTTAGGGTTAGGGTTAGGGTTAGCATCAGCCCAAGGATAGTGTTAGGGTTAGGGTTAGCATCAGCCCTAGGAAAGTGTTATGGTTAGGGTTAGGGTTATCATCAGCCCTAGGATAGTGTTAGGGTTAGGGTTAGCATCAGCCCTAGGATAGTGTTAGGGTTAGGGTTAGCATCAGCCTTAGGATAGTGTTACGGTTAGGGTTAGGGTTAGCATCAGCCCTAGGATAGTGTTAGGGTTAGGGTTAGCCTCAGCCCTAGGAGAGTTGTAGGGTTAGCGTAAGGGTTAGCATCAGCCCGAGGATAGTGTTAGGGTTAGGGTTAAGGTTAGCATCAGCCCTAGGATAGTGTTAGGGTTAGGGTTAGCATCAGCCCTAGGATAGTGTTAGGGTTATGGTTAGGGTTAGCACCAGGCCTAGGATAGTGTTAGTGTTAGGGTTAGAATCAGCCTTAGGATAGTGTTAGGGTTAGGTTTAGGGTTAGCATCAGCCCTAGTATAGTGTTAGGGTTAGTGTTAGCATCAGCCCTAGGATAGTGTTAGGGTTAGGGTTAGCCTCAGCCCTAGGAGAGTGTTAGGGTTAGGGTTAGCATCAGCCCTAGGATAGTGTTAGGGTTAGGGTTAGGGTTAGCCTCAGCCCTAGGATAGTGTTAGGGTTAGAGTTAGTCTCAGCCCTAGTAGAGTTGTAGGGTTAGGGTTAGGGTTAGCATCAGCCCTAGGATAGTGTTAGGGTTAGGGTTAAGGTTAGCATCAGCCCTAGGATAGTGTTAGGGTTAGGGTTAGTCTCAGCCCTAGTAGAGTTGTAGGGTTAGGGTTAGGGTTAGCATCAGCCCTAGGATAGTGTTAGGGTTAGGGTTAAGGTTAACATCACCCCTAGGATAGTGTTAGGGTTAGGGTTAGCCTCAGCCCTAGGATAGTGTTAGAGTTAGGTTTAGGGTTAGCATCAGCCCTAGGATAGTGTTAGGGTTAGGGTTAGGGTTAGCATCAGGCCTAGGATAGTGTTAGTGTTAGGGTTAGCATCAGCCCTAGGATAGTGTAGGGTTAGGGTTAGGGTTAGCATCAGCCCTAGGATAGTGTTATTGTAAGGGTTAGGGTTAGCATCAGCCCTAGGATAGTGTTAGGGTTAGGGTTAGGGTTAGCATCAGCCCTAGGATAGTGTTAGGGTTAGGGTTAGGTTTAGCTTCAGCCCTAGGATAGTGTTAGGGTTAGGGTTAGCATGAGACCTAGGATATTGTTAGGGTTAGGTTTAGGGTTAGCACCAGGCCTAGGATAGTGTTAGTTCTAGGGTTAGCATCAGCCTTAGGATAGTGTTAGGGGTAGGGTTAGGGTTAGTATCAGCCGTAGGATAGTGTTAGGTTTAGGGTTAGCCTCAGCCCTAGGATAGTGTTAGAGTTAGGGTTAGGGTTAGCATCAGCCCTAAGATAGTGTTAGGGTTAGGGTTAGGGTTATGATTAGCATCAGCCCTAGGATAGTGTTAGGGTTAGGGTTAGGGTTAGCATCAGCCCAAGGATAGTGTTAGGGTTAGGGTTAGCATCAGCCTTAGGATAGTGTTAGGGTTAGGGTTAGGGTTAGCATCAGCCCTAGGATAGTGTTAGGGTTAGGGTTATCATAAGCCCTAGGATAGTGTTAGGGTTAGGGTTAGGGTTAGCACCAGGCCTAGGATAGTGTTAGTGTAAGGGTTAGCATCAGGCCTAGGATAGTGTTAGAGTTAGGGTTAGGGTTAGCATCAGGCCTAGGATAGTGTTAGGGTTAGGGTTAGCATCAGCCCTAGGATAGTGTTAGGGTTAGGGTTAGGGTTAGCTTCAGCCCTAGGATAGTGTTAGGGTTAGGGTTAGCATGAGCCCTAGGATATTGTTAGGGTTAGGGTTAGGGTTAGCTTCAGCCCTAGGATAGTGTTAGCGTTAGGGTTAGCATGAGCCCTAGGATATTGTTAGGGTTAGGGTTAGGGTTAGCACCAGGCCTAGGATAGTGTTAGTTCTAGGGTTAGCATCAGCCTTAGGATAGTGTTAGGGGTAGGGTTAGGGTTAGTATTAGCCGTAGGATAGTGTTAGGGTTAGGGTTAGCCTCAGCCCTAGGATAGTGTTAGAGTTAGGGTTAGGGTTAGCATCAGCCCTAAGATAGTGTTAGCGTTAGGGTTAGGGTTATGATTAGCATCAGCCCTAGGATAGTGTTAGGGTTAGGGTTAGCATCACCCCTAGGATAGTGTTAGGGTTAGGGTTAGGGTTATCACCAGGCCTAGGATAGTGTTAGTGTAAGGGTTAGCATCAGGCCTAGGATAGTGTTAGAGTTAGGGTTAGGGTTAGCATCAGCCTCAGGATAGTGTTAGGGTTAGGGTTAGCATCAGCCCTAGGATAGTGTTAGGGTTAGGTTTGGGTAAGCATCAGCCCTAGGATAGTGTTAGGGTTAGGGTTAGCATCAGCCCTAGGATAGTGTTAGGGTTAGGGTTAGGGTTAGCATCAGCCCTAGGATAGTGTTAGGGTTAGGGTTAGCCTCAGCCCTAGGAGAGTTGTAGGGTTAGCGTAAGGGTTATCATCAGCCCTAGGATAGTGTTAGGGTTAGGGTTAAGGTTAGCATCAGCCCTAGGATAGTGTTAGGGTTAGGGTTAGCATCAGCCCTAGGATAGTGTTAGGGTTATGGTTAGGGTTAGCACCAGGCCTAGGATAGTGTTAGTGTTAGGGTTAGAATCAGCCTTAGGATAGTGTTAGGGTTAGGTTTAGGGTTAGCATCAGCCCTAGTATAGTGTTAGGGTTAGTGTTAGCATCAGCCCTAGGATAGTGTTAGGGTTAGGGTTAGCCTCAGCCCTAGGAGAGTGTTAGGGTTAGGGTTAGCATCAGCCCTAGGATAGTGTTAGGGTTAGGGTTAGGGTTAGCATCAGCCCTAGGATAGTGTTAGTGTTAGGGTTAGCATCAGCCCTAGGATAGTGTTAGGGTTAGGGTTAGGGTTAGCATCAGGCCAGGATAGTGTTAGTGTTAGGGTTAGCATCAGCCCTAGGATAGTGTAGGGTTAGGGTTAGGGTTAGCATCAGCCCTAGGATAGTGTTATTGTAAGGGTTAGGGTTAGCATCAGCCCTAGGATAGTGTTAGGGTTAGGGTTAGGGTTAGCTTCAGCCCTAGGATAGTGTTAGGGTTAGGGTTAGGGTTAGCTTCAGCCCTAGGATAGTGTTAGGGTTAGGGTTAGCATGAGCCCTAGGATATTGTTAGGGTTAGGTTTAGGGGTAGCACCAGGCCTAGGATAGTGTTAGTTCTAGGGTTAGCATCAGCCTTAGGATAGTGTCAGGGGTAGGGTTAGGGTTAGTATCAGCCGTAGGATAGTGTTAGGGTTAGGGTTAGCCTCAGCCCTAGGATAGTGTTAGAGTTAGGGTTAGGGTTAGCATCAGCCCTAAGATAGTGTTAGGGTTAGGGTTAGGGTTATGATTAGCATCAGCCCTAGGATAGTGTTAGGGTTAGGGTTAGGGTTAGCATCAGCCCAAGGATAGTGTTAGGGTTAGGGTTAGCATCAGCCTTAGGATAGTGCTAGGGTTAGGGTTAGGGTTAGCATCAGCCCTAGGATAGTGTTAGGGTTAGGGTTATCATCAGCCCTAGGATAGTGTTAGGGTTAGGGTTAGGGTTAGCATCAGGCCTAGCATAGTGTTAGGGTTAGGGTTAGGGTTAGCATCAGCCCTAGGATAGTGTTAGGGTTAGGCTTAGCATCAGCCCTAGGATAGTGTTACGGTTAGGGTTAGGGTTAGCACCAGGCCTAGGATAGTGTTAGTGTAAGGGTTAGCATCAGGCCTAGGATAGTGTTAGAGTTAGGGTTAGGGTTAGCATCAGCCCTAGGATAGTGTTAGGGTTAGGGTTAGCATCAGCCCTAGGATAGTGTTAGGGTTAGGGTTAGGGTTAGCTTCAGCCCCAGGATAGTGTTAGGTTTAGGGTTAGCAGGAGCCCTAGGATATTGTTAGGGTTAGGGTTAGGGTTACCTTCAGCCCTAGGATAGTGTTAGGGTTAGGGTTATCATGAGTCCTAGGATATTGTCAGGGTTAGGGTTAGGGTTAGCACCAGGCCTAGGATAGTGTTAGTTCTAGGGTTAGCATCAGCCTTAGGATAGTGTTAGGGGTAGGGTTAGGGTTAGTATTAGCCGTAGGATAGTGTTAGGGTTAGGGTTAGCCTCAGCCCTAGGATATTGTTGGGGTTAGGGTTAGGGTTAGCACCAGGCCTAGGATAGTGTTAGGGTTAGGGTTAGCATCAGCCTAGGATAGTGTTACGGTTAGGGTTAGGGTTAGCATCAGCCTTAGGATAGTGTTAGGGTTAGGGTTAGCATCAGCCCTAGGATAGTGTTAGGGTTAGGGTTAGGGTTAGCATCAGCCCAAGGATAGTGTTAGGGTTACGGTTAGCATCAGCCCTAGGAAAGTGTTATGGTTAGGGTTAGGGTTATCATCAGCCCTAGGATAGTGTTAGGGTTAGGGTTAGCATCAGCCCTAGGATAGTGTTAGGGTTAGGGTTAGCATCAGCCTTAGGATAGTTTTAGGGTTAGGGTTAGGCTTAGCATCAGCCCAAGGATAGTGTTAGGGTTAGGGTTAGCATCAGCCCTAGGAAAGTGTTATGGTTAGGGTTAGGGTTATCATCAGCCGTAGTATAGTGTTAGGGTTAGGGTTAGCCTCAGCCCTAGGATAGTGTTAGGGTTAGGGTTAGGGTTAGCATCAGACCTAGGATAGTGTTTTGGTTAGGGTTTGCCTCAGCCCTAGGAGAGTGTTAGGGTTAGGTATAGGGTTAGCATCAGGCCTAGGATAGTGTTAGGGTTAGGGTTAGCATCAGCCCTAGGATAGTGTTAGGGTTAAGGTTAGCCTCAGCCCTAGGAGAGTTGTAGGGTTAGGGTTAGGGTTCGCATCAGCCCTAGGATAGTGTTAGGGTTAGGGTTAGGGTTAGCACCAGGCCTAGGATAGTGTTAGTGTTAGCGTTAGAATCAGCCTTAGGATAGTGTTAGGGTTAGGTTTATGGTTACCATCAGCCGTAGGATAGTGTTAGGGTTAGTGTTAGCATCAGCCCTAGGATAGTGTTAGGGTTAGGGTTAGGGTAAGCATCAGCCAAGGATAGTGATAGGGTTAGGGTTAGCATCAGCCCTAGAATAGTGTTAGGGTTAGGGTTAGGGTTAGCATCAGCCCTAGGTTAGTGTTAGGGTTAGGGTTAGCCTCAGCCCTAGGATATTGTTGGGGTTAGGGTTAGGGTTAGCACCAGGCCTAGGATAGTGTTAGGGTTAGGGTTAGCATCAGCCTAGGATAGTGTTACCGTTAGGGTTAGGGTTAGCATCAGCCCTAGGATAGTGTTAGGGTTAGGGTTAGCATCAGCCCTAGGATAGTGTTATGGTTAGGGTTAGGGTTAGCATCAGCCCAAGGATAGTGTTAGGGTTAGGGTTAGCATCAGCCCTAGGAAAGTGTTATGGTTAGGGTTAGGGTTATCATCAGCCCTAGGATAGTGTTATGGTTAGGGTTAGCATCAGCCCTAGGATAGTGTTAGGGTTAGGGTTAGCATCAGCCTTAGGATAGTGTTACGGTTAGGGTTAGGGCTAGCATCAGCCCTAGGATAGTGTTAGGGTTAGGGTTAGCATCAGCCCTAGGATAGTGTTAGGGTTAGGGTTAGGCTTAGCATCAGCCCAAGGATAGTGTTAGGGTTAGGGTTAGCATAAGCCCTAGGAAAGTGTTATGGTTAGGGTTAGGGTTATCATCAGCCGTAGGATAGTGTTAGGGTTAGGGTTAGCCTCAGCCCTAGGATAGTGTTAGGGTTAGGGTTAGGGTTAGCATCAGCCCTAGGATAGTGTTTTGGTTAGGGTTTGCCTCAGCCCTAGGAGAGTGTTAGGGTTAGGTATAGGGTTAGCATCAGGCCTAGGATAGTGTTAGGGTTAGAGTTAGCATCAGCCCTAGGATAGAGTAAGCGTTAGGGTTAGGGTTAGCATCAGCCCTAGGATAGTGTTAGGGTTAGGGCTAGGGTTAGCATCAGCCCTAGGATAGTGTTAGGGTTAGGGTTAGCCTCAGCCCTAGGAGAGTGTTAGGGTTAGGTTTAGGGTTACCATCAGCCCTAGGATAGTGTTAGGGTTAGGGATAACATCAGGCCTAGGATAGTGTAGGGTTATGGTTAGGTTTAGCATCAGCCCAAGGATAGTGTTAGGGTAAGGGTTAGGGTTAGCATCAGCCCTAGGATAGTGTTAGGGATAGAGTTAGGGTTAGCATCAGCCCTAGGATAGTGTTAGCGTTAGGATTAGGGTTAGCTTCAGCCCTAGGATAGTGTTAGGGCTAGGGTTAGCATCAGCCCTAGGATATTGTTAGGGTTAGGGTTAGGGTTAGCACCAGGCCTAGGATAGTGTTAGTGTTAGGGTTAGCATCAGCCTTAGGATAGTGTTAGGGGTAGGGTTAGGGTTACTATCAGCCGTAGGATAGTGTTATGGTTAGGGTTAGCCTCAGCCCTAGGATAGTGTTAGAGTTAGAGTTAGGGTTAGCATAAGCCCTGGGATAGTGTTAGGGTTAGGGTTCGTCTCAGCCCTAGTAGAGTTGTAGGGTTAGGGTTAGGGTTAGCATCAGCCCTAGGATAGTGTTAGGGTTAGGGTTAAGTTAGCATCACCCCTAGGATAGTGTTAGGGTTAGGGTTAGCATCAGCCCTAGGATTGTGTTAGGGTTAGGGTTAGAATCAGCCGTAGGATAGTGTTAGGGTTAGGTTTAGGGTTAGCATCAGCCGTAAGATAGTGTTAGGGTTAGGGTTAGCCTCAGCCCTAGGATAGTGTTAGAGTTAGGGTTAGGGTTAGCATCAGCCCTAGGATAGTGTTAGGGTTAGGGTTAGGGTTAGCATCAGCCCTAGGATAGTGTTAGTGTTAGGGTTAGCATCAGCCCTACGATAGTGTTAGGGTTAGGGTTAGGGTTAGCATCAGGCCAGGATAGTGTTAGTGTTAGGGTTAGCATCAGCCCTAGGATAGTGTAGGGTTAGGGTTAGGGTTAGCATCAGCCCTAGGATAGTGTTATTGTAAGGGTTAGGGTTAGCATCAGCCCTAGGATAGTGTTAGGGTTAGGGTTAGGGTTAGCTTCAGCCCTAGGATAGTGTTAGGGTTAGGGTTAGGGTTAGCTTCAGCCCTAGGATCGTGTTAGGGTTAGGGTTAGCATGAGCCCTAGGATATTGTTAGGGTTAGGTTTAGGGTTAGCACCAGGCCTAGGATAGTGTTAGTTCTAGGGTTAGCATCAGCCTTAGGATAGTGTTAGGGGTAGGGTTAGGGTTATTATCAGCCGTAGGATAGTGTTAGGGTTAGGGTTAGCCTCAGCCCTAGGATAGTGTTAGAGTTAGGGTTAGGGTTAGCATCAGCCCTAAGATAGTGTTAGGGTTAGGGTTAGGGTTATGATTAGCATCAGCCCTAGGATAGTGTTAGGGTTAGGGTTAGGGTTAGCATCAGCCCAAGGATAGTGTTAGGGTTAGGGTTAGCATCAGCCTTAGGATAGTGCTAGGGTTAGGGTTAGGGTTAGCATCAGCCCTAGGATAGTGTTAGGGTTAGGGTTATCATCAGCCCTAGGATAGTGTTAGGGTTAGGGTTAGGGTTAGCATCAGGCCTAGCATAGTGTTAGCGTTAGGGTTAGGGTTAGCATCAGCCCTAGGATAGTGTTAGGGTTAGGGTTATCATAAGCCCTAGGATAGTGTTAGGGTTAGGGTTAGGGTTAGCACCAGGCCTAGGATAGTGTTAGTATAAGGGTTAGCATCAGGCCTAGGATAGTGTTAGAGTTAGGGTTAGGGTTAGCATCAGGCCTAGGATAGTGATAGGGTTAGGGTTAGCATCAGCCCTAGGATAGTGTTAGGGTTAGGGTTAGGGTTAGCTTCAGCCCTAGGATAGTGTTAGGGTTAGGGTTAGCATGAGCCCTAGGATATTGTTAGGGTTAGGGTTAGGGTTAGCTTCAGCCCTAGGATAGTGTTAGGGTTAGGGTAAGCATGAGCTCTAGGATATTGTTAGGGTTAGGGTTAGGGTTAGCACCAGGCCTAGGATAGTGTTAGTTCTAGGGTTAGCATCAGCCTTAGGATAGTGTTAGGGGTAGGGTTAGGGTTAGTATTAGCCGTAGGATAGTGTTAGGGTTAGGGTTAGCCTCAGCCCTAGGATAGTGTTAGAGTTAGGGTTAGGGTTAGCATCAGCCCTAAGATAGTGTTAGGGTTAGGGTTAGGGTTATGATTAGCATCAGCCCTAGGATAGTGTTAGGGTTAGGGTTAGCATCACCCCTAGGATAGTGTTAGGGTTAGGGTTAGGGTTATCACCAGGCCTAGGATAGTGTTAGTGTAAGGGTTAGCATCAGGCCTAGGATAGTGTTAGAGTTAGGGTTAGGGTTAGCATCAGCCTCAGGATAGAGTTAGGGTTAGGGTTAGCATCAGCCCTAGGATAGTGTTAGGGTTAGGTTTGGGTAAGCATCAGCCCTAGGATAGTGTTAGGGTTAGGGTTAGCATCAGCCCTAGGATAGTGTTAGGGTTAGGGTTAGGGTTAGCATCAGCCCTAGGATAGTGTTAGGGTTAGGGTTAGCCTCAGCCCTAGGAGAGTTGTAGGGTTAGCGTAAGGGTTAGCATCAGCCCTAGGATAGTGTCAGGGTTAGGGTTAAGGTTAGCATCAGCCCTAGGATAGTGTTAGGGTTAGGGTTAGCATCAGCCCTAGGATAGTGTTAGGGTTATGGTTAGGGTTAGCACCAGGCCTAGGATAGTGTTAGTGTTAGGGTTAGAATCAGCCTTAGGATAGTGTTAGGGTTAGGTTTAGGGTTAGCATCAGCCCTAGTATAGTGTTAGGGTTAGTGTTAGCATCAGCCCTAGGATAGTGTTAGGGTTAGGGTTAGCCTCAGCCCTAGGAGAGTGTTAGGGTTAGGGTTAGCATCAGCCCTAGGATAGTGTTAGGGTTAGGGTTAGGGTTAGCATCAGCCCTAGGATAGTGTTAGGGTTAGGGTTAGTCTCAGCCCTAGTAGAGTTGTAGGGTTAGGGTTAGGGTTAGCATCAGCCCTAGGATAGTGTTAGGGTTAGGGTTAAGGTTAACATCACCCCTAGGATAGTGTTAGGGTAAGGGTTAGCATCAGCGCTAGGATTGTGTTAGAGTTAGGGTTAGAATCAGTCGTAGGATAGTGTTAGGGTTAGGTTTAGGGTTAGCATCAGCCGTAGGATAGTGTTAGGGTTAGGGTTAGCTTCAGCCCTAGGATAGTGTTAGAGTTAGGGTTAGGGTTAGCCTCAGCCCTAGGAGAGTTGTAGGGTTAGGGTTAGGGTTAGCATCAGCCCTAGGATAGTGTAGGGTTAGGGTTAGGGTTAGCATCAGCCCTAGGATAGTGTTATTGTAAGGGTTAGGGTTAGCATCAGCCCAAGGATAGTGTTAGGGTTAGGGTTAGGGATAGCATCAGCCCTAGGATAGTGTTAGGGTTAGGGTTAGGGTTAGCTTCAGCCCTAGGATAGTGTTAGGGTTAGGGTTAGCATGAGCCCTAGGATATTGTTAGGGTTAGGTTTAGGGTTAGCACCAGGCCTAGGATAGTGTTAGTTCTAGGGTTAGCATCAGCCTTAGGATAGTGTTAGGGGTAGGGTTAGGGTTAGTATCAGCCGTAGGATAGTGTTAGGGTTAGGGTTAGCCTCAGCCCTAGGATAGTGTTAGAGTTAGGGTTAGGGTTAGCCTCAGCCCTAGGAGAGTTGTAGGGTTAGCGTAAGGGTTAGCATCAGCCCGAGGATAGTGTTAGGGTTAGGGTTAAGGTTAGCATCAGCCCTAGGATAGTGTTAGGGTTAGGGTTAGCATCAGCCCTAGGATAGTGTTAGGGTTATGGTTAGGGTTAGCACCAGGCCTAGGATAGTGTTAGTGTTAGGGTTAGAATCAGCCTTAGGATAGTGTTAGGGTTAGGTTTAGGGTTAGCATCAGCCCTAGTATAGTGTTAGGGTTAGTGTTAGCATCAGCCCTAGGATAGTGTTAGGGTTAGGGTTAGCCTCAGCCCTAGGAGAGTGTTAGGGTTAGGGTTAGCATCAGCCCTAGGATAGTGTTAGGGTTAGGGTTAGTCTCAGCCCTAGTAGAGTTGTAGGGTTAGGGTTAGGGTTAGCATCAGCCCTAGGATAGTGTTAGGGTTAGGGTTAAGGTTAACATCACCCCTAGGATAGTGTTAGGGTTAGGGTTAGCATCAGCGCTAGGATTGTGTTAGGGTTAGGGTTAAGGTTAGCATCAGTCCTAGGATAGTGTTAGGGTTAGGGTTAGCATCAGCCCTAGGATAGTGTTAGGGTTAGGTTTAGGGTTAGCATCAGCCGTAGGATAGTGTTAGGGTTAGGGTTAGCCTCAGCCCTAGGATAGTGTTAGAGGTAGGTTTAGGGTTAGCCTCAGCCCTAGGAGAGTTGTAGGGTTAGGGTTAGGGTTAGCATCAGCCCTAGGATAGTGTTAGGGTTAGGGTTAAGGTTAGCATCAGTCCTAGGATAGTGTTAGGGTTAGGGTTAGCATCAGCCCTAGGATAGTGTTAGGGTTAGGGTTACGGTTAGCACCAGGCCTAGGATAGTGTTAGTGTTAGGGTTAGAATCAGCCTTAGGATAGTGTTAGGGTTAGGTTTAGGGTTAGCATCAGCCGTAGGATAATGTTAGGGTTAGTGTTAGCATTAGCCCTAGGATAGTGTTAGGGTTAGGGTTAGGGTAAGCACCAGCCCTAGGATAGTGTTAGGGTTAAGGTTAGCATCAGCCTAGGATAGTGTTACGGTTAGGGTTAGGGTTAGCATCAGCCCTAGGATAGTGTTAGGGTTATTGTTAGCATCAGCCCTAGGATAGTGTTAGGGTTAGGGTTAGGGTTAGCATCAGCCCAAGGATAGTGTTAGGGTTAGGGTTAGCATCAGCCCTAGGAAAGTGTTATGGTTAGGGTTAGGGTTATCATCAGCCCTAGGATAGTGTTAGGGTTAGGGTTAGCATCAGCCCTAGGATAGTGTTAGGGTTAGGGTTAGCATCAGCCTTAGGATAGTGTTACGGTTAGGGTTAGGGTTAGCATCAGCCCTAGGATAGTGTTAGGGTTAGGGTTAGCCTCAGCCCTAGGAGAGTTGTAGGGTTAGCGTAAGGGTTAGCATCAGCCCGAGGATAGTGTTAGGGTTAGGGTTAAGGTTAGCATCAGCCCTAGGATAGTGTTACGGTTAGGGTTAGCATCAGCCCTAGGATAGTGTTAGGGTTATGGTTAGGGTTAGCACCAGGCCTAGGATAGTGTTAGTGTTAGGGTTAGAATCAGCCTTAGGATAGTGTTAGGGTTAGGTTTAGGGTTAGCATCAGCCCTAGTATAGTGTTAGGGTTAGTGTTAGCATCAGCCCTAGGATAGTGTTAGGGTTAGGGTTAGCCTCAGCCCTAGGAGAGTGTTAGGGTTAGGGTTAGCATCAGCCCTAGGATAGTGTTAGGGTTAGGGTTAGGGTTAGCATCAGCCCTAGGCTAGTGTTAGGGTTAGGGTTAGTCTCAGCCCTAGTAGAGTTGTAGGGTTAGGGTTAGGGTTAGCATCAGCCCTAGGATAGTGTTAGGGTTAGGGTTAAGGTTAGCATCAGCCCTAGGATAGTGTTAGGGTTAGGGTTAGTCTCAGCCCTAGTAGAGTTGTAGGGTTAGGGTTAGGGTTAGCATCAGCCCTAGGATAGTGTTAGGGTTAGGGTTAAGGTTAACATCACCCCTAGGATAGTGTTAGGGTTAGGGTTAGCCTCAGCCCTAGGATAGTGTTAGAGTTAGGTTTAGGGTTAGCATCAGCCCTAGGATAGTGTTAGGGTTAGGGTTAAGTTAGCATCACCCCTAGGATAGTGTTAGGGTTAGGGTTAGCATCAGCCCTAGGATTGTGTTAGGGTTAGGGTTAGAATCAGCCGTAGGATAGTGTTAGGGTTAGGTTTAGGGTTAGCATCAGCCGTAAGATAGTGTTAGGGTTAGGGTTAGCCTCAGCCCTAGGATAGTGTTAGAGTTAGGGTTAGGGTTAGCATCAGCCCTAGGATAGTGTTAGGGTTAGGGTTAGGGTTAGCATCAGCCCTAGGATAGTGTTAGTGTTAGGGTTAGCATCAGCCCTAGGATAGTGTTAGGGTTAGGGTTAGGGTTAGCATCAGGCCAGGATAGTGTTAGTGTTAGGGTTAGCATCAGCCCTAGGATAGTGTAGGGTTAGGGTTAGGGTTAGCATCAGCCCTAGGATAGTGTTATTGTAAGGGTTAGGGTTAGCATCAGCCCAAGGATAGTGTTAGGGTTAGGGTTAGCATCAGCCCTAGGAAAGTGTTATGGTTAGGGTTAGGGTTATCATCAGCCCTAGGATAGTGTTATGGTTAGGGTTAGCATCAGCCCTAGGATAGTGTTAGGGTTAGGGTTAGCATCAGCCTTAGGATAGTGTTACGGTTAGGGTTAGGGCTAGCATCAGCCCTAGGATAGTGTTAGGGTTAGGGTTAGCATCAGCCCTAGGATAGTGTTAGGGTTAGGGTTAGGCTTAGCATCAGCCCAAGGATAGTGTTAGGGTTAGGGTTAGCATAAGCCCTAGGAAAGTGTTATGGTTAGGGTTAGGGTTATCATCAGCCGTAGGATAGTGTTAGGGTTAGGGTTAGCCTCAGCCCTAGGATAGTGTTAGGGTTAGGGTTAGGGTTAGCATCAGCCCTAGGATAGTGTTTTGGTTAGGGTTTGCCTCAGCCCTAGGAGAGTGTTAGGGTTAGGTATAGGGTTAGCATCAGGCCTAGGATAGTGTTAGGGTTAGAGTTAGCATCAGCCCTAGGATAGAGTAAGCGTTAGGGTTAGGGTTAGCATCAGCCCTAGGATAGTGTTAGGGTTAGGGCTAGGGTTAGCATCAGCCCTAGGATAGTGTTAGGGTTAGGGTTAGCCTCAGCCCTAGGAGAGTGTTAGGGTTAGGTTTAGGGTTACCATCAGCCCTAGGATAGTGTTAGGGTTAGGGATAACATCAGGCCTAGGATAGTGTAGGGTTATGGTTAGGTTTAGCATCAGCCCAAGGATAGTGTTAGGGTAAGGGTTAGGGTTAGCATCAGCCCTAGGATAGTGTTAGGGATAGAGTTAGGGTTAGCATCAGCCCTAGGATAGTGTTAGCGTTAGGATTAGGGTTAGCTTCAGCCCTAGGATAGTGTTAGGGCTAGGGTTAGCATCAGCCCTAGGATATTGTTAGGGTTAGGGTTAGGGTTAGCACCAGGCCTAGGATAGTGTTAGTGTTAGGGTTAGCATCAGCCTTAGGATAGTGTTAGGGGTAGGGTTAGGGTTACTATCAGCCGTAGGATAGTGTTATGGTTAGGGTTAGCCTCAGCCCTAGGATAGTGTTAGAGTTAGAGTTAGGGTTAGCATAAGCCCTGGGATAGTGTTAGGGTTAGGGTTCGTCTCAGCCCTAGTAGAGTTGTAGGGTTAGGGTTAGGGTTAGCATCAGCCCTAGGATAGTGTTAGGGTTAGGGTTAAGTTAGCATCACCCCTAGGATAGTGTTAGGGTTAGGGTTAGCATCAGCCCTAGGATTGTGTTAGGGTTAGGGTTAGAATCAGCCGTAGGATAGTGTTAGGGTTAGGTTTAGGGTTAGCATCAGCCGTAAGATAGTGTTAGGGTTAGGGTTAGCCTCAGCCCTAGGATAGTGTTAGAGTTAGGGTTAGGGTTAGCATCAGCCCTAGGATAGTGTTAGGGTTAGGGTTAGGGTTAGCATCAGCCCTAGGATAGTGTTAGTGTTAGGGTTAGCATCAGCCCTACGATAGTGTTAGGGTTAGGGTTAGGGTTAGCATCAGGCCAGGATAGTGTTAGTGTTAGGGTTAGCATCAGCCCTAGGATAGTGTAGGGTTAGGGTTAGGGTTAGCATCAGCCCTAGGATAGTGTTATTGTAAGGGTTAGGGTTAGCATCAGCCCTAGGATAGTGTTAGGGTTAGGGTTAGGGTTAGCTTCAGCCCTAGGATAGTGTTAGGGTTAGGGTTAGGGTTAGCTTCAGCCCTAGGATAGTGTTAGCGTTAGGGTTAGCATGAGCCCTAGGATATTGTTAGGGTTAGGTTTAGGGTTAGCACCAGGCCTAGGATAGTGTTAGTTCTAGGGTTAGCATCAGCCTTAGGATAGTGTTAGGGGTAGGGTTAGGGTTATTATCAGCCGTAGGATAGTGTTAGGGTTAGGGTTAGCCTCAGCCCTAGGATAGTGTTAGAGTTAGGGTTAGGGTTAGCATCAGCCCTAAGATAGTGTTAGGGTTAGGGTTAGGGTTATGATTAGCATCAGCCCTAGGATAGTGTTAGGGTTAGGGTTAGGGTTAGCATCAGCCCAAGGATAGTGTTAGGGTTAGGGTTAGCATCAGCCTTAGGATAGTGCTAGGGTTAGGGTTAGGGTTAGCATCAGCCCTAGGATAGTGTTAGGGTTAGGGTTATCATCAGCCCTAGGATAGTGTTAGGGTTAGGGTTAGGGTTAGCATCAGGCCTAGCATAGTGTTAGCGTTAGGGTTAGGGTTAGCATCAGCCCTAGGATAGTGTTAGGGTTAGGGTTATCATAAGCCCTAGGATAGTGTTAGGGTTAGGGTTAGGGTTAGCACCAGGCCTAGGATAGTGTTAGTATAAGGGTTAGCATCAGGCCTAGGATAGTGTTAGAGTTAGGGTTAGGGTTAGCATCAGGCCTAGGATAGTGATAGGGTTAGGGTTAGCATCAGCCCTAGGATAGTGTTAGGGTTAGGGTTAGGGTTAGCTTCAGCCCTAGGATAGTGTTAGGGTTAGGGTTAGCATGAGCCCTAGGATATTGTTAGGGTTAGGGTTAGGGTTAGCTTCAGCCCTAGGATAGTGTTAGGGTTAGGGTAAGCATGAGCCCTAGGATATTGTTAGGGTTAGGGTTAGGGTTAGCACCAGGCCTAGGATAGTGTTAGTTCTAGGGTTAGCATCAGCCTTAGGATAGTGTTAGGGGTAGGGTTAGGGTTAGTATTAGCCGTAGGATAGTGTTAGGGTTAGGGTTAGCCTCAGCCCTAGGATAGTGTTAGAGTTAGGGTTAGGGTTAGCATCAGCCCTAAGATAGTGTTAGGGTTAGGGTTAGGGTTATGATTAGCATCAGCCCTAGGATAGTGTTAGGGTTAGGGTTAGCATCACCCCTAGGATAGTGTTAGGGTTAGGGTTAGGGTTATCACCAGGCCTAGGATAGTGTTAGTGTAAGGGTTAGCATCAGGCCTAGGATAGTGTTAGAGTTAGGGTTAGGGTTAGCATCAGCCTCAGGATAGTGTTAGGGTTAGGGTTAGCATCAGCCCTAGGATAGTGTTAGGGTTAGGTTTGGGTAAGCATCAGCCCTAGGATAGTGTTAGGGTTAGGGTTAGCATCAGCCCTAGGATAGTGTTAGGGTTAGGGTTAGGGTTAGCATCAGCCCTAGGATAGTGTTAGGGTTAGGGTTAGCCTCAGCCCTAGGAGAGTTGTAGGGTTAGCGTAAGGGTTAGCATCAGCCCTAGGATAGTGTTAGGGTTAGGGTTAAGGTTAGCATCAGCCCTAGGATAGTGTTAGGGTTAGGGTTAGCATCAGCCCTAGGATAGTGTTAGGGTTATGGTTAGGGTTAGCACCAGGCCTAGGATAGTGTTAGTGTTAGGGTTAGAATCAGCCTTAGGATAGTGTTAGGGTTAGGTTTAGGGTTAGCATCAGCCCTAGTATAGTGTTAGGGTTAGTGTTAGCATCAGCCCTAGGATAGTGTTAGGGTTAGGGTTAGCCTCAGCCCTAGGAGAGTGTTAGGGTTAGGGTTAGCATCAGCCCTAGGATAGTGTTAGGGTTAGGGTTAGGGTTAGCATCAGCCCTAGGATAGTGTTAGGGTTAGGGTTAGTCTCAGCCCTAGTAGAGTTGTAGGGTTAGGGTTAGGGTTAGCATCAGCCCTAGGATAGTGTTAGGGTTAGGGTTAAGGTTAACATCACCCCTAGGATAGTGTTAGGGTAAGGGTTAGCATCAGCGCTAGGATTGTGTTAGAGTTAGGGTTAGAATCAGCCGTAGGATAGTGTTAGGGTTAGGTTTAGGGTTAGCATCAGCCGTAGGATAGTGTTAGGGTTAGGGTTAGCTTCAGCCCTAGGATAGTGTTAGAGTTAGGGTTAGGGTTAGCCTCAGCCCTAGGAGAGTTGTAGGGTTAGGGTTAGGGTTAGCATCAGCCCTAGGATAGTGTAGGGTTAGGGTTAGGGTTAGCATCAGCCCTAGGATAGTGTTATTGTAAGGGTTAGGGTTAGCATCAGCCCAAGGATAGTGTTAGGGTTAGGGTTAGGGATAGCATCAGCCCTAGGATAGTGTTAGGGTTAGGGTTAGGGTTAGCTTCAGCCCTAGGATAGTGTTAGGGTTAGGGTTAGCATGAGCCCTAGGATATTGTTAGGGTTAGGTTTAGGGTTAGCACCAGGCCTAGGATAGTGTTAGTTCTAGGGTTAGCATCAGCCTTAGGATAGTGTTAGGGGTAGGGTTAGGGTTAGTATCAGCCGTAGGATAGTGTTAGGGTTAGGGTTAGCCTCAGCCCTAGGATAGTGTTAGAGTTAGGGTTAGGGTTAGCCTCAGCCCTAGGAGAGTTGTAGGGTTAGCGTAAGGGTTAGCATCAGCCCGAGGATAGTGTTAGGGTTAGGGTTAAGGTTAGCATCAGCCCTAGGATAGTGTTAGGGTTAGGGTTAGCATCAGCCCTAGGATAGTGTTAGGGTTATGGTTAGGGTTAGCACCAGGCCTAGGATAGTGTTAGTGTTAGGGTTAGAATCAGCCTTAGGATAGTGTTAGGGTTAGGTTTAGGGTTAGCATCAGCCCTAGTATAGTGTTAGGGTTAGTGTTAGCATCAGCCCTAGGATAATGTTAGGGTTAGGGTTAGCCTCAGCCCTAGGAGAGTGTTAGGGTTAGGGTTAGCATCAGCCCTAGGATAGTGTTAGGGTTAGGGTTAGGGTTAGCATCACCCCTAGGATAGTGTTAGGGTTAGGGTTAGTCTCAGCCCTAGTAGAGTTGTAGGGTTAGGGTTAGGGTTAGCATCAGCCCTAGGATAGTGTTAGGGTTAGGGTTAAGGTTAGCATCAGCCCTAGGATAGTGTTAGGGTTAGGGTTAGTCTCAGCCCTAGTAGAGTTGTAGGGTTAGGGTTAGGGTTAGCATCAGCCCTAGGATAGTGTTAGGGTTAGGGTTAAGGTTAACATCACCCCTAGGATAGTGTTAGGGTTAGGGTTAGCCTCAGCCCTAGGATAGTGTTAGAGTTAGGTTTAGGGTTAGCATCAGCCCTAGGATAGTGTTAGGGTTAGGGTTAGGGTTAGCATCAGCCCTAGGATAGTGTTAGTGTTAGGGTTAGCATCAGCCCTAGGATAGTGTTAGGGTTAGGGTTAGGGTTAGCATCAGGCCTAGGATAGTGTTAGTGTTAGGGTTAGCATCAGCCCTAGGATAGTGTAGGGTTAGGGTTAGGGTTAGCATCAGCCCTAGGATAGTGTTATTGTAAGGGTTAGGGTTAGCATCAGCCCTAGGATAGTGTTAGGGTTAGGGTTAGGGTTAGCATCAGCCCTAGGATAGTGTTAGGGTTAGGGTTAGGTTTAGCTTCAGCCCTAGGATAGTGTTAGAGTTAGGGTTAGGGTTAGCATCAGCCCTAAGATAGTGTTAGGGTTAGGGTTAGGGTTATGATTAGCATCAGCCCTAGGATAGTGTTAGGGTTAGGGTTAGGGTTAGCATCAGCCCAAGGATAGTGTTAGGGTTAGGGTTAGGGTTAGCACCAGGCCTAGGATAGTGTTAGTGTAAGGGTTAGCATCAGGCCTAGGATAGTGTTAGAGTTAGGGTTAGGGTTAGCATCAGCCCTGGGATAGTGTTAGGGTTAGGGTTAGCATCAGCCCTAGGATAGTGTTAGGGTTAGGGTTAGGGTTAGCTTCAGCCCTAGGATAGTGTTAGGGTTAGGGTTAGCATGAGCCCTAGGATATTGTTAGGGTTTGGGTTAGGGTTAGCTTCAGCCCTAGGATAGTGTTAGGGTTAGGGTTAGCATGAGCCCTAGGATATTGTTAGGGTTAGGGTTAGGGTTAGCTTCAGCCCTAGGATAGTGTTAGGGTTAGGGTTAGCATGAGCTCTAGGATATTGTTAGGGTTAGGGTTAGGGTTAGCACCAGGCCTAGGATAGTGTTAGTTCTAGGGTTAGCATCCGCCTTAGGATAGTGTTAGGGGTAGGGTTAGGGTTAGTATTAGCCGTAGGATAGTGTTAGGGTTAGGGTTAGCCTCAGCCCTAGGATAGTGTTAGAGTTAGGTTTAGGGTTAGCATCAGCCCTAAGATAGTGTTAGGGTTAGGGTTAGGGTTATGATTAGCATCAGCCCTAGGATAGTGTTAGGGTTAGGGTTAGGGTTAGCATCAGCCCTAGGATAGTGTTAGGGTTAGGGTTAGCATCAGCCCTAGGATAGTGTTAGGGTTAGGGTTAGGGTGAGCATCAGTCCTAGGATAGTGTTAGGGTTAGGGTTAGCCTCAGCCCTAGGAGAGTTGTAGGGTTAGGGTTAGGGTTAGCATCAGCCCTAGGATAGTGTTAGGGTTAGGGTTAAGGTTAGCATCAGTCCTAGGATAGTGTTAGGGTTAGGGTTAGCATCAGCCCTAGGATAGTGTTAGGGTTAGGGTTACGGTTAGCACCAGGCCTAGGATAGTGTTAGTGTTAGGGTTAGAATCAGCCTTAGGATAGTGTTAGGGTTAGGTTTAGGGTTAGCATCAGCCGTAGGATAATGTTAGGGTTAGTGTTAGCATCAGCCCTAGGATAGTGTTAGGGTTAGGGTTAGGGTAAGCACCAGCCCTAGGATAGTGTTAGGGTTAGGGTTAGCATCAGCCTAGGATAGTGTTACGGTTAGGGTTAGGGTTAGCATCAGCCCTAGGATAGTGTTAGGGTTAGGGTTAGGGTTAGCATCAGCCCAAGGATAGTGTTAGGGTTAGGGTTAGCATCAGCCCTAGGAAAGTGTTATGGTTAGGGTTAGGGTTATCATCAGCCCTAGGATAGTGTTAGGGTTAGGGTTAGCATCAGCCCTAGGATAGTGTTAGGGTTAGGGTTAGCATCAGCCTTAGGATAGTGTTACGGTTAGGGTTAGGGTTAGCATCAGCCCTAGGATAGTGTTAGGGTTAGGGTTAGCCTCAGCCCTAGGAGAGTTGTAGGGTTAGCGTAAGGGTTAGCATCAGCCCGAGGATAGTGTTAGGGTTAGGGTTTAGGTTAGCATCAGCCCTAGGATAGTGTTAGGGTTAGGGTTAGCATCAGCCCTAGGATAGTGTTAGGGTTATGGTTAGGGTTAGCACCAGGCCTAGGATAGTGTTAGTGTTAGGGTTAGAATCAGCCTTAGGATAGTGTTAGGGTTAGGTTTAGGGTTAGCATCAGCCCTAGTATAGTGTTAGGGTTAGTGTTAGCATCAGCCCTAGGATAGTGTTAGGGTTAGGGTTAGCCTCAGCCCTAGGAGAGTGTTAGGGTTAGGGTTAGCCTCAGCCGTAGGAGAGTGTTAGGGTTAGGGTTAGCATCAGCCCTAGGATAGTGTTAGGGTTAGGGTTAGTGTTAGCATCAGGCCTAGGATAGTGTTAGTGTTAGGGTTAGCATCAGCCCTAGGATAGTGTAGGGTTAGGGTTAGGGTTAGCATCAGCCCTAGGATAGTGTTATTGTAAGGGTTAGGGTTAGCATCAGCCCTAGGATAGTGTTAGGGTTAGGGTTAGGGTTAGCATCAGCCCTAGGATAGTGTTAGGGTTAGGGTTAGGTTTAGCTTCAGCCCTAGGATAGTGTTAGGGTTAGGGTTAGCATGAGCCCTAGGATATTGTTAGGGTTAGGTTTAGGGTTAGCACCAGGCCTAGGATAGTGTTAGTTCTAGGGTTAGCATCAGCCTTAGGATAGTGTTAGGGGTAGGGTTAGGGTTAGTATCAGCCGTAGGATAGTGTTAGGGTTAGGGTTAGCCTCAGCCCTAGGATAGTGTTAGAGTTAGGGTTAGGGTTAGCATCAGCCCTAAGATAGTGTTAGGGTTAGGGTTAGGGTTATGATTAGCATCAGCCCTAGGATAGTGTTAGGGTTAGGGTTAGGGTTAGCATCAGCCCAAGGATAGTGTTAGGGTTAGGGTTAGCATCAGCCTTAGGATAGTGTTAGGGTTAGGGTTAGGGTTACCATCAGCCCTAGGATAGTGTTAGGGTTAGGGTTATCATAAGCCCTAGGATAGTGTTAGGGTTAGGGTTAGGGTTAGCACCAGGCCTAGGATAGTGTTAGTGTAAGGGTTAGCATCAGGCCTAGGATAGTGTTAGAGTTAGGGTTAGGGTTAGCATCAGGCCTAGGATAGTGTTAGGGTTAGGGTTAGCATCAGCCCTAGGATAGTGTTAGGGTTAGGGTTAGGGTTATCTTCAGCCCTAGGATAGTGTTAGTGTTAGGGTTAGCATGAGCCCTAGGATATTGTTAGGGTTAGGGTTAGGGTTAGCTTCAGCCCTAGGATAGTGTTAGGGTTAGGGTTAGCATGAGCCCTAGGATATTGTTAGGGTTAGGGTTAGGGTTAGCACCAGGCCTAGGATAGTGTTAGTTCTAGGGTTAGCATCAGCCTTAGGATAGTGTTAGGGGTAGGGTTAGGGTTAGTATTAGCCGTAGGATAGTGTTAGGGTTAGGGTTAGCCTCAGCCCTAGGATAGTGTTAGAGTTAGGGTTAGGGTTAGCATCAGCCCTAAGATAGTGTTAGGGTTAGGGTTAGGGTTATGATTAGCATCAGCCCTAGGATAGTGTTAGGGTTAGGGTTAGCATCACCCCTAGGATAGTGTTAGGGTTAGGGTTAGGGTTATCACCAGGCCTAGGATAGTGTTAGTGTAAGGGTTAGCATCAGGCCTAGGATAGTGTTAGAGTTAGGGTTAGGGTTAGCATCAGCCTCAGGATAGTGTTAGGGTTAGGGTTAGCATCAGCCCTAGGATAGTGTTAGGGTTAGGTTTGGGTAAGCATCAGCCCTAGGATAGTGTTAGGGTTAGGGTTAGCATCAGCCCTAGGATAGTGTTAGGGTTAGGGTTAGGGTTAGCATCAGCCCTAGGATAGTGTTAGGGTTAGGGTTAGCCTCAGCCCTAGGAGAGTTGTAGGGTTAGCGTAAGGGTTAGCATCAGCCCTAGGATAGTGTTAGGGTTAGGGTTAAGGTTAGCATCAGCCCTAGGATAGTGTTAGGGTTAGGGTTAGCATCAGCCCTAGGATAGTGTTAGGGTTATGGTTAGGGTTAGCACCAGGCCTAGGATAGTGTTAGTGTTAGGGTTAGAATCAGCCTTAGTATAGTGTTAGGGTTAGGTTTAGGGTTAGCATCAGCCCTAGTATAGTGTTAGGGTTAGTGTTAGCATCAGCCCTAGGATAGTGTTAGGGTTAGGGTTAGCCTCAGACCTAGGAGAGTGTTAGGGTTAGGGTTAGCATCAGCCCTAGGATAGTGTTAGGGTTAGGGTTAGTCTCAGCCCTAGTAGAGTTGTAGGGTTAGGGTTAGGGTTAGCATCAGCCCTAGGATAGTGTTAGGGTTAGGGTTAAGGTTAACATCACCCCTAGGATAGTGTTAGGGTTAGGGTTAGCATCAGCGCTAGGATTGTGTTAGGGTTAGGGTTAAGGTTAGCATCAGTCCTAGGATAGTGTTAGGGTTAGGGTTAGCATCAGCCCTAGGATAGTGTTAGGGTTAGGTTTAGGGTTAGCATCAGCCGTAGGATAGTGTTAGGGTTAGGGTTAGCCTCAGCCCTAGGATAGTGTTAGAGGTAGGGTTAGGGTTAGCCTCAGCCCTAGGAGAGTTGTAGGGTTAGGGTTAGGGTTAGCATCAGCCCTAGGATAGTGTTAGGGTTAGGGTTAAGGTTAGCATCAGTCCTAGGATAGTGTTAGGGTTAGGGTTAGCATCAGCCCTAGGATAGTGTTAGGGTTAGGGTTACGGTTAGCACCAGGCCTAGGATAGTGTTAGTGTTAGGGTTAGAATCAGCCTTAGGATAGTGTTAGGGTTAGGTTTAGGGTTAGCATCAGCCGTAGGATAATGTTAGGGTTAGTGTTAGCATTAGCCCTAGGATAGTGTTAGGGTTAGGGTTAGGGTAAGCACCAGCCCTAGGATAGTGTTAGGGTTAGGGTTAGCATCAGCCTAGGATAGTGTTACGGTTAGGGTTAGGGTTAGCATCAGCCCTAGGATAGTGTTAGGGTTAGGGTTAGCATCAGCCCAAGGATAGTGTTAGGGTTAGGGTTAGGGTTAGCATCAGCCCAAGGATAGTGTTAGGGTTAGGGTTAGCATCAGCCCTAGGAAAGTGTTATGGTTAGGGTTAGGGTTATCATCAGCCCTAGGATAGTGTTAGGGTTAGGGTTATCATCAGCCCTAGGATAGTGTTAGGGTTAGGGTTAGCATCAGCCTTAGGATAGTGTTACGGTTAGGGTTAGGGTTAGCATCAGCCCTAGGATAGTGTTAGGGTTAGGGTTAGCCTCAGCCCTAGGAGAGTTGTAGGGTTAGCGTAAGGGTTAGCATCAGCCCGAGGATAGTGTTAGGTTTAGGGTTAAGGTTAGCATCAGCCCTAGGATAGTGTTACGGTTAGGGTTAGCATCAGCCCTAGGATAGTGTTAGGGTTATGGTTAGGGTTAGCACCAGGCCTAGGATAGTGTTAGTGTTAGGGTTAGAATCAGCCTTAGGATAGTGTTAGGGTTAGGTTTAGGGTTAGCATCAGCCCTAGTATAGTGTTAGGGTTAGTGTTAGCATCAGCCCTAGGATAGTGTTAGGGTTAGGGTTAGCCTCAGCCCTAGGAGAGTGTTAGGGTTAGGGTTAGCATCAGCCCTAGGATAGTGTTAGGGTTAGGGTTAGGGTTAGCATCAGCCCTAGGCTAGTGTTAGGGTTAGGGTTAGTCTCAGCCCTAGTAGAGTTGTAGGGTTAGGGTTAGGGTTAGCATCAGCCCTAGGATAGTGTTAGGGTTAGGGTTAAGGTTAGCATCAGCCCTAGGATAGTGTTAGGGTTAGGGTTAGTCTCAGCCCTAGTAGAGTTGTAGGGTTAGGGTTAGGGTTAGCATCAGCCCTAGGATAGTGTTAGGGTTAGGGTTAAGGTTAACATCACCCCTAGGATAGTGTTAGGGTTAGGGTTAGCCTCAGCCCTAGGATAGTGTTAGAGTTAGGTTTAGGGTTAGCATCAGCCCTAGGATAGTGTTAGGGTTAGGGTTAAGTTAGCATCACCCCTAGGATAGTGTTAGGGTTAGGGTTAGCATCAGCCCTAGGATTGTGTTAGGGTTAGGGTTAGAATCAGCCGTAGGATAGTGTTAGGGTTAGGTTTAGGGTTAGCATCAGCCGTAAGATAGTGTTAGGGTTAGGGTTAGCCTCAGCCCTAGGATAGTGTTAGAGTTAGGGTTAGGGTTAGCATCAGCCCTAGGATAGTGTTAGGGTTAGGGTTAGGGTTAGCATCAGCCCTAGGATAGTGTTAGTGTTAGGGTTAGCATCAGCCCTAGGATAGTGTTAGGGTTAGGGTTAGGGTTAGCATCAGGCCAGGATAGTGTTAGTGTTAGGGTTAGCATCAGCCCTAGGATAGTGTAGGGTTAGGGTTAGGGTTAGCATCAGCCCTAGGATAGTGTTATTGTAAGGGTTAGGGTTAGCATCAGCCCTAGGATAGTGTTAGGGTTAGGGTTAGGGTTAGCTTCAGCCCTAGGATAGTGTTAGGGTTAGGGTTAGGGTTAGCTTCAGCCCTAGGATAGTGTTAGGGTTAGGGTTAGCATGAGCCCTAGGATATTGTTAGGGTTAGGTTTAGGGTTAGCACCAGGCCTAGGATAGTGTTAGTTCTAGGGTTAGCATCAGCCTTAGGATAGTGTTAGGGGTAGGGTTACGGTTAGTATCAGCCGTAGGATAGTGTTAGGGTTAGGGTTAGCCTCAGCCCTAGGATAGTGTTAGAGTTAGGGTTAGGGTTAGCATCAGCCCTAAGATAGTGTTAGGGTTAGGGTTAGGGTTATGATTAGCATCAGCCCTAGGATAGTGTTAGGGTTAGGGTTAGGGTTAGCATCAGCCC
The DNA here is from genome assembly GCF_020740605.2 of Lemur catta. Taxonomy (NCBI): domain Eukaryota; kingdom Metazoa; phylum Chordata; class Mammalia; order Primates; family Lemuridae; genus Lemur; species Lemur catta. The sequence goes on along the minus strand of NW_025423857.1, from coordinate 77,559 downwards.
AAGGATAGTGTTAGGGTTAGGGTTAGCATCAGCCTTAGGATAGTGCTAGGGTTAGGGTTAGGGTTAGCATCAGCCCTAGGATAGTGTTAGGGTTAGGGTTATCATCAGCCCTAGGATAGTGTTAGGGTTAGGGTTAGGGTTAGCATCAGGCCTAGCATAGTGTTAGGGTTAGGGTTAGGGTTAGCATCAGCCCTAGGATAGTGTTAGGGTTAGGGTTATCATAAGCCCTAGGATAGTGTTAGGGTTAGGGTTAGGGTTAGCACCAGGCCTAGGATAGTGTTAGTGTAAGGGTTAGCATCAGGCCTAGGATAGTGTTAGAGTTAGGGTTAGGGTTAGCATCAGGCCTAGGATAGTGTTAGGGTTAGGGTTAGCATCAGCCCTAGGATAGTGTTAGGGTTAGGGTTAGGGTTAGCTTCAGCCCTAGGATAGTGTTAGGGTTAGGGTTAGCATGAGCCCTAGGATATTGTTAGGGTTAGGGTTAGGGTTAGCACCAGGCCTAGGATAGTGTTAGTTCTAGGGTTAGCATCAGCCTTAGGATAGTGTTAGGGGTAGGGTTAGGGTTAGTATTAGCCGTAGGATAGTGTTAGGGTTAGGGTTAGCCTCAGCCCTAGGATAGTGTTAGAGTTAGGGTTAGGGTTAGCATCAGCCCTAAGATAGTGTTAGGGTTAGGGTTAGGGTTATGATTAGCATCAGCCCTAGGATAGTGTTAGGGTTAGGGTTAGCATCACCCCTAGGATAGTGTTAGGGTTAGGGTTAGGGTTATCACCAGGCCTAGCATAGTGTTAGTGTAAGGGTTAGCATCAGGCCTAGGATAGTGTTAGAGTTAGGGTTAGGGTTAGCATCAGCCTCAGGATAGTGTTAGGGTTAGGGTTAGCATCAGCCCTAGGATAGTGTTAGGGTTAGGTTTGGGTAAGCATCAGCCCTAGGATAGTGTTAGGGTTAGGGTTAGCATCAGCCCTAGGATAGTGTTAGGGTTAGGGTTAGGGTTAGCATCAGCCCTAGGATAGTGTTAGGGTTAGGGTTAGCCTCAGCCCTAGGAGAGTTGTAGGGTTAGCGTAAGGGTTAGCATCAGCCCGAGGATAGTGTTAGGGTTAGGGTTAAGGTTAGCATCAGCCCTAGGATAGTGTTAGGGTTAGGGTTAGCATCAGCCCTAGGATAGTGTTAGGGTTATGGTTAGGGTTAGCACCAGGCCTAGGATAGTGTTAGTGTTAGGGTTAGAATCAGCCTTAGGATAGTGTTAGGGTTAGGTTTAGGGTTAGCATCAGCCCTAGTATAGTGTTAGGGTTAGTGTTAGCATCAGCCCTAGGATAGTGTTAGGGTTAGGGTTAGCCTCAGCCCTAGGAGAGTGTTAGGGTTAGGGTTAGCATCAGCCCTAGGATAGTGTTAGGGTTAGGGTTAGGGTTAGCATCAGCCCTAGGATAGTGTTAGGGTTAGGGTTAGTCTCAGCCCTAGTAGAGTTGTAGGGTTAGGGTTAGGGTTAGCATCAGCCCTAGGATAGTGTTAGGGTTAGGGTTAAGGTTAACATCACCCCTAGGATAGTGTTAGGGTTAGGGTTAGCATCAGCGCTAGGATTGTGTTAGGGTTAGGGTTAGAATCAGCCGTAGGATAGTGTTAGGGTTAAGTTTAGGGTTAGCATCAGCCGTAGGATAGTGTTAGGGTTAGGGTTAGCCTCAGCCCTAGGATAGTGTTAGAGTTAGGGTTAGGGTTAGCCTCAGCCCTAGGAGAGTTGTAGGGTTAGGGTTAGGGTTAGCATCAGCCCTAGGATAGTGTAGGGTTAGGGTTAGGGTTAGCATCAGCCCTAGGATAGTGTTATTGTAAGGGTTAGGGTTAGCATCAGCCCAAGGATAGTGTTAGGGTTAGGGTTAGGGTTAGCATCAGCCCTAGGATAGTGTTAGGGTTAGGGTTAGGGTTAGCTTCAGCCCTAGGATAGTGTTAGGGTTAGGGTTAGCATGAGACCTAGGATATTGTTAGGGTTAGGTTTAGGGTTAGCACCAGGCCTAGGATAGTGTTAGTTCTAGGGTTAGCATCAGCCTTAGGATAGTGTTAGGGGTAGGGTTAGGGTTAGTATCAGCCGTAGGATAGTGTTAGGGTTAGGGTTAGCCTCAGCCCTAGGATAGTGTTAGAGTTAGGGTTAGGGTTAGCATCAGCCCTAAGATAGTGTTAGGGTTAGGGTTAGGGTTATGATTAGCATCAGCCCTAGGATAGTGTTAGGGTTAGGGTTAGGGTTAGCATCAGCCCAAGGATAGTGTTAGGGTTAGGGTTAGCATCAGCCTTAGGATAGTGTTAGGGTTAGGGTTAGGGTTAGCATCAGCCCTAGGATAGTGTTAGGGTTAGGGTTATCATCAGCCCTAGGATAGTGTTAGGGTTAGGGTTAGTCTCAGCCCTAGTAGAGTTGTAGGGTTAGGGTTAGGGTTAGCATCAGCCCTAGGATAGTGTTAGGGTTAGGGTTAAGGTTAACATCACCCCTAGGATAGTGTTAGGGTTAGGGTTAGCATCAGCGCTAGGATTGTGTTAGGGTTAGGGTTAAGGTTAGCATCAGTCCTAGGATAGTGTTAGGGTTAGGGTTAGCATCAGCCCTAGGATAGTGTTAGGGTTAGGTTTAGGGTTAGCATCAGCCGTAGGATAGTGTTAGGGTTAGGGTTAGCCTCAGCCCTAGGATAGTGTTAGAGGTAGGGTTAGGGTTAGCCTCAGCCCTAGGAGAGTTGTAGGGTTAGGGTTAGGGTTAGCATCAGCCCTAGGATAGTGTTAGGGTTAGGGTTAAGGTTAGCATCAGTCCTAGGATAGTGTTAGGGTTAGGGTTAGCATCAGCCCTAGGATAGTGTTAGGGTTAGGGTTACGGTTAGCACCAGGCCTAGGATAGTGTTAGTGTTAGGGTTAGAATCAGCCTTAGGATAGTGTTAGGGTTAGGTTTAGGGTTAGCATCAGCCGTAGGATAATGTTAGGGTTAGTGTTAGCATTAGCCCTAGGATAGTGTTAGGGTTAGGGTTAGGGTAAGCACCAGCCCTAGGATAGTGTTAGGGTTAGGGTTAGCATCAGCCTAGGATAGTGTTACCGTTAGGGTTAGGGTTAGCATCAGCCCTAGGATAGTGTTAGGGTTAGGGTTAGCATCAGCCCAAGGATAGTGTTAGGGTTAGGGTTAGGGTTAGCATCAGCCCAAGGATAGTGTTAGGGTTAGGGTTAGCATCAGCCCTAGGAAAGTGTTATGGTTAGGGTTAGGGTTATCATCAGCCCTAGGATAGTGTTAGGGTTAGGGTTAGCATCAGCCCTAGGATAGTGTTAGGGTTAGGGTTATCATCAGCCTTAGGATAGTGTTACGGTTAGGGTTAGGGTTAGCATCAGCCCTAGGATAGTGTTAGGGTTAGGGTTAGCCTCAGCCCTAGGAGAGTTGTAGGGTTAGCGTAAGGGTTAGCATCAGCCCGAGGATAGTGTTAGGGTTAGGGTTAAGGTTAGCATCAGCCCTAGGATAGTGTTACGGTTAGGGTTAGCATCAGCCCTAGGATAGTGTTAGGGTTATGGTTAGGGTTAGCACCAGGCCTAGGATAGTGTTAGTGTTAGGGTTAGAATCAGCCTTAGGATAGTGTTAGGGTTAGGTTTAGGGTTAGCATCAGCCCTAGTATAGTGTTAGGGTTAGTGTTAGCATCAGCCCTAGGATAGTGTTAGGGTTAGGGTTAGCCTCAGCCCTAGGAGAGTGTTAGGGTTAGGGTTAGCATCAGCCCTAGGATAGTGTTAGGGTTAGGGTTAGGGTTAGCATCAGCCCTAGGCTAGTGTTAGGGTTAGGGTTAGTCTCAGCCCTAGTAGAGTTGTAGGGTTAGGGTTAGGGTTAGCATCAGCCCTAGGATAGTGTTAGGGTTAGGGTTAAGGTTAGCATCAGCCCTAGGATAGTGTTAGGGTTAGGGTTAGTCTCAGCCCTAGTAGAGTTGTAGGGTTAGGGTTAGGGTTAGCATCAGCCCTAGGATAGTGTTAGGGTTAGGGTTAAGGTTAACATCACCCCTAGGATAGTGTTAGGGTTAGGGTTAGCCTCAGCCCTAGGATAGTGTTAGAGTTAGGTTTAGGGTTAGCATCAGCCCTAGGATAGTGTTAGGGTTAGGGTTAAGTTAGCATCACCCCTAGGATAGTGTTAGGGTTAGGGTTAGCATCAGCCCTAGGATTGTGTTAGGGTTAGGGTTAGAATCAGCCGTAGGATAGTGTTAGGGTTAGGTTTAGGGTTAGCATCAGCCGTAAGATAGTGTTAGGGTTAGGGTTAGCCTCAGCCCTAGGATAGTGTTAGAGTCAGGGTTAGGGTTAGCATCAGCCCTAGGATAGTGTTAGGGTTAGGGTTAGGGTTAGCATCAGCCCTAGGATAGTGTTAGTGTTAGGGTTAGCATCAGCCCTAGGATAGTGTTAGGGTTAGGGTTAGGGTTAGCATCAGGCCAGGATAGTGTTAGTGTTAGGGTTAGCATCAGCCCTAGGATAGTGTAGGGTTAGGGTTAGGGTTAGCATCAGCCCTAGGATAGTGTTATTGTAAGGGTTAGGGTTAGCATCAGCCCTAGGATAGTGTTAGGGTTAGGGTTAGGGTTAGCTTCAGCCCTAGGATAGTGTTAGGGTTAGGGTTAGGGTTAGCTTCAGCCCTAGGATAGTGTTAGGGTTAGGGTTAGCATGAGCCCTAGGATATTGTTAGGGTTAGGTTTAGGGTTAGCACCAGGCCTAGGATAGTGTTAGTTCTAGGGTTAGCATCAGCCTTAGGATAGTGTTAGGGGTAGGGTTACGGTTAGTATCAGCCGTAGGATAGTGTTAGGGTTAGGGTTAGCCTCAGCCCTAGGATAGTGTTAGAGTTAGGGTTAGGGTTAGCATCAGCCCTAAGATAGTGTTAGGGTTAGGGTTAGGGTTATGATTAGCATCAGCCCTAGGATAGTGTTAGGGTTAGGGTTAGGGTTAGCATCAGCCCAAGGATAGTGTTAGGGTTAGGGTTAGCATCAGCCTTAGGATAGTGCTAGGGTTAGGGTTAGGGTTAGCATCAGCCCTAGGATAGTGTTAGGGTTAGGGTTATCATCAGCCCTAGGATAGTGTTAGGGTTAGGGTTAGGGTTAGCATCAGGCCTAGCATAGTGTTAGGGTTAGGGTTAGGGTTAGCATCAGCCCTAGGATAGTGTTAGGGTTAGGGTTATCATAAGCCCTAGGATAGTGTTAGGGTTAGGGTTAGGGTTAGCACCAGGCCTAGGATAGTGTTAGTGTAAGGGTTAGCATCAGGCCTAGGATAGTGTTAGAGTTAGGGTTAGGGTTAGCATCGGGCCTAGGATAGTGTTAGGGTTAGGGTTAGCATCAGCCCTAGGATAGTGTTAGGGTTAGGGTTAGGGTTAGCTTCAGCCCTAGGATAGTGTTAGGGTTAGGGTTAGCATGAGCCCTAGGATATTGTTAGGGTTAGGGTTAGGGTTAGCTTCAGCCCTAGGATAGTGTTAGGGTTAGGGTTAGCATGAGCCCTAGGATATTGTTAGGGTTAGGGTTAGGGTTAGCACCAGGCCTAGGATAGTGTTAGTTCTAGGGTTAGCATCAGCCTTAGGATAGTGTTAGGGGTAGGGTTAGGGTTAGTATTAGCCGTAGGATAGTGTTAGGGTTAGGGTTAGCCTCAGCCCTAGGATAGTGTGAGAGTTAGGGTTAGGGTTAGCATCAGCCCTAAGATAGTGTTAGGGTTAGGGTTAGGGTTATGATTAGCATCAGCCCTAGGATAGTGTTAGGGTTAGGGTTAGCATCACCCCTAGGATAGTGTTAGGGTTAGGGTTAGGGTTATCACCAGGCCTAGCATAGTGTTAGTGTAAGGGTTAGCATCAGGCCTAGGATAGTGTTAGAGTTAGGGTTAGGGTTAGCATCAGCCTCAGGATAGTGTTAGGGTTAGGGTTAGCATCAGCCCTAGGATAGTGTTAGGGTTAGGTTTGGGTAAGCATCAGCCCTAGGATAGTGTTAGGGTTAGGGTTAGCATCAGCCCTAGGATAGTGTTAGGGTTAGGGTTAGGGTTAGCATCAGCCCTAGGATAGTGTTAGGGTTAGGGTTAGCCTCAGCCCTAGGAGAGTTGTAGGGTTAGCGTAAGGGTTAGCATCAGCCCGAGGATAGTGTTAGGGTTAGGGTTAAGGTTAGCATCAGCCCTAGGATAGTGTTAGGGTTAGGGTTAGCATCAGCCCTAGGATAGTGTTAGGGTTATGGTTAGGGTTAGCACCAGGCCTAGGATAGTGTTAGTGTTAGGGTTAGAATCAGCCTTAGGATAGTGTTAGGGTTAGGTTTAGGGTTAGCATCAGCCCTAGTATAGTGTTAGGGTTAGTGTTAGCATCAGCCCTAGGATAGTGTTAGGGTTAGGGTTAGCCTCAGCCCTAGGAGAGTGTTAGGGTTAGGGTTAGCATCAGCCCTAGGATAGTGTTAGGGTTAGGGTTAGGGTTAGCATCAGCCCTAGGATAGTGTTAGGGTTAGGGTTAGTCTCAGCCCTAGTAGAGTTGTAGGGTTAGGGTTAGGGTTAGCATCAGCCCTAGGATAGTGTTAGGGTTAGGGTTAAGGTTAACATCACCCCTAGGATAGTGTTAGGGTTAGGGTTAGCATCAGCGCTAGGATTGTGTTAGGGTTAGGGTTAGAATCAGCCGTAGGATAGTGTTAGGGTTAAGTTTAGGGTTAGCATCAGCCGTAGGATAGTGTTAGGGTTAGGGTTAGCCTCAGCCCTAGGATAGTGTTAGAGTTAGGGTTAGGGTTAGCCTCAGCCCTAGGAGAGTTGTAGGGTTAGGGTTAGGGTTAGCATCAGCCCTAGGATAGTGTAGGGTTAGGGTTAGGGTTAGCATCAGCCCTAGGATAGTGTTATTGTAAGGGTTAGGGTTAGCATCAGCCCAAGGATAGTGTTAGGGTTAGGGTTAGGGTTAGCATCAGCCCTAGGATAGTGTTAGGGTTAGGGTTAGGGTTAGCTTCAGCCCTAGGATAGTGTTAGGGTTAGGGTTAGCATGAGACCTAGGATATTGTTAGGGTTAGGTTTAGGGTTAGCACCAGGCCTAGGATAGTGTTAGTTCTAGGGTTAGCATCAGCCTTAGGATAGTGTTAGGGGTAGGGTTAGGGTTAGTATCAGCCGTAGGATAGTGTTAGGGTTAGGGTTAGCCTCAGCCCTAGGATAGTGTTAGGGTTAGGGTTAGGGTTAGCATCAGCCCAAGGATAGTGTTAGGGTTAGGGTTAGCATCAGCCTTAGGATAGTGTTAGGGTTAGGGTTAGGGTTAGCATCAGCCCTAGGATAGTGTTAGGGTTAGGGTTATCATCAGCCCTAGGATAGTGTTAGGGTTAGGGTTAGGGTTAGCACCAGGCCTAGGATAGTGTTAGTGTAAGGGTTAGCATCAGGCCTAGGATAGTGTTAGAGTTAGGGTTAGGGTTAGCATCAGCCCTGGGATAGTGTTAGGGTTAGGGTTAGCATCAGCCCTAGGATAGTGTTAGGGTTAGGGTTAGGGTTAGCTTCAGCCCTAGGATAGTGTTAGGGTTAGGGTTAGCATGAGCCCTAGGATATTGTTAGGGTTTGGGTTAGGGTTAGCTTCAGCCCTAGGATAGTGTTAGGGTTAGGGTTAGCATGAGCCCTAGGATATTGTTAGGGTTAGGGTTAGGGTTAGCTTCAGCCCTAGGATAGTGTTAGGGTTAGGGTTAGCATGAGCCATAGGATATTGTTAGGGTTAGGGTTAGGGTTAGCACCAGGCCTAGGATAGTGTTAGTTCTAGGGTTAGCATCCGCCTTAGGATAGTGTTAGGGGTAGGGTTAGGGTTAGTATTAGCCGTAGGATAGTGTTAGGGTTAGGGTTAGACTAAGCCCTAGGATAGTGTTAGAGTTAGGGTTAGGGTTAGCATCAGCCCTAAGATAGTGTTAGGGTTAGGGTTAGGGTTATGATTAGCATCAGCCCTAGGATAGTGTTAGGGTTAGGGTTAGGGTTAGCATCAGCCCTAGGATAGTGTTAGGGTTAGGGTTAGCATCAGCCCTAGGATAGTGTTAGGGTTAGGGTTAGGGTGAGCATCAGTCCTAGGATAGTGTTAGGGTTAGGGTTAGCCTCAGCCCTAGGAGAGTTGTAGGGTTAGGGTTAGGGTTAGCATCAGCCCTAGGATAGTGTTAGGGTTAGGGTTAAGGTTAGCATCAGTCCTAGGATAGTGTTAGGGTTAGGGTTAGCATCAGCCCTAGGATAGTGTTAGGGTTAGGGTTACGGTTAGCACCAGGCCTAGGATAGTGTTAGTGTTAGGGTTAGAATCAGCCTTAGGATAGTGTTAGGGTTAGGTTTAGGTTTAGATTCAGCCGTAGGATAATGTTAGGGTTAGTGTTAGCATCAGCCCTAGGATAGTGTTAGGGTTAGGGTTAGGGTAAGCACCAGCCCTAGGATAGTGTTAGGGTTAGGGTTAGCATCAGCCTAGGATAGTGTTACGGTTAGGGTTAGGGTTAGCATCAGCCCTAGGATAGTGTTAGGGTTAGGGTTAGCATCAGCCCTAGGATAGTGTTAGGGTTAGGGTTAGGGTTAGCATCAGCCCAAGGATAGTGTTAGGGTTAGGGTTAGCATCAACCCTAGTAAAGTGTTATGGTTAGGGTTAGGGTTATCATCAGCCCTAGGATAGTGTTAGGGTTAGGGTTAGCATCAGCCCTAGGATAGTGTTAGGGTTAGGGTTAGCATCAGCCTTAGGATAGTGTTACGGTTAGGGTTAGGGTTAGCATCAGCCCTAGGATAGTGTTAGGGTTATGGTTAGGGTTAGCACCAGGCCTAGGAGAGTGTTAGTGTTAGGGTTAGAATCAGCCTTAGGATAGTGTTAGGGTTAGGTTTAGGGTTAGCATCAGCCCTAGTATAGTGTTAGGGTTAGTGTTAGCATCAGCCCTAGGATAGTGTTAGGGTTAGGGTTAGCCTCAGCCCTAGGAGAGTGTTAGGGTTAGGGTTAGCATCAGCCCTAGGATAGTGTTAGGGTTAGGGTTAGGGTTAGCATCACCCCTAGGATAGTGTTAGGGTTAGGGTTAGTCTCAGCCCTAGTAGAGTTGTAGGGTTAGGGTTAGGGTTAGCATCAGCCCTAGGATAGTGTTAGGGTTAGGGTTAGTCTCAGCCCTAGTAGAGTTGTAGGGTTAGGGTTAGGGTTAGCATCAGCCCTAGGATAGTGTTAGGGTTAGGGTTAAGGTTAACATCACCCCTAGGATAGTGTTAGGTTTAGGGTTAGCCTCAGCCCTAGGATAGTGTTAGAGTTAGGTTTAGGGTTAGCATCAGCCCTAGGATAGTGTTAGGGTTAGGGTTAGGGTTAGCATCAGCCCTAGGATAGTGTTAGTGTTAGGGTTAGCATCAGCCCTAGGATAGTGTTAGGGTTAGGGTTAGGGTTAGCATCAGGCCTAGGATAGTGTTAGTGTTAGGGTTAGCATCAGCCCTAGGATAGTGTAGGGTTAGGGTTAGGGTTAGCATCAGCCCTAGGATAGTGTTATTGTAAGGGTTAGGGTTAGCATCAGCCCTAGGATAGTGTTAGGGTTAGGGTTAGGGTTAGCATCAGCCCTAGGATAGTGTTAGGGTTAGGGTTAGGTTTAGCTTCAGCCCTAGGATAGTGTTAGGGTTAGGGTTAGCATGAGCCCTAGGATATTGTTAGGGTTAGGTTTAGGGTTAGCACCAGGCCTAGGATAGTGTTAGTTCTAGGGTTAGCATCAGCCTTAGGATAGTGTTAGGGGTAGGGTTAGGGTTAGTATCAGCCGTAGGATAGTGTTAGGGTTAGGGTTAGCCTCAGCCCTAGGATAGTGTTAGAGTTAGGGTTAGGGTTAGCATCAGCCCTAAGATAGTGTTAGTTTTAGGGTTAGGGTTATGATTAGCATCAGCCCTAGGATAGTGTTAGGGTTAGGGTTAGGGTTAGCATCAGCCCAAGGATAGTGTTAGGGTTAGGGTTAGCATCAGCCTTAGGATAGTGTTAGGGTTAGGGTTAGGGTTAGCATCAGCCCTAGGATAGTGTTAGGGTTAGGGTTATCATAAGCCCTAGGATAGTGTTAGGGTTAGGGTTAGGGTTAGCACCAGGCCTAGGATAGTGTTAGTGTAAGGGTTAGCATCAGGCCTAGGATAGTGTTAGAGTTAGGGTTAGGGTTAGCATCAGGCCTAGGATAGTGTTAGGGTTAGGGTTAGCATCAGCCCTAGGATAGTGTTAGGGTTAGGGTTAGGGTTAGCTTCAGCCCTAGGATAGTGTTAGGGTTAGGGTTAGCATGAGCCCTAGGATAATGTTAGGGTTAGGGTTAGGGTTAGCTTCAGCCCTAGGATAGTGTTAGGGTTAGGGTTAGCATGAGCCCTAGGATATTGTTAGGGTTAGGGTTAGGGTTAGCACCAGGCCTAGGATAGTGTTAGTTCTAGGGTTAGCATCAGCCTTAGGATAGTGTTAGGGGTAGGGTTAGGGTTAGTATTAGCCGTAGGATAGTGTTAGGGTTAGGGTTAGCCTCAGCCCTAGGATAGTGTTAGAGTTAGGGTTAGGGTTAGCATCAGCCCTAAGATAGTGTTAGGGTTAGGGTTAGGGTTATGATTAGCATCAGCCCTAGGATAGTGTTAGGGTTAGGGTTAGCATCACCCCTAGGATAGAGTTAGGGTTAGGGTTAGGGTTATCACCAGGCCTAGGATAGTGTTAGTGTAAGGGTTAGCATCAGGCCTAGGATAGTGTTAGAGTTAGGGTTAGGGTTAGCATCAGCCTCAGGATAGTGTTAGGGTTAGGGTTAGCATCAGCCCTAGGATAGTGTTAGGGTTAGGTTTGGGTAAGCATCAGCCCTAGGATAGTGTTAGGGTTAGGGTTAGCATCAGCCCTAGGATAGTGTTATTGTTAGGGTTAGGGTTAGCATCAGCCCTAGGATAGTGTTAGGGTTAGGGTTAGCCTCAGCCCTAGGAGAGTTGTAGGGTTAGCGTAAGGGTTAGCATCAGCCCTAGGATAGTGTTAGGGTTAGGGTTAAGGTTAGCATCAGCCCTAGGATACTGTTAGGGTTAGGGTTAGCATCAGCCCTAGGATAGTGTTAGGGTTATGGTTAGGGTTAGCACCAGGCCTAGGATAGTGTTAGTGTTAGGGTTAGAATCAGCCTTAGGATAGTGTTAGGGTTAGGTTTAGGGTTAGCATCAGCCCTATTATAGTGTTAGGGTTAGTGTTAGCATCAGCCCTAGGATAGTGTTAGGGTTAGGGTTAGCCTCAGCCCTAGGAGAGTGTTAGGGTTAGGGTTAGCATCAGCCCTAGGATAGTGTTAGGGTTAGGGTTAGGGTTAGCATCAGCCCTAGGATAGTGTTAGGGTTAGGGTTAGTCTCAGCCCTAGTAGAGTTGTAGGGTTAGGGTTAGGGTTAGCATCAGCCCTAGGATAGTGTTAGGGTTAGGGTTAAGGTTAACATCAAACCTAGGATAGTGTTAGGGTTAGGGTTAGCATCAGCGCTAGGATTGTGTTAGGGTTAGGGTTAGAATCAGCCGTAGGATAGTGTTAGGGTTAGGTTTAGGGTTAGCATCAGCCGCAGGATAGTGTTAGGGTTAGGGTTAGCCTCAGCCCTAGGATAGTGTTAGAGTTAGGGTTAGGGTTAGCCTCAGCCCTAGGAGAGTTGTAGGGTTAGGGTTAGGGTTAGCATCAGCCCTAGGATAGTGTTAGGGTTAGGGTTAAGGTTAGCATCAGTCCTAGGATAGTGTTAGGGTTAGGGTTAGCATCAGCCCTAGGATAGTGTTAGGGTTAGGGTTACGGTTAGCACCAGGCCTAGGATAGTGTTAGTGTTAGGGTTAGAATCAGCCTTAGGATAGTGTTAGGGTTAGGTTTAGGGTTAGCATCAGCCGTAGGATAATGTTAGGGTTAGTGTTAGCATCAGCCCTAGGATAGTGTTAGGGTTAGGGTTAGGGTAAGCACCAGCCCTAGGATAGTGTTAGGGTTAGGGATAGCATCAGCCTAGGATAGTGTTACGGTTAGGGTTAGGGTTAGCATCAGCCCTAGGATAGTGTTAGGGTTAGGGTTAGCATCAGCCCTAGGATAGTGTTAGGGTTAGGGTTAGGGTTAGCATCAGCCCAAGGATAGTGTTAGGGTTAGGGTTAGCATCAGCCCTAGGAAAGTGTTATGGTTAGGGTTAGGGTTATCATCAGCCCTAGGATAGTGTTAGGGTTAGGGTTAGCCTCAGCCCTAGGAGAGTTGTAGGGTTAGCGTAAGGGTTAGCATCAGCCCGAGGATAGTGTTAGGGTTAGGGTTAAGGTTAGCATCAGCCCTAGGATAGTGTTAGGGTTAGGGTTAGCATCAGCCCTAGGATAGTGTTAGGTTTATGGTTAGGGTTAGCACCAGGCCTAGGATAGTGTTAGTGTTAGGGTTAGAATCAGCCTTAGGATAGTGTTAGGGTTAGGTTTAGGGTTAGCATCAGCCCTAGTATAGTGTTAGGGTTAGTGTTAGCATCAGCCCTAGGATAGTGTTAGGGTTAGGGTTAGCCTCAGCCCTAGGAGAGTGTTAGGGTTAGGGTTAGCATCAGCCCTAGGATAGTGTTAGGGTTAGGGTTAGGGTTAGCATCAGCCCTAGGATAGTGTTAGGGTTAGGGTTAGTCTCAGCCCTAGTAGAGTTGTAGGGTTAGGGTTCTGGTTAGCATCAGCCCTAGGATAGTGTTAGGGTTAGGGTTAAGGTTAGCATCAGCCCTAGGATAGTGTTAGGGTTAGGGTTAGTCTCAGCCCTAGTAGAGTTGTAGGGTTAGGGTTAGGGTTAGCATCAGCCCTAGGATAGTGTTAGGGTTAGGGTTAAGGTTAACATCACCCCTAGGATAGTGTTAGGGTTAGGGTTAGCCTCAGCCCTAGGATAGTGTTAGAGTTAGGTTTAGGGTTAGCATCAGCCCTAGGATAGTGTTAGGGTTAGGGTTAGGGTTAGCATCAGCCCTAGGATAGTGTTAGTGTTAGGGTTAGCATCAGCCCTAGGATAGTGTTAGGGTTAGGGTTAGGGTTAGCATCAGCCCTAGGATAGTGTTAGGGTTAGGGTTAGGGTTAGCATCAGCCCTAGGATAGTGTTAGGGTTAGGGTTAGGTTTAGCTTCAGCCCTAGGATAGTGTTAGGGTTAGGGTTAGCATGAGCCCTAGGATATTGTTAGGGTTAGGTTTAGGGTTAGCACCAGGCCTAGGATAGTGTTAGTTCTAGGGTTAGCATCAGCCTTAGGATAGTGTTAGGGGTAGGGTTAGGGTTAGTATCAGCCGTAGGATAGTGTTAGGGTTAGGGTTAGCCTCAGCCCTAGGATAGTGTTAGAGTTAGGGTTAGGGTTAGCATCAGCCCTAAGATAGTGTTAGGGTTAGGGTTAGGGTTATGATTAGCATCAGCCCTAGGATAGTGTTAGGGTTAGGGTTAGGGTTAGCATCAGCCCAAGGATAGTGTTAGGGTTAGGGTTAGCATCAGCCTTAGGATAGTGTTAGGGTTAGGGTTAGGGTTAGCATCAGCCCTAGGATAGTGTTAGGGTTAGGGTTATCATAAGCCCTAGGATAGTGTTAGGGTTAGGGTTAGGGTTAGCACCAGGCCTAGGATAGTGTTAGTGTAAGGGTTAGCATCAGGCCTAGGATAGTGTTAGAGTTAGGGTTAGGGTTAGCATCAGGCCTAGGATAGTGTTAGGGTTAGGGTTAGCATCAGCCCTAGGATAGTGTTAGGGTTAGGGTTAGGGTTAGCTTCAGCCCTAGGATAGTGTTAGGGTTAGGGTTAGCATGAGCCCTAGGATATTGTTAGGGTTAGGGTTAGGGTTAGCTTCAGCCCTAGGATAGTGTTAGGGTTAGGGTTAGCATGAGCCCTAGGATATTGTTAGGGTTAGGGTTAGGGTTAGCACCAGGCCTAGGATAGTGTTAGTTCTAGGGTTAGCATCAGCCTTAGGATAGTGTTAGGGGTAGGGTTAGGGTTAGTATTAGCCGTAGGATAGTGTTAGGGTTAGGGTTAGCCTCAGCCCTAGGATAGTGTTAGAGTTAGGGTTAGGGTTAGCATCAGCCCTAAGATAGTGTTAGGGTTAGGGTTAGGGTTATGATTAGCATCAGCCCTAGGATAGTGTTAGGGTTAGGGTTAGCATCACCCCTAGGATAGTGTTAGGGTTAGGGTTAGGGTTATCACCAGGCCTAGGATAGTGTTAGTGTAAGGGTTAGCATCAGGCCTAGGATAGTGTTAGAGTTAGGGTTAGGGTTAGCATCAGCCTCAGGATAGTGTTAGGGTTAGGGTTAGCATCAGCCCTAGGATAGTGTTAGGGTTAGGTTTGGGTAAGCATCAGCCCTAGGATAGTGTTAGGGTTAGGGTTAGCATCAGCCCTAGGATAGTGTTAGGGTTAGGGTTAGGGTTAGCATCAGCCCTAGGATAGTGTTAGGGTTAGGGTTAAGGTTAACATCACCCCTAGGATAGTGTTAGGGTTAGGGTTAGCCTCAGCCCTAGGATAGTGTTAGAGTTAGGTTTAGGGTTAGCATCAGCCCTAGGATAGTGTTAGGGTTAGGGTTAGGGTTAGCATCAGCCCTAGGATAGTGTTAGTGTTAGGGTTAGCATCAGCCCTAGGATAGTGTTAGGGTTAGGGTTAGGGTTAGCATCAGCCCTAGGATAGTGTTAGGGTTAGGGTTAGGGTTAGCATCAGCCCTAGGATAGTGTTAGGGTTAGGGTTAGGTTTAGCTTCAGCCCTAGGATAGTGTTAGGGTTAGGGTTAGCATGAGCCCTAGGATATTGTTAGGGTTAGGTTTAGGGTTAGCACCAGGCCTAGGATAGTGTTAGTTCTAGGGTTAGCATCAGCCTTAGGATAGTGTTAGGGGTAGGGTTAGGGTTAGTATCAGCCGTAGGATAGTGTTAGGGTTAGGGTTAGCCTCAGCCCTAGGATAGTGTTAGAGTTAGGGTTAGGGTTAGCATCAGCCCTAAGATAGTGTTAGGGTTAGGGTTAGGGTTATGATTAGCATCAGCCCTAGGATAGTGTTAGGGTTAGGGTTAGGGTTAGCATCAGCCCAAGGATAGTGTTAGGGTTAGGGTTAGCATCAGCCTTAGGATAGTGTTAGGGTTAGGGTTAGGGTTAGCATCAGCCCTAGGATAGTGTTAGGGTTAGGGTTATCATAAGCCCTAGGATAGTGTTAGGGTTAGGGTTAGGGTTAGCACCAGGCCTAGGATAGTGTTAGTGTAAGGGTTAGCATCAGGCCTAGGATAGTGTTAGAGTTAGGGTTAGCATCAGCCCTAGGATAGTGTTAGGGTTAGGGTTAGCATCAGCCCTAGGATAGTGTTAGGGTTAGGGTTAGGGTTAGCTTCAGCCCTAGGATAGTGTTAGGGTTAGGGTTAGCATGAGCCCTAGGATATTGTTAGGGTTAGGGTTAGGGTTAGCTTCAGCCCTAGGATAGTGTTAGGGTTAGGGTTAGCATGAGCCCTAGGATATTGTTAGGGTTAGGGTTAGGGTTAGCACCAGGCCTAGGATAGTGTTAGTTCTAGGGTTAGCATCAGCCTTAGGATAGTGTTAGGGGTAGGGTTAGGGTTAGTATTAGCCGTAGGATAGTGTTAGGGTTAGGGTTAGCCTCAGCCCTAGGATAGTGTTAGAGTTAGGGTTAGGGTTAGCATCAGCCCTAAGATAGTGTTAGGGTTAGGGTTAGGGTTATGATTAGCATCAGCCCTAGGATAGTGTTAGGGTTAGGGTTAGCATCACCCCTAGGATAGTGTTAGGGTTAGGGTTAGGGTTATCACCAGGCCTAGGATAGTGTTAGTGTAAGGGTTAGCATCAGGCCTAGGATAGTGTTAGAGTTAGGGTTAGGGTTAGCATCAGCCTCAGGATAGTGTTAGGGTTAGGGTTAGCATCAGCCCTAGGATAGTGTTAGGGTTAGGTTTGGGTAAGCATCAGCCCTAGGATAGTGTTAGGGTTAGGGTTAGCATCAGCCCTAGGATAGTGTTAGGGTTAGGGTTAGGGTTAGCATCAGCCCTAGGATAGTGTTAGGGTTAGGGTTAGCCTCAGCCCTAGGAGAGTTGTAGGGTTAGCGTAAGGGTTAGCATCAGCCCTAGGATAGTGTTAGGGTTAGGGTAAAGGTTAGCATCAGCCCTAGGATAGTGTTAGGGTTAGGGTTAGCATCAGCCCTAGGATAGTGTTAGGGTTATGGTTAGGGTTAGCACCAGGCCTAGGATAGTGTTAGTGTTAGGGTTAGAATCAGCCTTAGGATAGTGTTAGGGTTAGGTTTAGGGTTAGCATCAGCCCTAGTATAGTGTTAGGGTTAGTGTTAGCATCAGCCCTAGGATAGTGTTAGGGTTAGGGTTAGCCTCAGCCCTAGGAGAGTGTTAGGGTTAGGGTTAGCATCAGCCCTAGGATAGTGTTAGGGTTAGGGTTAGGGTTAGCATCAGCCCTAGGATAGTGTTAGGGTTAGGGTTAGTCTCAGCCCTAGTAGAGTTGTAGGGTTAGGGTTAGGGTTAGCATCAGCCCTAGGATAGTGTTAGGGTTAGGGTTAAGGTTAACATCACCCCTAGGATAGTGTTAGGGTTAGGGTTAGCATCAGCGCTAGGATTGTGTTAGGGTTAGGGTTAGAATCAGCCGTAGGATAGTGTTAGGGTTAGGTTTAGGGTTAGCATCAGCCGTAGGATAGTGTTAGGGTTAGGGTTAGCCTCAGCCCTAGGATAGTGTAGGGTTAGGGTTAGGGTTAGCATCAGCCCTAGGATACTGTTATTGTAAGGGTTAGGGTTAGCATCAGCCCTAGGATAGTGTTAGGATTAGGGTTAGGGTTAGCATCAGCCCTAGGATAGTGTTAGGGTTAGGGTTAGGGTTAGCTTCAGCCCTAGGATAGTGTTAGGGTTAGGGTTAGGATGAGCCCTAGGATATTGTTAGGGTTAGGTTTAGGGTTCGCACCAGGCCTAGGATAGTGTTAGTTCTAGGGTTAGCATCAGCCTTAGGATAGTGTTAGGGTTAGGGTTAGGGTTAGTATCAGCCGTAGGATAGTGTTAGGGTTAGGATTAGCCTCAGCCCTAGGATAGTGTTAGAGTTAGGGTTAGGGTTAGCATCAGCCCTAAGATAGTGTTAGGGTTAGGGTTAGGGGTATGATTAGCCTCAGCACTAGGATAGTGTTAGGGTTAGGGTTAGGGTTAGCATCAGCCCAAGGATAGTGTTAGGGTTAGGGTTAGCATCAGCCTTAGGATAGTGTTAGGGTTAGGGTTAGGGTTAGCATCAGCCCTAGGATAGTGTTAGTGTTAGGGTTATCATCAGCCCTAGGATAGTGTTAGGGTTAGGGTTAGGGTTAGCATCAGGCCTAGGATAGTGTTAGGGTTAGGGTTAGGGTTAGCATCAGCCCTAGGATAGTGTTAGGGTTAGGGTTAGCATCAGCCCTAGGATAGTGTTAGGGTTAGGGTTAGGGTTAGCACCAGGCCTAGGATAGTGTTAGTGTAAGGGTTAGCATCAGGCTTAGGATAGTGTTAGAGTTAGGTTTAGGGTTAGCATCAGCCCTAGGATAGTGTTAGGGTTAGGGTTATCATCAGCCCTAGGATAGTGTTAGGGTTAGGGTTAGGGTTAGCTTCAGCCCTAGGATAGTGTTAGGGTTAGGGTTAGCATGAGCCCTAGGATATTGTTAGGGTTAGGGTTAGGGTTAGCTTCAGTCCTAGGATAGTATTAGGGTTAGGGTTAGCATGAGCCCTAGGATATTGTTAGGGTTAGGGTTAGGGTTAGCACCAGGCCTAGGATAGTGTTAGTTCTAGGGTTAGCATCAGCCTTAGGATAGTGTTAGGGGTAGGGTTAGGGTTAGTATTAGCCGTAGGATAGTGTTAGGGTTAGGGTTAGCCTCAGCCCTAGGATAGTGTTAGAGTTAGGGTTAGGGTTAGCATCAGCCCTAAGATAGTGTTAGGGTTAGGGTTAGGGTTATGATTAGCATCAGCCCTAGGATAGTGTTAGGGTTAGGGTTAGGGTTAGCATCAGCCCTAGGATAGTGTTAGGGTTAGGGTTAGGGTGAGCATCAGTCCTAGGATAGTGTTAGGGTTAGGGTTAGCCTCAGCCCTAGGAGAGTTGTAGGGTTAGGGTTAGGGTTAGCATCAGCCCTAGGATAGTGTTAGGGTTAGGGTTAAGGTTAGCATCAGTCCTAGGATAGTGTTAGGGTTAGGGTTAGCATCAGCCCTAGGATAGTGTTAGGGTTAGGGTTAGGGTTAGCACCAGGCCTAGGATAGTGTTAGTGTTAGGGTTAGGATCAGCCTTAGGATAGTGTTAGGGTTAGGTTTAGGGTTAGCATCAGCCGTAGGATAATGTTAGGGTTAGTGTTAGCATCAGCCCTAGGATAGTGTTAGGGTTAAGGTTAGGGTAAGCACCAGCCCTAGGATAGTGTTAGGGTTAGGGTTAGCATCAGCCTAGAATAGTGTTACGGTTAGGTTTAGGGTTAGCATCAGCCCTAGGATAGTGTTAGGGTGAGGGTTAGCATCAGCCCTAGGATAGTGTTAGGGTTAGGGTTAGGGTTAGCATCAGCCCAAGGATAGTGTTAGGGTTAGGGTTAGCATCAGCCCTAGGATAGTGTTAGGGTTAGGGTTAGGGTTAGCATCAGCCCTAGGATAGTGTTAGGGTTAGGGTTAAGGTTAACATCACCCCTAGGATAGTGTTAGGGTTAGGGTTAGCATCAGCGCTAGGATTGTGTTAGGGTTAGGGTTAGAATCAGCCGTAGGATAGTGTTAGGGTTAGGTTTAGGGTTAGCATCAGCCGTAGGATAGTGTTAGGGTTAGAGTTAGCCTCAGCCCTAGGATAGTGTAGGGTTAGGGTTAGGGTTAGCATCAGCCCTAGGATACTGTTATTGTAAGGGTTAGGGTTAGCATCAGCCCTAGGATAGTGTTAGGATTAGGGTTAGGGTTAGCATCAGCCCTAGGATAGTGTTAGGGTTAGGGTTAGGGTTAGCTTCAGCCCTAGGATAGTGTTAGGGTTAGGGTTAGGATGAGCCCTAGGATATTGTTAGGGTTAGGTTTAGGGTTCGCACCAGGCCTAGGATAGTGTTAGTTCTAGGGTTAGCATCAGCCTTAGGATAGTGTTAGGGTTAGGGTTAGGGTTAGTATCAGCCGTAGGATAGTGTTAGGGTTAGGATTAGCCTCAGCCCTAGGATAGTGTTAGAGTTAGGGTTAGGGTCAGCATCAGCCCTAAGATAGTGTTAGGGTTAGGGTTAGGGGTATGATTAGCCTCAGCACTAGGATAGTGTTAGGGTTAGGGTTAGGGTTAGCATCAGCCCAAGGATAGTGTTAGGGTTAGGGTTAGCATCAGCCTTAGGATAGTGTTAGGGTTAGGGTTAGGGTTAGCATCAGCCCTAGGATAGTGTTAGTGTTAGGGTTATCATCAGCCCTAGGATAGTGTTAGGGTTAGGGTTAGGGTTAGCATCAGGCCTAGGATAGTGTTAGGGTTAGGGTTAGGGTTAGCATCAGCCCTAGGATAGTGTTAGGGTTAGGGTTAGCATCAGCCCTAGGATAGTGTTAGGGTTAGGGTTAGGGTTAGCACCAGGCCTAGGATAGTGTTAGTGTAAGGGTTAGCATCAGGCTTAGGATAGTGTTAGAGTTAGGGTTAGGGTTAGCATCAGCCCTAGGATAGTGTTAGGGTTAGGGTTATCATCAGCCCTAGGATAGTGTTAGGGTTAGGGTTAGGGTTAGCTTCAGCCCTAGGATAGTGTTAGGGTTAGGGTTAGCATGAGCCCTAGGATATTGTTAGGGTTAGGGTTAGGGTTAGCTTCAGCCCTAGGATAGTATTAGGGTTAGGGTTAGCATGAGCCCTAGGATATTGTTAGGGTTAGGGTTAGGGTTAGCACCAGGCCTAGGATAGTGTTAGTTCTAGGGTTAGCATCAGCCTTAGGATAGTGTTAGGGGTAGGGTTAGGGTTAGTATTAGCCGTAGGATAGTGTTAGGGTTAGGGTTAGCCTCAGCCCTAGGATAGTGTTAGAGTTAGGGTTAGGGTTAGCATCAGCCCTAAGATAGTGTTAGGGTTAGGGTTAGGGTTATGATTAGCATCAGCCCTAGGATAGTGTTAGGGTTAGGGTTAGGGTTAGCATCAGCCCTAGGATAGTGTTAGGGTTAGGGTTAGGGTGAGCATCAGTCCTAGGATAGTGTTAGGGTTAGGGTTAGCCTCAGCCCTAGGAGAGTTGTAGGGTTAGGGTTAGGGTTAGCATCAGCCCTAGGATAGTGTTAGGGTTAGGGTTAAGGTTAGCATCAGTCCTAGGATAGTGTTAGGGTTAGGGTTAGCATCAGCCCTAGGATAGTGTTAGGGTTAGGGTTAGGGTTAGCACCAGGCCTAGGATAGTGTTAGTGTTAGGGTTAGGATCAGCCTTAGGATAGTGTTAGGGTTAGGTTTAGGGTTAGCATCAGCCGTAGGATAATGTTAGGGTTAGTGTTAGCATCAGCCCTAGGATAGTGTTAGGGTTAAGGTTAGGGTAAGCACCAGCCCTAGGATAGTGTTAGGGTTAGGGTTAGCATCAGCCTAGAATAGTGTTACGGTTAGGTTTAGGGTTAGCATCAGCCCTAGGATAGTGTTAGGGTGAGGGTTAGCATCAGCCCTAGGATAGTGTTAGGGTTAGGGTTAGGGTTAGCATCAGCCCAAGGATAGTGTTAGGGTTAGGGTTAGCATCAGCCCTAGGAAAGTGTTATGGTTAGGGTTAGGGTTATCATCAGCCCTAGGATAGTGTTAGGGTTAGGGTTAGCATCAGCCCTAGGATAGTGTTAGGGTTAGGGTTAGCATCAGCCTTAGGATAGTGTTACGGTTAGGGTTAGGGTTAGCATCAGCCCTAGGATAGTGTTAGGGTTAGGGTTAGCATCAGCCCTAGGATAGTGTTAGGGTTAGGGTTAGGGTTAGCATCAGCCCAAGGATAGTGTTAGGGTTAGGGTTAGCATCAGCCCTAGGAAAGTTTTATGGTTAGGGTTAGGGTTATCATCAGCCGTAGGATAGTGTTAGGGTTAGGGTTAGCCTCAGCCCTAGGATAGTGTTAGGGTTAGGGTTAGGGTTAGCATAAGCCCTAGGATAGTGTTTTGGTTAGGGTTTGCCTCAGCCCTAGGAGAGTGTTAGGGTTAGGGATAGGGTTAGCATCAGGCCTAGGATAGTGTTAGGGTTAGAGTTAGCATCAGCCCTAGGATAGAGTAAGGGTTAGGGTTAGGGTTAGCATCAGCCCTAGGACAGTGTTAGGGTTAGGGCTAGGGTTAGCATCAGCCATAGGATAGTGTTAGGGTTAGGGCTAGCCTCAGCCCTAGGAGAGTGTTAGGGTTAGGTTTAGGTTTACCATCAGCCCTAGGATAGAGTTAGGGTTAGGGATAGCATCAGACCTAGGATAGTGTAGGGTTATGGTTAGGTTTAGCATCAGCCCTAGGATAGTGTTAGGGTAAGGGTTAGGGTTACCATCAGCCCTAGGATAGTGTTAGTGATAGGGTTAGGGTTAGAATCAGCCCTAGGATAGTGTTAGGGTTAGGATTAGGGTTAGCTTCAGCCCTAGGATAGTGTTAGGGTTAGGGTTAAGGTTAACATCACCCCTAGGATAGTGTTAGGGTTAGGGTTAGCATCAGCCGTAGGATAGTGTTAGGGTTAGGTTTAGGGTTAGCATCAGCCGTAGGATAGTGTTAGGGTTAGGGTTAGCCTCAGCCCTAGGATAGTGTTAGAGTTAGGGTTAGGGTTAGCATCAGCCCTAGGATAGTGTTAGGGTTAGGGTTAGGGTTAGCATCAGCCCTAGGATAGTGTTAGTGTTAGGGTTAGCATCAGCCCTAGGATAGTGTTAGGGTTAGGGTTAGGGTTAGCATCAGGCCTAGGATAGTGTTACTGTTAGGGTTAGCATCAGCCCTAGGATAGTGTAGGGTTAGGGTTAGGGTTAGCATCAGCCCTAGGATAGTGTTATTGTATGGGTTAGGGTTAGCATCAGCCCAAGGATAGTGTTAGGGTTAGGGTTAGGGTTAGCATCAGCCCTAGGATAGTGTTAGGGTTAGGGTTAGGGTTAGCTTCAGCCCTAGGATAGTGTTAGGGTTAGGGTTAGCATGAGCCCTAGGATATTGTTAGGGTTAGGTTTAGGGTTAGCACCAGGCCTAGGATAGTGTTAGTTCTAGGGTTAGCATCAGCCTTAGGATATTGTTAGGGGTAGGGTTAGGGTTAGTATGAGCCGTAGGATAGTGTTAGGGTTAGGGTTAGCCTCAGCCCTAGGATAGTGTTAGAGTTAGGGTTAGGGTTAGCATCAGCCCTAAGATAGTGTTAGGGTTAGGGTTAGGGTTATGATTAGCATCAGCCCTAGGATAGTGTTAGGGTTAGTGTTAGGGTTAGCATCAGCCCAAGGTTAGTGTTAGGGTTAGGGTTAGCATCAGCCTTAGGATAGTGTTAGGGTTAGGGTTAGGGTTAGCATCAGCCCTAGGATAGTGTTAGGGTTAGGGTTATCATCAGCCCTAGGATAGTGTTAGGGTTAGGGTTAGGGTTAGCACCAGGCCTAGGATAGTGTTAGTGTAAGGGTTAGCATCAGGCCTAGGATAGTGTTAGAGTTAGGGTTAGGTTTAGCATCAGCCCTAGGATAGTGTTAGGGTTAGGGTTAGCATCAGCCCTAGGATAGTGTTAGGGTTAGGGTTAGGGTTAGCTTCAGCCCTAGGATAGTGTTAGGGTTAGGGTTAGCATGAGCCCTAGGATATTGTTAGGGTTAGGGTTAGGGTTAGCTTCAGCCCTAGGATAGTGTTAGGGTTAGGGTTAGCATGAGCCCTAGGATATTGTTAGGGTTAGGGTTAGGGTTAGCTTCAGCCCTAGGATAGTGTTAGGGTTAGGGTTAGCATGAGCCCTAGGATATTGTTAGGGTTAGGGTTAGGGTTAGCACCAGGCCTAGGATAGTGTTAGTTCTAGGGTTAGCATCCGCCTTAGGATAGTGTTAGGGGTAGGGTTAGGGTTAGTATTAGCCGTAGGATAGTGTTAGGGTTAGGGTTAGCCTCAGCCCTAGGATAGTGTTAGAGTTAGGGTTAGGGTTAGACTCAGCCCTAAGATAGTGTTAGGGTTAGGGTTAGGGTTATGATTAGCATCAGCCCTAGGATAGTGTTAGGGTTAGGGTTAGGGTTAGCATCAGCCCTAGGATAGTGTTAGGGTTAGGGTTAGCATCAGCCCTAGGATAGTGTTAGGGTTAGGGTTAGGGTGAGCATCAGTCCTAGGATAGTGTTAGGGTTAGGGTTAGCCTCAGCCCTAGGAGAGTTGTAGGGTTAGGGTTAGGGTTAGCATCAGCCCTAGGATAGTGTTAGGGTTAGGGTTAAGGTTAGCATCAGTCCTAGGATAGTGTTAGGGTTAGGGTTAGCATCAGCCCTAGGATAGTGTTAGGGTTAGGGTTAGGGTTAGCACCAGGCCTAGGATAGTGTTAGTGTTAGGGTTAGAATCAGCCTTATGATAGTGTTAGGGTTAGGTTTAGGGTTAGCATCAGCGGTAGGATAATGTTAGGGTTAGTGTTAGCATCAGCCCTAGGATAGTGTTAGGGTTAGGGTTAGGGTAAGCACCAGCCCTAGGATAGTGTTAGGGTTAGGGTTAGCATCAGCCTAGGATAGTGTTACGGTTAGGGTTAGGGTTAGCATCAGCCCTAGGATAGTGTTAGGGTTAGGGTTAGCATCAGCCCTAGGATAGTGTTAGGGTTAGGGTTAGGGTTAGCATCAGCCCAAGGATAGTGTTAGGGTTAGGGTTAGCATCAGCCCTAGGAAAGTATTATGGTTAGGGTTAGGGTTATCATCAGCCCTAGGATAGTGTTAGGGTTAGGGTTAGCATCAGCCCTAGGATAGTGTTAGGGTTAGGGTTAGCATCAGCCTTAGGATAGTGTTACGGTTAGGGTTAGGGTTAGCATCAGCCCTAGGATAGTGTTAGGGTTAGGGTTAGCCTCAGCCCTAGGAGAGTTGTAGGGTTAGCGTAAGGGTTAGCATCAGCCCTAGGATAGTGTTAGGGTTAGGGTTAAGGTTAGCATCAGCCCTAGGATAGTGTTAGGGTTAGGGTTAGCATCAGCCCTAGGATAGTGTTAGGGTTATGGTTAGGGTTAGCACCAGGCCTAGGATAGTGTTAGTGTTAGGGTTAGAATCAGCCTTAGGATAGAGTTAGGGTTAGGTTTAGGGTTAGCATCAGCCCTAGTATAGTGTTAGGGTTAGTGTTAGCATCAGCCCTAGGATAGTGTTAGGGTTAGGGTTAGCCTCAGCCCTAGGAGAGTGTTAGGGTTAGGGTTAGCATCAGCCCTAGAATAGTGTTAGGGTTAGGGTTAGGGTTAGCATCAGCCCTAGGATAGTGTTAGGGTTAGGGTTAGTCTCAGCCCTAGTAGAGTTGTAGGGTTAGGGTTAGGGTTAGCATCAGCCCTAGGATAGTGTTAGGGTTAGGGTTAAGGTTAGCATCAGCCCTAGGATAGTGTTAGGGTTAGGGTTAGTCTCAGCCCTAGTAGAGTTGTAGGGTTAGGGTTAGGGTTAGCATCAGCCCTAGGATAGTGTTAGGGTTAGGGTTAAGGTTAACATCACCCCTAGGATAGTGTTAGGGTTAGGGTTAGCCTCAGCCCTAGGATAGTGTTAGAGTTAGGTTTAGGGTTAGCATCAGCCCTAGGATAGTGTTAGGGTTAGGGTTAGGGTTAGCATGAGCCCTAGGATAGTGTTAGTGTTAGGGTTAGCATCAGCCCTAGGATAGTGTTAGGGTTAGGGTTAGGGTTAGCATCAGGCCTAGGATAGTGTTAGTGTTAGGGTTAGCATCAGCCCTAGGAGAGTGTAGGGTTAGGGTTAGGGTTAGCATCAGCCCTAGGATAGTGTTATTGTAAGGGTTAGGGTTAGCATCAGCCCTAGGATAGTGTTAGGGTTAGGGTTACGGTTAGCATCAGCCCTAGGATACTGTTAGGGTTAGGGTTAGGTTTAGCTTCAGCCCTAGGATAGTGTTAGGGTTAGGGTTAGCATGAGCCCTAGGATATTGTTAGGGTTAGGTTTAGGGTTAGCACCAGGCCTAGGATAGTGTTAGTTCTAGGGTTAGCATCAGCCTTAGGATAGTGTTAGGGGTAGGGTTAGGGTTAGTATCAGCCGTAGGATAGTGTTAGGGTTAGGGTTAGCCTCAGCCCTAGGATAGTGTTAGAGTTAGGGTTAGGGTTAGCATCAGCCCTAAGATAGTGTTAGGGTTAAGGTTAGGGTTATGATTAGCATCAGCCCTAGGATAGTGTTAGGGTTAGGGTTAGGGTTAGCATCAGCCCAAGGATAGTGTTAGGGTTAGGGTTAGCATCAGCCTTAGGATAGTGTTAGGGTTAGGGTTAGGGTTAGCATCAGCCCTAGGATAGTGTTAGGGTTAGGGTTATCATCAGCCCTAGGATAGTGTTAGGGTTAGGGTTAGGGTTAGCATCAGGCCTAGGATAGTGTTAGGGTTAGGGTTAGGGTTAGCATCAGCCCTAGGATAGTGTTAGGGTTAGGGTTAGCATCAGCCCAAGGATAGTGTTAGGGTTAGGGTTAGGGTTAGCACCAGGCCTAGGATAGTGTTAGTGTAAGGGTTAGCATCAGGCCTAGGATAGTGTTAGAGTTAGGGTTAGGGTTAGCATCAGGCCTAGGATAGTGTTAGGGTTAGGGTTACCATCAGCCCTAGGATAGTGTTAGGGTTAGGGTTAGGGTTAGCTTCAGCCCTAGGATAGTGTTATGGTTAGGGTTAGCATGAGCCCTAGGATATTGTTAGGGTTAGGGTTAGGGTTAGCTTCAGCCCTAGGATAGTGTTAGGGTTAGGGTTAGCATGAGCCCTAGGATATTGTTAGGGTTAGGGTTAGGGTTAGCACCAGGCCTAGGATAGTGTTAGTTCTAGGGTTAGCATCAGCCTTAGGATAGTGTTAGGGGTAGGGTTAGGGTTAGTATTCGCCGTAGGATAGTGTTAGGGTTAGGGTTAGCCTCAGCCCTAGGATAGTGTTAGAGTTAGGGTTAGGGTTAGCATCAGCCCTAAGATAGTGTTAGGGTTAGGGTTAGGGTTATGATTAGCATCAGCCCTAGGAGAGTGTTAGAGTTAGGGTTAGCATCACCCCTAGGATAGTGTTAGGGTTAGGGTTAGGGTTATCACCAGGCCTAGGATAGTGTTAGTGTAAGGGTTAGCATCAGGCCTAGGATAGTGTTAGAGTTAGGGTTAGGGTTAGCATCAGCCTTAGGATAGTGTTAGGGTTAGGGTTAGCATCAGCCCTAGGATAGTGTTAGGGTTAGGTTTGGGTAAGCATCAGCCCTAGGATAGTGTTAGGGTTAGGGTTAGCATCAGCCGTAGGATAGTGTTAGGGTTAGGGTTAGGGTTAGCATCAGCCCTAGGATAGTGTTAGGGTTAGGGTTAGCCTCAGCCCTAGGAGAGATGTAGGGTTAGCGTAAGGGTTAGCATCAGCCCTAGGATAGTGTTAGGGTTAGGGTTAAGGTTAGCATCAGCCCTAGGATAGTGTTAGGGTTAGGGTTAGCATCAGCCCTAGGATAGTGTTAGGGTTATGGTTAGGGTTAGCACCAGGCCTAGGATAGTGTTAGTGTTAGGGTTAGAATCAGCCTTAGGATAGTGTTAGGGTTAGGTTTAGGGTTAGCATCAGCCCTAGTATAGTGTTAGGGTTAGTGTTAGCATCAGCCCTAGGATAGTGTTAGGGTTAGGGTTAGCCTCAGCCCTAGGAGAGTGTTAGGGTTAGGGTTAGCATCAGCCCTAGGATAGTGTTAGGGTTAGGGTTAGGGTTAGCATCAGCCCTAGGATAGTGTTAGGGTTAGGGTTAGTCTCAGCCCTAGTAGAGTTGTAGGGTTAGGGTTAGGGTTAGCATCAGCCCTAGGATAGTGTTAGGGTTAGGGTTAAGGTTAACATCACCCCTAGGATAGTGTTAGGGTTAGGGTTAGCCTCAGCCCTAGGATAGTGTTAGAGTTAGGTTTAGGGTTAGCATCAGCCCTAGGATAGTGTTAGGGTTAGGGTTAGGGTTAGCATGAGCCCTAGGATAGTGTTAGTGTTAGGGTTAGCATCAGCCCTAGGATAGTGTTAGGGTTAGGGTTAGGGTTAGCATCAGGCCTAGGATAGTGTTAGTGTTAGGGTTAGCATCAGCCCTAGGAGAGTGTAGGGTTAGGGTTAGGGTTAGCATCAGCCCTAGGATAGTGTTATTGTAAGGGTTAGGGTTAGCATCAGCCCTAGGATAGTGTTAGGGTTAGGGTTAGGGTTAGCATCAGCCCTAGGATAGTGTTAGGGTTAGGGTTAGGTTTAGCTTCAGCCCTAGGATAGTGTTAGGGTTAGGGTTAGCATGAGCCCTAGGATATTGTTAGGGTTAGGTTTAGGGTTAGCACCAGGCCTAGGATAGTGTTAGTTCTAGGGTTAGCATCAGCCTTAGGATAGTGTTAGGGGTAGGGTTAGGGTTAGTATCAGCCGTAGGATAGTGTTAGGGTTAGGGTTAGCCTCAGCCCTAGGATAGTGTTAGAGTTAGGGTTAGGGTTAGCATCAGCCCTAAGATAGTGTTAGGGTTAGGGTTAGGGTTATGATTAGCATCAGCCCTAGGATAGTGTTAGGGTTAGGGTTAGGGTTAGCATCAGCCCAAGGATAGTGTTAGGGTTAGGGTTAGCATCAGCCTTAGGATAGTGTTAGGGTTAGGGTTAGGGTTAGCATCAGCCCTAGGATAGTGTTAGGGTTAGGGTTATCATCAGCCCTAGGATAGTGTTAGGGTTAGGGTTAGGGTTAGCATCAGGCCTAGGATAGTGTTAGGGTTAGGGTTAGGGTTAGCATCAGCCCTAGGATAGTGTTAGGGTTAGGGTTAGCATCAGCCCAAGGATAGTGTTAGGGTTAGGGTTAGGGTTAGCACCAGGCCTAGGATAGTGTTAGTGTAAGGGTTAGCATCAGGCCTAGGATAGTGTTAGAGTTAGGGTTAGGGTTAGCATCAGGCCTAGGATAGTGTTAGGGTTAGGGTTAGCATCAGCCCTAGGATAGTGTTAGGGTTAGGGTTAGGGTTAGCTTCAGCCCTAGGATAGTGTTATGGTTAGGGTTAGCATGAGCCCTAGGATATTGTTAGGGTTAGGGTTAGGGTTAGCTTCAGCCCTAGGATAGTGTTAGGGTTAGGGTTAGCATGAGCCCTAGGATATTGTTAGGGTTAGGGTTAGGGTTAGCACCAGGCCTAGGATAGTGTTAGTTCTAGGGTTAGCATCAGCCTTAGGATAGTGTTAGGGGTAGGGTTAGGGTTAGTATTCGCCGTAGGATAGTGTTAGGGTTAGGGTTAGCCTCAGCCCTAGGATAGTGTTAGAGTTAGGGTTAGGGTTAGCATCAGCCCTAAGATAGTGTTAGGGTTAGGGTTAGGGTTATGATTAGCATCAGCCCTAGGAGAGTGTTAGGGTTATGGTTAGCATCACCCCTAGGATAGTGTTAGGGTTAGGGTTAGGGTTATCACCAGGCCTAGGATAGTGTTAGTGTAAGGGTTAGCATCAGGCCTAGGATAGTGTTAGAGTTAGGGTTAGGGTTAGCATCAGCCTTAGTATAGTGTTAGGGTTAGGGTTAGCATCAGCCCTAGGATAGTGTTAGGGTTAGGTTTGGGTAAGCATCAGCCCTAGGATAGTGTTAGGGTTAGGGTTAGCATCAGCCCTAGGATAGTGTTAGGGTTAGGGTTAGGGTTAGCATCAGCCCTAGGATAGTGTTAGGGTTAGGGTTAGCCTCAGCCCTAGGAGAGATGTAGGGTTAGCGTAAGGGTTAGCATCAGCCCTAGGATAGTGTTAGGGTTAGGGTTAAGGTTAGCATCAGCCCTAGGATAGTGTTAGGGTTAGGGTTAGCATCAGCCCTAGGAGAGTGTTAGGGTTATGGTTAGGGTTAGCACCAGGCCTAGGATAGTGTTAGTGTTAGGGTTAGAATCAGCCTTAGGATAGTGTTAGGGTTAGGTTTAGGGTTAGCATCAGCCCTAGTATAGTGTTAGGGTTAGTGTTAGCATCAGCCCTAGGATAGTGTTAGGGTTAGGGTTAGCCTCAGCCCTAGGAGAGTGTTAGGGTTAGGGTTAGCATCAGCCCTAGGATAGTGTTAGGGTTAGGGTTAGGGTTAGCATCAGCCCTAGGATAGTGTTAGGGTTAGGGTTAGTCTCAGCCCTAGTAGAGTTGTAGGGTTAGGGTTAGGGTTAGCATCAGCCCTAGGATAGTGTTAGGGTTAGGGTTAAGGTTAACATCACCCCTAGGATAGTGTTAGGGTTAGGGTTAGCATCAGCCCTAGGATAGTGTAGGGTTAGGGTTAGGGTTAGCATCAGCCCTAGGATACTGTTATTGTAAGGGTTAGGGTTAGCATCAGCCCTAGGATAGTGTTAGGGTTAGGATTAGGGTTAGCATCAGCCCTAGGATAGTGTTAGGGTTAGGGTTAGGGTTAGCTTCAGCCCTAGGATAGTGTTAGGGTTAGGGTTAGGATGAGCCCTAGGATATTGTTAGGGTTAGGTTTAGGGTTAGCACCAGGCCTAGGATAGTGTTAGTTCTAGGGTTAGCATCAGCCTTAGGAAAGTGTTAGGGGTAGGGTTAGGGTTAGTATCAGCCGTAGGATAGTGTTAGGGTTAGGGTTAGCCTCAGCCCTAGGATAGTGTTAGAGTTAGGGTTAGGGTTAGCATCAGCCCTAAGATAGTGTTAGGGTTAGGGTTAGGGTTATGATTAGCATCAGCACTAGGATAGTGTTAGGGTTAGGGTTAGGGTTAGCATCAGCCCAAGGATAGTGTTAGGGTTAGGGTTAGGGTTAGCATCAGCCCTAGGATAGTGTTAGGGTTAGGGTTATCATGAGCCCTAGGATAGTGTTAGGGTTAGGGTTAGGGTTAGCATCAGGCCTAGGATAGTGTTAGGGTTAGGGTTAGGGTTAGCATCAGCCCTAGGATAGTGTTAGGGTTAGGGTTAGCATCAGCCCTAGGATAGTGTTAGGGTTAGGGTTAGGGTTAGCACCAGGCCTAGGATAGTGTTAGTGTAAGGGTTAGCATCAGGCTTAGGATAGTGTTAGAGTTAGGGTTAGGGTTAGCATCAGCCCTAGGATAGTGTTAGGGTTAGGGTTAGCATCAGCCCTAGGATAGTGTTAGGGTTAGGGTTAGGGTTAGCTTCAGCCCTAGGATAGTGTTAGGGTTAGGGTTAGCATGAGCCCTAGGATATTGTTAGGGTTAGGGTTAGGGTTAGCTTCAGCCCTAGGATAGTATTAGGGTTAGGGTTAGCATGAGCCCTAGGATATTGTTAGGGTTAGGGTTAGGGTTAGCACCAGGCCTAGGATAGTGTTAGTTCTAGGGTTAGCATCAGCCTTAGGATAGTGTTAGGGGTAGGGTTAGGGTTAGTATTAGCCGTAGGATAGTGTTAGGGTTAGGGTTAGCCTCAGCCCTAGGATAGTGTTAGAGTTAGGGTTAGGGTTAGCATCAGCCCTAAGATAGTGTTAGGGTTAGGGTTAGGGTTATGATTAGCATCAGCCCTAGGATAGTGTTAGGGTTAGGGTTAGGGTTAGCATCAGCCCTAGGATAGTGTTAGGGTTAGGGTTAGCATCAGCCCTAGGATAGTGTTAGGGTTAGGGTTACGGTGAGCATCAGTCCTAGGATAGGGTTAGGGTTAGGGTTAGCCTCAGCCCTAGGAGAGTTGTAGGGTTAGGGTTAGGGTTAGCATCAGCCCTAGGATAGTGTTAGGGTTAGGGTTAAGGTTAGCATCAGTCCTAGGATAGTGTTATGGTTAGGGTTAGCATCAGCCCTAGGATAGTGTTAGGGTTAGGGTTAGGGTTAGCACCAGGCCTAGGATAGTGTTAGTGTTAGGGTTAGAATCAGCCTTAGGATAGTGTTAGGGTTAGGTTTAGGGTTAGCATCAGCCGTAGGATAATGTTAGGGTTAGTGTTAGCATCAGCCCTAGGATAGTGTTAGGGTTAGGGTTAGGGTAAGCACCAGCCCTAGGATAGTGTTAGGGTTAGGGTTAGCATCAGCCTAGGATAGTGTTACGGTTAGGGTTAGGGTGGGTTAGCATCAGCCCTAGGATAGTGTTAGGGTGAGGGGTTAGCATCAGCCCTAGGATAGTGTTAGGGTTAGGGTTAGGGTTAGCATCAGCCCAAGGATAGTGTTAGGGTTAGGGTTAGCATCAGCCCTAGGAAAGTGTTATGGTTAGGGTTAGGGTTATCATCAGCCCTAGGATAGTGTTAGGGTTAGGGTTAGCATCAGCCCTAGGATAGTGTTAGGGTTAGGGTTAGGGTTAGCATCAGCCCTAGGATAGTGTTTTGGTTAGGGTTTGCCTCAGCCCTAGGAGAGTGTTAGGGTTAGGCATAGGGTTAACATCAGGCCTAGGATAGTGTTAGGGTTAGAGTTAGCATCAGCCCTAGGATAGAGTAAGGGTTAGGGTTAGGGTTAGCATCAGCCCTAGGATAGTGTTAGGGTTAGGGCTAGAGTTAGCATCAGCCCTAGGATAGTGTTAGGGTTAGGGTTAGCCTCAGCCCTAGGAGAGTGTTAGGGTTAGGTTTAGGTTTACCATCAGCCCTAGGATAGTGTTAGGGTTAGGGATAGCATCAGCCCTAGGATAGTGTAGGGTTATGGTTAGGTTTAGCATCAGCCCTAGGATAGTGTTAGGGTAAGGGTTAGGGTTACCATCAGCCCTAGGATAGTGTTAGGGATAGGGTTAGGGTTGGAATCATCCCTAGGATAGTGTTAGGGTTAGGATTAGGGTTAGCTTCAGCCCTAGGATAGTGTTAGGGCTAGGGTTAGCATCAGCCCTAGGATATTGTTAGGGTTAGGGTTAGGGTTAGCACCAGGCCTAGCATAGTGTTAGTGTTAGGGTTAGCATCAGCCTCAGGATAGTGTTAGGGGTAGGGTTAGGGTTAGTATCAGCCGTAGGATAGTGTTAGGGTTAGGGTTAGCCTCAGCCCTAGGATAGTGTTAGAGTTAGGGTTAGGGTTAGCATCAGCCCTAAGATAGTGTTAGGGTTACGGTTAGGGTTATGATTAGCATCAGCCCTAGAATAGTGTTAGGGTTAGGGTTAGGGTTAGCATCAGCCCAAGGATAGTGTTAGGGTTTAGGGTTAGCATCAGCCTTAGGATAGTGTTAGGGTTAGGGTTAGGGTTAGCATCAGAACTAGGATAGTGTTAGGGTTAGGGTTATCATCAGCCCTAGGATAGTGTTAGGGTTAGGGTTAGGGTTAGCATCAGGCCTAGGATAGTGTTAGGGTTAGGGTTAGGGTTAGCATCAGCCCTAGGATAGTGTTAGGGTTAGGGTTAGCATCAGCCCTAGGAGAGTGTTAGGGTTAGGGTTAGGGTTAGCACCAGGCCTAGGATAGTGTTAGTGTAAGGGTTAGCATCAGGCCTAGGATAGTGTTAGAGTTAGGGTTAGGGTTAGCATCAGCCCTAGGATAGTGTTAGGGTTAGGGTTAGCATCAGCCCTAGGATAGTGTTAGGGTTAGGGTTAGGGTTAGCTTCAGCCCTAGGATAGTGTTAGGGTTAGGGTTAGCATGAGCCCTGGGATATTGTTAGGGTTAGGGTTAGGGTTAGCTTCAGCCCTAGGATAGTGTTAGGGGTTAGGGTTAGCATGAGCCCTAGGATATTGTTAGGGTTAGGGTTAGGGTTAGCACCAGGCCTAGGATAGTGTTAGTTCTAGGGTTAGCATCAGCCTAGTGTTAGGGGTAGGGTTAGGGTTAGTATTAGCCGTAGGATAGTGTTAGGGTTAGGGTTAGCCTCAGCCCTAGGATAGTGTTAGAGTTAGGGTTAGGGTTAGCATCAGCCCTAAGATAGTGTTAGGGATAGGGTTAGGGTTATGATTAGCATCAGCCCTAGGATAGTGTTAGGGTTAGGGTTAGCATCAGCCCTAGGATAGTGTTAGGGTAGGGTTAGGGTTATCACCAGGCCTAGGATAGTGTTAGTGTAAGGGTTAGCATCAGGCCTAGGATAGTGTTAGAGTTAGGGTTAGGGTTAGCATCAGCCCTAGGATAGTGTTAGGGTTAGGGTTAGTATCAGCCCTAGGATAGTGTTAGGGTTAGGTTTGGGTAAGCATCAGCCCTAGGATAGTGTTAGGGTTAGGGTTAGCATCAGCCCTAGGATAGTGTTAGGGTTAGGGTTAGGGTTAGCATCAGCCCTAGGATAGTGTTAGGGTTAGGGTTAGCCTCAGCCCTAGGAGAGTTGTAGGGTTAGCGTGAGGGTTTGCATCAGCCCTAGGATAGTGTTAGGGTTAGGGTTAAGGTTAGCATCAGCCCTAGGATAGTGTTAGGGTTAGGGTTAGCATCAGCCCTAGGATAGTGTTAGGGTTATGGTTAGGGTTAGCACCAGGCCTAGGATAGTGTTAGTGTTAGGGTTAGAATCAGCCTTAGGATAGTGTTAGGGTTAGGTTTAGGGTTAGCATCAGCCCTAGTATAGTGTTAGGGTTAGTGTTAGCATCAGCCCTAGGATAGTGTTAGGGTTAGGGTTAGCCTCAGTCCTAGGAGAGTGTTAGGGTTAGGGTTAGCATCAGCCCTAGGATAGTGTTAGGGTTAGGGTTTAGGGTTACCATCAGCCCTAGGATAGTGTTAGGGTTAGGGTTAGTCTCAGCCCTAGTAGAGTTGTAGGGTTAGCGTTAGGGTTAGCATCAGCCCTAGGATAGTGTTAGGGTTAGGGTTAAGGTTAACATCACCCCTAGGATAGTGTTAGGGTTAGGGTTAGCATCAGCGCTAGGATTGTGTTAGGGTTAGGGTTAGAATCAGCCGTAGGATAGTGTTAGGGTTAGGTTTAGGGTTAGCATCAGCCGTAGGATAGTGTTAGGGTTAGGGTTAGCCTCAGCCCTAGGATAGTGTTAGAGTTAGGGTTAGGGTTAGCATCAGCCCTAGGATAGTTGGTTAGGTGTTAGGGTTAGGGTTAGCATCAGCCCTAGGATAGTGTTAGTGTTAGGGTTAGCATCAGCCCTAGGATAGTGTTAGGGTTAGGGTTAGGGTTAGCATCAGGCCTAGGATAGTGTTAGTGTTAGGGTTAGCATCAGCCCTAGGATAGTGTAGGGTTAGGGTTAGGGTTAGCATCAGCCCTAGGATAGTGTTATTGTAAGGGTTAGGGTTAGCATCAGCCCTAGGATAGTGTTAGGGTTAGGGTTAGGGTTAGCATCAGCCCTAGGATAGTGTTTAGGGTTAGGGTTAGGGTTAGCTTCAGCCCTAGGATAGTGTTAGGGTTAGGGTTAGGATGAGCCCTAGGATATTGTTAGGGTTAGGTTTAGGGTTAGCACCAGGCCTAGGATAGTGTTAGTTCTAGGGTTAGCATCAGCCTTAGGATAGTGTTAGGGGTAGGGTTAGGGTTAGTATCAGCCGTAGGATAGTGTTAGGGTTAGGGTTAGCCTCAGCCCTAGGATAGTGTTAGAGTTAGGGTTAGGGTTAGCACCAGCCCTAAGATAGTGTTAGGGTTAGGGTTAGGGTTATGATTAGCATCAGCACTAGGATAGTGTTAGGGTTAGGGTTAGGGTTAGCATCAGCCCAAGGATAGTGTTAGGGTTAGGCTTAGCATCAGCCTTAGGATAGTGTTAGGGTTAGGGTTAGGGTTAGCATCAGCCCTAGGATAGTGTTAGGGTTAGGGTTATCATCAGCCCTAGGATAGTGTTAGGGTTAGGGTTAGGGTTAGCATCAGGCCTAGGATAGTGTTAGGGTTAGGGTTAGGGTTAGCATCAGCCCTAGGATAGTGTTAGGGTTAGGGTTAGCATCAGCCCTAGGATAGTGTTAGGGTTAGGGTTAGCATGAGCCCTAGGATATTGTTAGGGTTAGGGTTAGGGTTAGCACCAGGCTTAGGATAGTGTTAGTTCTAGGGTTAGCATCAGCCTTAGGATAGTGTTAGGGGTAGCGTTAGGGTTAGTAATAGCCGTAGGATAGTGTTAGGGTTAGGGTTAGCCTCAGCCCTAGGATAGTGTTAGAGTTAGGGTTAGGGTTAGCATCAGCCCTAAGATAGTGTTAGGGTTAGGGTTAGGGTTATGATTAGCATCAGCCCTAGGATAGTGTTAGGGTTAGGGTTAGGGTTAGCATCAGCCCTAGGATAGTGTTAGGGTTAGGGTTAGCATCAGCCCTAGGATAGTGTTAGGGTTAGGGTTAGGGTGAGCATCAGTCCTAGGATAGTGTTAGGGTTAGGGTTAGCCTCAGCCCTAGGAGAGTTGTAGGGTTAGGGTTAGGGTTAGCATCAGCCCTAGGATAGTGTTAGGGTTAGGGTTAAGGTTAGCATCAGTCCTAGGATAGTGTTAGGGTTAGGGTTAGCATCAGCCCTAGGATAGTGTTAGGGTTAGGGTTAGGGTTAGCACCAGGCCTAGGATAGTGTTAGTGTTAGGGTTAGAATCAGCCTTAGGATAGTGTTAGGGTTAGGTTTAGGGTTAGCATCAGCCGTAGGATAATGTTAGGGTTAGTGTTAGCATCAGCCCCTAGGATAGTGTTAGGGTTAGGGTTAGGGTAAGCACCAGCCCTAGGATAGTGTTAGGGTTAGGGTTAGCATCAGCCTAGGATAGTGTTACGGTTAGGGTTAGGGTTAGCATCAGCCCTAGGATAGTGTTAGGGTTAGGGTTAGCATCAGCCCTAGGATAGTGTTAGGGTTAGGGTTAGGGTTAGCATCAGCCCAAGGATAGTGTTAGGGTTAGGGTTAGCATCAGCCCTAGGAAAGTGTTTATGGTTAGGGTTAGGGTTATCATCAGCCCTAGGATAGTGTTAGGGTTAGGGTTAGCATCAGCCCTAGGATAGTGTTAGGGTTAGGGTTAGCATCAGCCTTAGGATAGTGTTACGGTTAGGGTTAGGGTTAGCATCAGCCCTAGGATAGTGTTAGGGTTAGGGTTAGCATCAGCCCTAGGATAGTGTTAGGGTTAGGGTTAGGGTTAGCATCAGCATAAGGATAGTGTTAGGGTTAGGGTTAGCATCAGCCCTAGGAAAGTTTTATGGTTAGGGTTAGGGTTATCATCAGCCGTAGGATAGTGTTAGGGTTAGGGTTAGCCTCAGCCCTAGGATAGTGTTAGGGTTAGGGTTAGGGTTAGCATCAGCCCTAGGATAGTGTTTTGGTTAGGGTTTGCCTCAGCCCTAGGAGAGTGTTAGGGTTAGGGATAGGGTTAGCATCAGGCCTAGGATAGTGTTAGGGTTAGAGTTAGCATCAGCCCTAGGATAGAGTAAGGGTTAGGGTTAGGGTTAGCATCAGCCCTAGGATAGTGTTAGGGTTAGGGCTAGGGTTAGCATCAGCCCTAGGATAGTGTTAGGGTTAGGGTTAGCCTCAGCCCTAGGAGAGTGTTAGGGTTAGGTTTAGGTTTACCATCAGCCCTAGGATAGTGTTAGGGTTAGGGATAGCATCAGCCCTAGGATAGTGTAGGGTTATGGTTAGGTTTAGCATCAGCCCTAGGATAGTGTTAGGGTAAGGGTTAGGGTTACCATCAGCCCTAGGATAGTGTTAGGGATAGGGTTAGGGTTAGAATCAGCCCTAGGATAGTGTTAGGGTTAGGATTAGGGTTAGCTTCAGCCCTAGGATAGTGTTAGGGCTAGGGTTAGCATCAGCCCTAGGATATTGTTAGGGTTAGGGTTAGGGTTAGCACCAGGCCTAGCATAGTGTTAGTGTTAGGGTTAGCATCAGCCTTAGGATAGTGTTAGGGGTAGGGTTAGGGTTAGTATCAGCCGTAGGATAGTGTTAGGGTTAGGGTTAGCCTCAGCCCTAGGATAGTGTTAGAGTTAGGGTTAGGGTTAGCATCAGCCCTAAGATAGTGTTTGGGTTAGGGTTAGGGTTATGATTAGCATCAGCCCTAGGATAGTGTTAGGGTTAGGGTTAGGGTTAGCATCAGCCCAAGGATAGTGTTAGGGTTAGGGTTATGGTTAGCATCAGCCTTAGGATAGTGTTAGGGTTAGGGTTAGCAGCAGCCCTAGGATAGTGTTAGGGTTAGGGTTATCATCAGCCCTAGGATAGTGTTAGGGTTAGGGTTAGGGTTAGCATCAGGATTAGGATAGTGTTAGGGTTAGGGTTAGGGTTAGCATCAGCCCTAGGATAGTGTTAGGGTTAGGGTTAGCATCAGCCCTAGGATAGTGTTAGGGTTAGGGTTAGGGTTAGCACCAGGCCTAGGATAGTGTTAGTGTAAGGGTTAGCATCAGGCCTAGGATAGTGTTAGAGTTAGGGTTAGGGTTAGCATCAGCCCTAGGATAGTGTTAGGGTTAGGGTTAGCATGAGCCCTAGGATAGTGTTAGGGTTAGGGTTAGGGTTAGCTTCAGCCCTAGGATAGTGTTAGGGTTAGGGTTAGCATGAGCCCTAGGATATTGTTAGGGTTAGGGTTAGGGTTAGCACCAGGCCTAGGATAGTGTTAGTTCTAGGGTTAGCATCAGCCTTAGGATAGTGTTAGGGGTAAGGTTAGGGTTAGTATTAGCCGTAGGATAGTGTTAGGGTTAGGGTTAGCCTCAGCCCTAGGATAGTGTTAGAGTTAGGGTTAGGGTTAGCATCAGCCCTAAGATAGTGTTAGGGTTAGGGTTAGGGTTATGATTAGCATCAGCCCTAGGATAGTGTTAGGGTTAGGGTTAGGGTTAGCATCAGCCCTAGGATAGTGTTAGGGTTAGGGTTAGCATCAGCCCTAGGATAGTGTTAGGGTTAGGGTTAGGGTGAGCATCAGTCCTAGGATAGTGTTAGGGTTAGGGTTAGCCTCAGCCCTAGGAGAGTTGTAGGGTTAGGGTTAGGGTTAGCATCAGCCCTAGGATAGTGTTAGGGTTAGGGTTAGGGTGAGCATCAGTCCTAGGATAGTGTTTTGGTTATGGTTTGCCTCAGCCCTAGGAGAGTGTTAGGGTTAGGGATAGGGTTAGCATCAGGCCTAGGATAGTGTTAGGGTTAGAGTTAGCATCAGCCCTAGGATAGAGTAAGGGTTAGGGTGAGGTTTAGCATCAGCCCTAGGATAGTGTTAGGGTTAGGGCTAGGGTTAGCATCAGCCCTAGGATAGTGTTAGGTTTAGGGTTAGCCTCAGCCCTAGGAGAGTGTTAGGGTTAGTTTTAGGGTTACCATCAGCCCTAGGATAGTGTTAGGGTTAGGGATAGCATCAGCCCTAGGATAGTGTAGGGTTATGGTTAGGTTTAGCATCAGCCCTAGGATAGTGTTAGGGTAAGGGTTAGGATTACCATCAGCCCTAGGATAGTGTTAGGGATAGGGTTAGGGTTAGAATCAGCCCTAGGATAGTGTTATGGTTAGGATTAGGGTTAGCTTCAGCCCTAGGATAGTGTTAGGGCTAGGGTTAGCATCAGCCCTAGGATATTGTTAGGGTTAGGGTTAGGGTTAGCACCAGGCCTAGGATAGTGTTAGTGTTAGGGTTAGCATCAGCCTTAGGATAGTGTTAGGGGTAGGGTTAGGGTTAGTATCAGCCGTAGGATAGTGTTATGGTTAGGGTAGTCTCAGCCCTAGGATAGTGTTAGAGTTAGGTTTAGGGTTAGCATCAGCCCTAGTATAGTGTTAGGGTTAGGTTTAGCATCAGCCCTAGTATAGTGTTAGGGTTAGGGTTATCATCAGCCCTAGGATAGTGTTAGGGTTAGGGTTCGGGTTAGCATCAGGCCTAGGTTAGTGTTAGGGTTAGGGTTAGGGTTAGCATCAGCCCTAGGATAGTGTTAGGGTTAGGGTTAGCATCAGCCCTAGGATAGTGTTAGGGTTAGGGTTAGGGTTATCACCAGGCCTAGGATAGTGTTAGTGTAAGGGTTAGCATCAGGCCTAGGATAGTGTTAGAGTTAGGGTTAGGGTTAGCATCAGCCCTAGGATAGTGTTAGGGTTAGGGTTAGCATCAGCCCTAGGATAGTGTTAGGGTTAGGGTTAGGGTTAGCATCAGCCCTAGGATAGTGTTAGGGTTAGGGTTAGCCTCAGCCCTAGGAGACTTGTAGGGTTTGCGTAAGGGTTAGCATCAGCCCGAGGATATTGTTAGGGTTAGGGTTAAGGTTAGCATCAGCCCTAGGATAGTGTTAGGGTTAGGGTTAGCATCAGCCCTAGGATAGTGTTAGGGTTATGGTTAGGGTTAGCACCAGGCCTAGGATAGTGTTAGTGTTAGGGTTAGAATCAGCCTTAGGATAGTGTTAGGGTTAGGTTTAGGGTTAGCATCAGCCCTAGTATAGTGTTAGGGTTAGTGTTAGCATCAGCCCTAGGATAGTGTTAGGGTTAGTGTTAGCCTCAGCCCTAGGAGAGTGTTAGGGTTAGGGTTAGCATCAGCCCTACGATAGTGTTAGGGTTAGGGTTAGGGTTAGCATCAGCCCTAGGATAGTGTTAGGGTTAGGGTTAGTCTCAGCCCTAGTAGAGTTGGAGGGTTAGGGTTAGGGTTAGCATCAGCCCTAGGATAGTGTTAGGGTTAGGGTTAAGGTTAACATCACCCCTAGGATAGTGTTAGGGTTAGGGTTAGCATCAGCGCTAGGATTGTGTTAGGGTTAGGGTTAGAATCAGCCGTAGGATAGTGTTAGGGTTAGTTTTAGGGTTAGCATCAGCCGTAGGATAGTGTTAGGGTTAGGGTTAGCCTCAGCCCTAGGATAGTGTTAGGGTTAGGGTTAGGGTTAGCATCAGCCCTAGGATAGTGTTAGTGTTAGGGTTAGCATCAGCCCTAGGATAGTGTTAGGGTTAGGGTTAGGGTTAGCATCAGGCCTAGGATAGTGTTAGTGTTAGGGTTAGCATCAGCCCTAGGATAGTGTAGGGTTAGGGTTAGGGTTAGCATCAGCCCTAGGATAGTGTTATTGTAAGGGTTAGGGTTAGCATCAGCCCTAGGATAGTGTTAGGGTTAGGGTTAGGGTTAGCATCAGCCCTAGGATAGTGTTAGGGTTAGGGTTAGGGTTAGCTTCAGCCCTAGGATAGTGTTAGGGTTAGGGTTAGCATGAGCCCTAGGATATTGTTAGGGTTACGTTTAGGGTTAGCACCAGGCCTAGGATAGTGTTAGTTCTAGGGTTAGCATCAGCCTTAGGATAGTGTTAGGGGTAGGGTTAGGGTTAGTATCAGCCGTAGGATAGTGTTAGGGTTAGGGTTAGCCTCAGCCCTAGGATAGTGTTAGAGTTAGGGTTAGGGTTAGCATCAGCCCTAAGATAGTGTTAGGGTTAGGGTTAGGGTTATGATTAGCATCAGCCCTAGGATAGTGTTAGGGTTAGGGTTAGGGTTAGCATCAGCCCAAGGATAGTGTTAGGGTTAGGGTTAGCATCAGCCTTAGGATAGTGTTAGGGTTAGGGTTAGGGTTAGCATCAGCCCTAGGATAGTGTTAGGGTTAGGGTTAGCATCAGCCCTAGGATAGTGTTAGGGTTAGGGTTAGGGTTAGCATCAGGCCTAGGATAGTGTTAGGGTTAGGGTTAGGGTTAGCATCAGCCCTAGGATAGTGTTAGGGTTAGGGTTAGCATCAGCCCTAGGATAGTGTTAGGGTTAGGGTTAGGGTTAGCACCAGGCCTAGGATAGTGTTAGTGTAAGGGTTAGCATCAGGCCTAGGATAGTGTTAGAGTTAGGGTTAGGGTTAGCATCAGCCCTAGGATAGTGTTAGGGTTAGGGTTAGCATCAGCCCTAGGATAGTGTTAGGGTTAGGGTTAGGGTTAGCTTCAGCCCTAGGATAGTGTTAGGGTTAGGGTTATCATGAGCCCTAGGATATTGTTAGGATTAGGGTTAGGGTTAGCTTCAGCCCTAGGATAGTGTTAGGGTTAGGGTTAGCATGAGCCCTAGGATATTGTTAGGGTTAGGGTTAGGGTTAGCACCAGGCCTAGGATAGTGTTAGTTCTAGGGTTAGCATCAGCCTTAGGATAGTGTTAGGGGTAGGGTTAGGGTTAGTATTAGCCGTAGGATAGTGTTAGGGTTAGGGTTAGCCTCAGCCCTAGGATAGTGTTAGAGTTAGGGTTAGGGTTAGCATCAGCCCTAAGATAGTGTTAGGGTTAGGGTTAGGGTTATGATTATCATCAGCCCTAGGATAGTGTTAGGGTTAGGGTTAGGGTTAGCATCAGCCCTAGGATAGTGTTAGGGTTAGGGTTATCATCAGCCCTAGGATAGTGTTAGGGTTAGGGTTAGGGTGAGCATCAGTCCTAGGATAGTGTTAGGGTTAGGGTTAGCCTCAGCCCTAGGAGAGTTGTAGGGTTAGGGTTAGGGTTAGCATCAGCCCTAGGATAGTGTTAGGGTTAGGGTTAGGGTTAGCATCAGCCCTAGGATAGTGTTAGTGTTAGGGTTAGCATCAGCCCTAGGATAGTGTTAGGGTTAGGGTTAGGGTTAGCATCAGGCCTAGGATAGTGTTAGTGTTAGGGTTAGCATCAGCCCTAGGATAGTGTAGGGTTAGGGTTAGGGTTAGCATCAGCCCTAGGATAGTGTTATTGTAAGGGTTAGGGTTAGCATCAGCCCTAGGATAGTGTTAGGGTTAGGGTTAGGGTTAGCTTCAGCCCTAGGATAGTGTTAGGGTTAGGGTTAGCATGAGCCCTAGGATATTGTTAGGGTTAGGTTTAGGGTTAGCACCAGGCCTAGGATAGTGTTAGTTCTAGGGTTAGCATCAGCCTTAGGATAGTGTTAGGGGTAGGGTTAGGGTTAGCCTCAGCCCTAGGATAGTGTTAGAGTTAGGGTTAGGGTTAGCATCAGCCCTAAGATAGTGTTAGGGTTAGGGTTAGGGTTATGATTAGCATCAGCCCTAGGATAGTGTTAGGGTTAGGGTTAGGGTTAGCATCAGCCCAAGGATAGTGTTAGGGTTAGGGTTAGCATCAGCCTTAGGATAGTGTTAGGGTTAGGGTTAGGGTTAGCATCAGCCCTAGGATAGTGTTAGGGTTAGGGTTATCATCAGCCCTAGGATAGTGTTAGGGTTAGGGTTAGGGTTAGCATCAGGCCTAGGATAGTGTTAGGGTTAGGGTTAGGGTTAGCATCAGCCCTAGGATAGTGTTAGGGTTAGGGTTAGCATCAGCCCTAGGATAGTGTTAGGGTTAGGGTTAGGGTTAGCACCAGGCCTAGGATAGTGTTAGTGTAAGGGTTAGCATCAGGCCTAGGATAGTGTTAGAGTTAGGGTTAGGGTTAGCATCAGCCCTAGGATAGTGTTAGGGTTAGGATTAGCATCAGCCCTAGGATAGTGTTAGGGTTAGGGTTAGGGTTAGCTTCAGCCCTAGGATAGTGTTAGGGTTAGGGTTATCATGAGCCCTAGGATATTGTTAGGATTAGGGTTAGGGTTAGCTTCAGCCCTAGGATAGTGTTAGGGTTAGGGTTAGCATGAGCCCTAGGATATTGTTAGGGTTAGGGTTAGGGTTAGCACCAGGCCTAGGATAGTGTTAGTTCTAGGGTTAGCATCAGCCTTAGGATAGTGTTAGGGGTAGGGTTAGGGTTAGTATTAGCCGTAGGATAGTGTTAGGGTTAGGGTTAGCCTCAGCCCTAGGATAGTGTTAGAGTTAGGGTTAGGGTTAGCATCAGCCCTAAGATAGTGTTAGGGTTAGGGTTAGGGTTATGATTAGCATCAGCCCTAGGATAGTGTTAGGGTTAGGGTTAGGGTTAGCCTCAGCCCTAGGAGAGTGTTAGGGTTAGGGTTAGCATCAGCCCTAGGATAGTGTTAGGGTTAGGGTTAGGGTTAGCATCAGCCCTAGGATAGTGTTAGGGTTAGGGTTAGTCTCAGCCCTAGTAGAGTTGTAGGGTTAGGGTTAGGGTTAGCATCAGCCCTAGGATAGTGTTAGGGTTAGGGTTAAGGTTAACATCACCCCTAGGATAGTGTTAGGGTTAGGGTTAGCATCAGCGCTAGGATTGTGTTAGGGTTAGGGTTAGAATCAGCCGTAGGATAGTGTTAGGGTTAGGTTTAGGGTTAGCATCAGCCGTAGGATAGTGTTAGGGTTAGGGTTAGCCTCAACCCTAGGATAGTGTTAGAGTTAGGGTTAGGGTTAGCATCAGCTCTAGGATAGTGTTATTGTTAGGGTTAGGGTTAGCATCAGCCCTAGGATAGTGTTAGTGTTAGGGTTAGCATCAGCCCTAGGATAGTGTTAGGGTTAGGGTTAGGGTTAGCATCAGGCCTAGGATAGTGTTAGTGTTAGGGTTAGCATCAGCCCTAGGATAGTGTAGGGTTAGGGTTAGGGTTAGCATCAGCCCTAGGATAGTGTTATTGTAAGGGTTAGGGTTAGCATCAGCCCTAGGATAGTGTTAGGGTTAGGGTTAGGGTTAGCATCAGCCCTAGGATAGTGTTAGGGTTAGTGTTAGGGTTAGCTTCAGCCCTAGGATAGTGTTAGGGTTAGGGTTAGGATGAGAACTAGGATATTGTTAGGGTTAGGTTTAGGGTTAGCACCAGGCCTAGGATAGTGTTAGTTCTAGGGTTAGCATCAGCCTTAGGATAGTGTTAGGGGTAGGGTTAGGGTTAGTATCAGCCGTAGGATAGTGTTAGGGTTAGGGTTAGCCTCAGCCCTAGGATAGTGTTAGAGTTAGGGTTAGGGTTAGCACCAGCCCTAAGATAGTGTTAGGGTTAGGGTTAGGGTTATGATTAGCATCAGCACTAGGATAGTGTTAGGGTTAGGGTTAGGGTTAGCATCAGCCCAAGGATAGTGTTAGGGTTAGGCTTAGCATCAGCCTTAGGATAGTGTTAGGGTTAGGGTTAGGGTTAGCATCAGCCCTAGGATAGTGTTAGGGTTAGGGTTATCATCAGCCCTAGGATAGTGTTAGGGTTAGGGTTAGGGTTAGCATCAGGCCTAGGATAGTGTTAGGGTTAGGGTTAGGGTTAGCATCAGCCCTGGGATAGTGTTAGGGTTAGGGTTAGCATCAGCCCTAGGATAGTGTTAGGGTTAGGGTTAGCATGAGCCCTAGGATATTGTTAGGGTTAGGGTTAGGGTTAGCACCAGGCTTAGGATAGTGTTAGTTCTAGGGTTAGCATCAGCCTTAGGATAGTGTTAGGGGTAGCGTTAGGGTTAGTAATAGCCGTAGGATAGTGTTAGGGTTAGGGTTAGCCTCAGCCCTAGGATAGTGTTAGAGTTAGGGTTAGGGTTAGCATCAGCCCTAAGATAGTGTTAGGGTTAGGGTTAGGGTTATGATTAGCATCAGCCCTAGGATAGTGTTAGGGTTAGGGTTAGGGTTAGCATCAGCCCTAGGATAGTGTTAGGGTTAGGGTTAGCATCAGCCCTAGGATAGTGTTAGGGTTAGGGTTAGGGTGAGCATCAGTCCTAGGATAGTGTTAGGGTTAGGGTTAGCCTCAGCCCTAGGAGAGTTGTAGGGTTAGGGTTAGGGTTAGCATCAGCCCTAGGATAGTGTTAGGGTTAGGGTTAAGGTTAGCATCAGTCCTAGGATAGTGTTAGGGTTAGGGTTAGCATCAGCCCTAGGATAGTGTTAGGGTTAGGGTTAGGGTTAGCACCAGGCCTAGGATAGTGTTAGTGTTAGGGTTAGAATCAGCCTTAGGATAGTGTTAGGGTTAGGTTTAGGGTTAGCATCAGCCGTAGGATAATGTTAGGGTTAGTGTTAGCATCAGCCCTAGGATAGTGTTAGGGTTAGGGTTAGGGTAAGCACCAGCCCTAGGATAGTGTTAGGGTTAGGGTTAGCATCAGCCTAGGATAGTGTTACGGTTAGGGTTAGGGTTAGCATCAGCCCTAGGATAGTGTTAGGGTTAGGGTTAGCATCAGCCCTAGGATAGTGTTAGGGTTAGGGTTAGGGTTAGCATCAGCCCAAGGATAGTGTTAGGGTTAGGGTTAGCATCAGCCCTAGGAAAGTGTTATGGTTAGGGTTAGGGTTATCATCAGCCCTAGGATAGTGTTAGGGTTAGGGT
The DNA here is from genome assembly GCF_020740605.2 of Lemur catta. Taxonomy (NCBI): domain Eukaryota; kingdom Metazoa; phylum Chordata; class Mammalia; order Primates; family Lemuridae; genus Lemur; species Lemur catta. The sequence goes on along the minus strand of NW_025423857.1, from coordinate 33,189 downwards.
TAGCATCAGCCCTAGGATAGTGTTAGGGTTAGGGTTAGCATCAGCCTTAGGATAGTGTTACGGTTAGGGTTAGGGTTAGCATCAGCCCTAGGATAGTGTTAGGGTTAGGGTTAGCATCAGCCCTAGGATAGTGTTAGGGTTAGGGTTAGGGTTAGCATCAGCATAAGGATAGTGTTAGGGTTAGGGTTAGCATCAGCCCTAGGAAAGTTTTATGGTTAGGGTTAGGGTTATCATCAGCCGTAGGATAGTGTTAGGGTTAGGGTTAGCCTCAGCCCTAGGATAGTGTTAGGGTTAGGGTTAGGGTTAGCATCAGCCCTAGGATAGTGTTTTGGTTAGGGTTTGCCTCAGCCCTAGGAGAGTGTTAGGGTTAGGGATAGGGTTAGCATCAGGCCTAGGATAGTGTTAGGGTTAGAGTTAGCATCAGCCCTAGGATAGAGTAAGGGTTAGGGTTAGGGTTAGCATCAGCCCTAGGATAGTGTTAGGGTTAGGGCTAGGGTTAGCATCAGCCCTAGGATAGTGTTAGGGTTAGGGTTAGCCTCAGCCCTAGGAGAGTGTTAGGGTTAGGTTTAGGTTTACCATCAGCCCTAGGATAGTGTTAGGGTTAGGGATAGCATCAGCCCTAGGATAGTGTAGGGTTATGGTTAGGTTTAGCATCAGCCCTAGGATAGTGTTAGGGTAAGGGTTAGGGTTACCATCAGCCCTAGGATAGTGTTAGGGATAGGGTTAGGGTTAGAATCAGCCCTAGGATAGTGTTAGGGTTAGGATTAGGGTTAGCTTCAGCCCTAGGATAGTGTTAGGGCTAGGGTTAGCATCAGCCCTAGGATATTGTTAGGGTTAGGGTTAGGGTTAGCACCAGGCCTAGCAAAGTGTTAGTGTTAGGGTTAGCATCAGCCTTAGGATAGTGTTAGGGGTAGGGTTAGGGTTAGTATCAGCCGTAGGATAGTGTTAGGGTTAGGGTTAGCCTCAGCCCTAGGATAGTGTTAGAGTTAGGGTTAGGGTTAGCATCAGCCCTAAGATAGTGTTTGGGTTAGGGTTAGGGTTATGATTAGCATCAGCCCTAGGATAGTGTTAGGGTTAGGGTTAGGGTTAGCATCAGCCCAAGGATAGTGTTAGGGTTAGGGTTATGGTTAGCATCAGCCTTAGGATAGTGTTAGGGTTAGGGTTAGCAGCAGCCCTAGGATAGTGTTAGGGTTAGGGTTATCATCAGCCCTAGGATAGTGTTAGGGTTAGGGTTAGGGTTAGCATCAGGATTAGGATAGTGTTAGGGTTAGGGTTAGGGTTAGCATCAGCCCTAGGATAGTGTTAGGGTTAGGGTTAGCATCAGCCCTAGGATAGTGTTAGGGTTAGGGTTAGGGTTAGCACCAGGCCTAGGATAGTGTTAGTGTAAGGGTTAGCATCAGGCCTAGGATAGTGTTAGAGTTAGGGTTAGGGTTAGCATCAGCCCTAGGATAGTGTTAGGGTTAGGGTTAGCATCAGCCCTAGGATAGTGTTAGGGTTAGGGTTAGGGTTAGCTTCAGCCCTAGGATAGTGTTAGGGTTAGGGTTAGCATGAGCCCTAGGATATTGTTAGGGTTAGGGTTAGGGTTAGCTTCAGCCCTAGGATAGTGTTAGGGTTAGGGTTAGCATGAGCCCTAGGATATTGTTAGGGTTAGGGTTAGGGTTAGCACCAGGCCTAGGATAGTGTTAGTTCTAGGGTTAGCATCAGCCTTAGGATAGTGTTAGGGGTAGGGTTAGGGTTAGTATTAGCCGTAGGATAGTGTTAGGGTTAGGGTTAGCCTCAGCCCTAGGATAGTGTTAGAGTTAGGGTTAGGGTTAGCATCAGCCCTAAGATAGTGTTAGGGTTAGGGTTAGGGTTATGATTAGCATCAGCCCTAGGATAGTGTTAGGGTTAGGGTTAGGGTTAGCATCAGCCCTAGGATAGTGTTAGGGTTAGGGTTAGCATCAGCCCTAGGATAGTGTTAGGGTTAGGGTTAGGGTGAGCATCAGTCCTAGGATAGTGTTAGGGTTAGGGTTAGCCTCAGCCCTAGGAGAGTTGTAGGGTTAGGGTTAGGGTTAGCATCAGCCCTAGGATAGTGTTAGGGTTAGGGTTAGGGTGAGCATCAGTCCTAGGATAGTGTTTTGGTTATGGTTTGCCTCAGCCCTAGGAGAGTGTTAGGGTTAGGGATAGGGTTAGCATCAGGCCTAGGATAGTGTTAGGGTTAGAGTTAGCATCAGCCCTAGGATAGAGTAAGGGTTAGGGTGAGGTTTAGCATCAGCCCTAGGATAGTGTTAGGGTTAGGGCTAGGGTTAGCATCAGCCCTAGGATAGTGTTAGGTTTAGGGTTAGCCTCAGCCCTAGGAGAGTGTTAGGGTTAGGTTTAGGGTTACCATCAGCCCTAGGATAGTGTTAGGGTTAGGGATAGCATCAGCCCTAGGATAGTGTAGGGTTATGGTTAGGTTTAGCATCAGCCCTAGGATAGTGTTAGGGTAAGGGTTAGGATTACCATCAGCCCTAGGATAGTGTTAGGGATAGGGTTAGGGTTAGAATCAGCCCTAGGATAGTGTTATGGTTAGGATTAGGGTTAGCTTCAGCCCTAGGATAGTGTTAGGGCTAGGGTTAGCATCAGCCCTAGGATATTGTTAGGGTTAGGGTTACGGTTAGCACCAGGCCTAGGATAGTGTTAGTGTTAGGGTTAGCATCAGCCTTAGGATAGTGTTAGGGGTAGGGTTAGGGTTAGTATCAGCCGTAGGATAGTGTTATGGTTAGGGTAGCCTCAGCCCTAGGATAGTGTTAGAGTTAGGTTTAGGGTTAGCATCAGCCCTAGTATAGTGTTAGGGTTAGGGTTAGCATCAGCCCTAGTATAGTGTTAGGGTTAGGGTTATCATCAGCCCTAGGATAGTGTTAGGGTTAGGGTTCGGGTTAGCATCAGGCCTAGGATAGTGTTAGGGTTAGGGTTAGGGTTAGCATCAGCCCTAGGATAGTGTTAGGGTTAGGGTTAGCATCAGCCCTAGGATAGTGTTAGGGTTAGGGTTAGGGTTATCACCAGGCCTAGGATAGTGTTAGTGTAAGGGTTAGCATCAGGCCTAGGATAGTGTTAGAGTTAGGGTTAGGGTTAGCATCAGCCCTAGGATAGTGTTAGGGTTAGGGTTAGCATCAGCCCTAGGATAGTGTTAGGGTTAGGGTTAGGGTTAGCATCAGCCCTAGGATAGTGTTAGGGTTAGGGTTAGCCTCAGCCCTAGGAGACTTGTAGGGTTTGCGTAAGGGTTAGCATCAGCCCTAGGATAGTGTTAGGGTTAGGGTTAAGGTTAGCATCAGCCCTAGGATAGTGTTAGGGTTAGGGTTAGCATCAGCCCTAGGATAGTGTTAGGGTTATGGTTAGGGTTAGCACCAGGCCTAGGATAGTGTTAGTGTTAGGGTTAGAATCAGCCTTAGGATAGTGTTAGGGTTAGGTTTAGGGTTAGCATCAGCCCTAGTATAGTGTTAGGGTTAGTGTTAGCATCAGCCCTAGGATAGTGTTAGGGTTAGGGTTAGCCTCAGCCCTAGGAGAGTGTTAGGGTTAGGGTTAGCATCAGCCCTACGATAGTGTTAGGGTTAGGGTTAGGGTTAGCATCAGCCCTAGGATAGTGTTAGGGTTAGGGTTAGTCTCAGCCCTAGTAGAGTTGGAGGGTTAGGGTTAGGGTTAGCATCAGCCCTAGGATAGTGTTAGGGTTAGGGTTAAGGTTAACATCACCCCTAGGATAGTGTTAGGGTTAGGGTTAGCATCAGCGCTAGGATTGTGTTAGGGTTAGGGTTAGAATCAGCCGTAGGATAGTGTTAGGGTTAGGTTTAGGGTTAGCATCAGCCGTAGGATAGTGTTAGGGTTAGGGTTAGCCTCAGCCCTAGGATAGTGTTAGGGTTAGGGTTAGGGTTAGCATCAGCCCTAGGATAGTGTTAGTGTTAGGGTTAGCATCAGCCCTAGGATAGTGTTAGGGTTAGGGTTAGGGTTAGCATCAGGCCTAGGATAGTGTTAGTGTTAGGGTTAGCATCAGCCCTAGGATAGTGTAGGGTTAGGGTTAGGGTTAGCATCAGCCCTAGGATAGTGTTATTGTAAGGGTTAGGGTTAGCATCAGCCCTAGGATAGTGTTAGGGTTAGGGTTAGGGTTAGCATCAGCCCTAGGATAGTGTTAGGGTTAGGGTTAGGGTTAGCTTCAGCCCTAGGATAGTGTTAGGGTTAGGGTTAGCATGAGCCCTAGGATATTGTTAGGGTTAGGTTTAGGGTTAGCACCAGGCCTAGGATAGTGTTAGTTCTAGGGTTAGCATCAGCCTTAGGATAGTGTTAGGGGTAGGGTTAGGGTTAGTATCAGCCGTAGGATAGTGTTAGGGTTAGGGTTAGCCTCAGCCCTAGGATAGTGTTAGAGTTAGGGTTAGGGTTAGCATCAGCCCTAAGATAGTGTTAGGGTTAGGGTTAGGGTTATGATTAGCATCAGCCCTAGGATAGTGTTAGGGTTAGGGTTAGGGTTAGCATCAGCCCAAGGATAGTGTTAGGGTTAGGGTTAGCATCAGCCTTAGGATAGTGTTAGGGTTAGGGTTAGGGTTAGCATCAGCCCTAGGATAGTGTTAGGGTTAGGGTTATCATCAGCCCTAGGATAGTGTTAGGGTTAGGGTTAGGGTTAGCATCAGGCCTAGGATAGTGTTAGGGTTAGGGTTAGGGTTAGCATCAGCCCTAGGATAGTGTTAGGGTTAGGGTTAGCATCAGCCCTAGGATAGTGTTAGGGTTAGGGTTAGGGTTAGCACCAGGCCTAGGATAGTGTTAGTGTAAGGGTTAGCATCAGGCCTAGGATAGTGTTAGAGTTAGGGTTAGGGTTAGCATCAGCCCTAGGATAGTGTTAGGGTTAGGGTTAGCATCAGCCCTAGGATAGTGTTAGGGTTAGGGTTAGGGTTAGCTTCAGCCCTAGGATAGTGTTAGGGTTAGGGTTATCATGAGCCCTAGGATATTGTTAGGATTAGGGTTAGGGTTAGCTTCAGCCCTAGGATAGTGTTAGGGTTAGGGTTAGCATGAGCCCTAGGATATTGTTAGGGTTAGGGTTAGGGTTAGCACCAGGCCTAGGATAGTGTTAGTTCTAGGGTTAGCATCAGCCTTAGGATAGTGTTAGGGGTAGGGTTAGGGTTAGTATTAGCCGTAGGATAGTGTTAGGGTTAGGGTTAGCCTCAGCCCTAGGATAGTGTTAGAGTTAGGGTTAGGGTTAGCATCAGCCCTAAGATAGTGTTAGGGTTAGGGTTAGGGTTATGATTAGCATCAGCCCTAGGATAGTGTTAGGGTTAGGGTTAGGGTTAGCATCAGCCCTAGGATAGTGTTAGGGTTAGGGTTATCATCAGCCCTAGGATAGTGTTAGGGTTAGGGTTAGGGTGAGCATCAGTCCTAGGATACTGTTAGGGTTAGGGTTAGCCTCAGCCCTAGGAGAGTTGTAGGGTTAGGGTTAGGGTTAGCATCAGCCCTAGGATAGTGTTAGGGTTAGGGTTAGGGTTAGCATCAGCCCTAGGATAGTGTTAGTGTTAGGGTTAGCATCAGCCCTAGGATAGTGTTAGGGTTAGGGTTAGGGTTAGCATCAGGCCTAGGATAGTGTTAGTGTTAGGGTTAGCATCAGCCCTAGGATAGTGTAGGGTTAGGGTTAGGGTTAGCATCAGCCCTAGGATAGTGTTATTGTAAGGGTTAGGGTTAGCATCAGCCCTAGGATAGTGTTAGGGTTAGGGTTAGGGTTAGCATCAGCCCTAGGATAGTGTTAGGGTTAGGGTTAGGGTTAGCTTCAGCCCTAGGATAGTGTTAGGGTTAGGGTTAGCATGAGCCCTAGGATATTGTTAGGGTTAGGTTTAGGGTTAGCACCAGGCCTAGGATAGTGTTAGTTCTAGGGTTAGCATCAGCCTTAGGATAGTGTTAGGGGTAGGGTTAGGGTTAGTATCAGCCGTAGGATAGTGTTAGGGTTAGGGTTAGCCTCAGCCCTAGGATAGTGTTAGAGTTAGGGTTAGGGTTAGCATCAGCCCTAAGATAGTGTTAGGGTTAGGGTTAGGGTTATGATTAGCATCAGCCCTAGGATAGTGTTAGGGTTAGGGTTAGGGTTAGCATCAGCCCAAGGATAGTGTTAGGGTTAGGGTTAGCATCAGCCTTAGGATAGTGTTAGGGTTAGGGTTAGGGTTAGCATCAGCCCTAGGATAGTGTTAGGGTTAGGGTTATCATCAGCCCTAGGATAGTGTTAGGGTTAGGGTTAGGGTTAGCATCAGGCCTAGGATAGTGTTAGGGTTAGGGTTAGGGTTAGCATCAGCCCTAGGATAGTGTTAGGGTTAGGGTTAGCATCAGCCCTAGGATAGTGTTAGGGTTAGGGTTAGGGTTAGCACCAGGCCTAGGATAGTGTTAGTGTAAGGGTTAGCATCAGGCCTAGGATAGTGTTAGAGTTAGGGTTAGGGTTAGCATCAGCCCTAGGATAGTGTTAGGGTTAGGATTAGCATCAGCCCTAGGATAGTGTTAGGGTTAGGGTTAGGGTTAGCTTCAGCCCTAGGATAGTGTTAGGGTTAGGGTTATCATGAGCCCTAGGATATTGTTAGGATTAGGGTTAGGGTTAGCTTCAGCCCTAGGATAGTGTTAGGGTTAGGGTTAGCATGAGCCCTAGGATATTGTTAGGGTTAGGGTTAGGGTTAGCACCAGGCCTAGGATAGTGTTAGTTCTAGGGTTAGCATCAGCCTTAGGATAGTGTTAGGGGTAGGGTTAGGGTTAGTATTAGCCGTAGGATAGTGTTAGGGTTAGGGTTAGCCTCAGCCCTAGGATAGTGTTAGGGTTAGGGTTAAGGTTAGCATCAGTCCTAGGATAGTGTTAGGGTTAGGGTTAGCATCAGCCCTAGGATAGTGTTAGGGTTAGGGTTAGGGTTAGCATCAGCCCTAGGATAGTGTTAGGGTTAGGGTTAAGGTTAGCATCAGTCCTAGGATAGTGTTAGGGTTAGGGTTAGCATCAGCCCTAGGATAGTGTTAGGGTTAGGGTTAGGGTTAGCACCAGGCCTAGGATAGTGTTAGTGTTAGGGTTAGAATCAGCCTTAGGATAGTGTTAGGGTTAGGTTTAGGGTTAGAATCAGCCGTAGGATAATGTTAGGGTTAGTGATAGCATCAGCCCTAGGATAGTGTTAGGGTTAGGGTTAGGGTAAGCACCAGCCCTAGGATAGTGTTAGGGTTAGGGTTAGCATCAGCCCTAGAATAGTGTTAGGGTTAGGCTTAGGGTTAGCATCAGCCCTAGGTTAGTGTTAGGGTTAGGGTTAGTCTCAGCCCTAGGATATTGTTAGGGTTAGGGTTACGGTTAGCACCAGGCCTAGGATAGTGTTAGGGTTAGCATCAGCTTTAGGATAGTGTTACGGTTAGGGTTAGGGCTAGCATGAGCCTTGGATAGTGTTAGTGTTAGGGTTAGCATCAGCCCTAGGATAGTGTTATTGTTAGGGTTAGGGTTAGCATCAGCCCAAGGATAGTGTTAGGGTTAGGGTTAGCATCAGCCCTAGGAAAGTGTTATGGTTAGGGTTAGGGTTAGAATCAGCCGTAGGATAGTGTTAGGGTTAGGTTTATGGTTAGCATCAGCCGTAGGATAGTGTTAGGGTTAGGGTTAGCCTCAGCCCTAGGATAGTGTTAGAGTTAGGGTTAGGGTTAGCATCAGCCCTAGGATAGTGTTAGGGTTAGGGTTAGGGTTAGCATCAGCCCTAGGATAGTGTTAGTGTTAGGGTTAGCATCAGCCCTAAGATAGTGTTAGGGTTAGGGTTAGGGTTAGCATCAGGCCTAGGATAGTGTTAGTGTTAGGGTTAGCATCAGCCCTAGGATAGTGTAGGGTTAGGGGTAGGGTTAGCATCAGCACTAGGATACTGTTATTGTAAGGGTTAGGGTTAGCATCAGCCCTAGGATAGTGTTAGGGTTAGGGTTAGGGTTAGCATCAGCCCTAGGATAGTGTTAGGGTTAGGGTTAGGGTTAGCTTCAGCCCTAGGATAGTGTTAGGGTTAGGGTTAGCATGAGCCCTAGGATATTGTTAGGGTTAGGTTTAGGGTTAGCACCAGGCCTAGGATAGTGTTAGTTCTAGGGTTAGCATCAGCCTTAGGATAGTGTTAGGGGTAGGGTTAGGGTTAGTATCAGCCGTAGGATAGTGTTAGGGTTAGGGTTAGCCTCAGCCCTAGGATAGTGTTAGAGTTAGGGTTAGGGTTAGCATCAGCCCTAAGATAGTGTTAGGGTTAGGGTTAGGGTTATGATTAGCATCAGCCCTAGGATAGTGTTAGGGTTAGGGTTAGGGTTAGCATCAGCCCAAGGATAGTGTTAGGGTTAGGGTTAGCATCAGCCTTAGGATAGTGTTAGGGTTAGGGTTAGGGTTAGCATCAGCCCTAGGATAGTGTTAGGGTTAGGGTTATCATCAGCCCTAGGATAGTGTTAGGGTTAGGGTTAGGGTTAGCATCAGGCCTAGGATAGTGTTAGGGTTAGGGTTAGGGTTAGCATCAGCCCTAGGATAGTGTTAGGGTTAGGGTTAGCATCAGCCCTAGGATAGTGTTAGGGTTAGGGTTAGGGTTAGCACCAGGCCTAGGATAGTGTTAGTGTAAGGGTTAGCATCAGGCCTAGGATAGTGTTAGAGTTAGGGTTAGGGTTAGCATCAGCCCTAGGATAGTGTTAGGGTTAGGGTTAGCATCAGCCCTAGGATAGTGTTAGGGTTAGGGTTAGGGTTAGCTTCAGCCCTAGGATAGTGTTAGGGTTAGGGTTATCATGAGCCCTAGGATATTGTTAGGATTAGGGTTAGGGTTAGCTTCAGCCCTAGGATAGTGTTAGGGTTAGGGTTAGCATGAGCCCTAGGATATTGTTAGGGTTAGGGTTAGGGTTAGCACCAGGCCTAGGATAGTGTTAGTTCTAGGGTTAGCATCAGCCTTAGGATAGTGTTAGGGGTAGGGTTAGGGTTAGTATTAGCCGTAGGATAGTGTTAGGGTTAGGGTTAGCCTCAGCCCTAGGATAGTGTTAGAGTTAGGGTTAGGGTTAGCATCAGCCCTAAGATAGTGTTAGGGTTAGGGTTAGGGTTATGATTAGCATCAGCCCTAGGATAGTGTTAGGGTTAGGGTTAGGGTTAGCATCAGCCCTAGGATAGTGTTAGGGTTAGGGTTATCATCAGCCCTAGGATAGTGTTAGGGTTAGGGTTAGGGTGAGCATCAGTCCTAGGATACTGTTAGGGTTAGGGTTAGCCTCAGCCCTAGGAGAGTTGTAGGGTTAGGGTTAGGGTTAGCATCAGCCCTAGGATAGTGTTAGGGTTAGGGTTAGGGTTAGCATCAGCCCTAGGATAGTGTTAGTGTTAGGGTTAGCATCAGCCCTAGGATAGTGTTAGGGTTAGGGTTAGGGTTAGCATCAGGCCTAGGATAGTGTTAGTGTTAGGGTTAGCATCAGCCCTAGGATAGTGTAGGGTTAGGGTTAGGGTTAGCATCAGCCCTAGGATAGTGTTATTGTAAGGGTTAGGGTTAGCATCAGCCCTAGGATAGTGTTAGGGTTAGGGTTAGGGTTAGCATCAGCCCTAGGATAGTGTTAGGGTTAGGGTTAGGGTTAGCTTCAGCCCTAGGATAGTGTTAGGGTTAGGGTTAGCATGAGCCCTAGGATATTGTTAGGGTTAGGTTTAGGGTTAGCACCAGGCCTAGGATAGTGTTAGTTCTAGGGTTAGCATCAGCCTTAGGATAGTGTTAGGGGTAGGGTTAGGGTTAGTATCAGCCGTAGGATAGTGTTAGGGTTAGGGTTAGCCTCAGCCCTAGGATAGTGTTAGAGTTAGGGTTAGGGTTAGCATCAGCCCTAAGATAGTGTTAGGGTTAGGGTTAGGGTTATGATTAGCATCAGCCCTAGGATAGTGTTAGGGTTAGGGTTAGGGTTAGCATCAGCCCAAGGATAGTGTTAGGGTTAGGGTTAGCATCAGCCTTAGGATAGTGTTAGGGTTAGGGTTAGGGTTAGCATCAGCCCTAGGATAGTGTTAGGGTTAGGGTTATCATCAGCCCTAGGATAGTGTTAGGGTTAGGGTTAGGGTTAGCATCAGGCCTAGGATAGTGTTAGGGTTAGGGTTAGGGTTAGCATCAGCCCTAGGATAGTGTTAGGGTTAGGGTTAGCATCAGCCCTAGGATAGTGTTAGGGTTAGGGTTAGGGTTAGCACCAGGCCTAGGATAGTGTTAGTGTAAGGGTTAGCATCAGGCCTAGGATAGTGTTAGAGTTAGGGTTAGGGTTAGCATCAGCCCTAGGATAGTGTTAGGGTTAGGATTAGCATCAGCCCTAGGATAGTGTTAGGGTTAGGGTTAGGGTTAGCTTCAGCCCTAGGATAGTGTTAGGGTTAGGGTTATCATGAGCCCTAGGATATTGTTAGGATTAGGGTTAGGGTTAGCTTCAGCCCTAGGATAGTGTTAGGGTTAGGGTTAGCATGAGCCCTAGGATATTGTTAGGGTTAGGGTTAGGGTTAGCACCAGGCCTAGGATAGTGTTAGTTCTAGGGTTAGCATCAGCCTTAGGATAGTGTTAGGGGTAGGGTTAGGGTTAGTATTAGCCGTAGGATAGTGTTAGGGTTAGGGTTAGCCTCAGCCCTAGGATAGTGTTAGGGTTAGGGTTAAGGTTAGCATCAGTCCTAGGATAGTGTTAGGGTTAGGGTTAGCATCAGCCCTAGGATAGTGTTAGGGTTAGGGTTAGGGTTAGCATCAGCCCTAGGATAGTGTTAGGGTTAGGGTTAAGGTTAGCATCAGTCCTAGGATAGTGTTAGGGTTAGGGTTAGCATCAGCCCTAGGATAGTGTTAGGGTTAGGGTTAGGGTTAGCACCAGGCCTAGGATAGTGTTAGTGTTAGGGTTAGAATCAGCCTTAGGATAGTGTTAGGGTTAGGTTTAGGGTTAGAATCAGCCGTAGGATAATGTTAGGGTTAGTGATAGCATCAGCCCTAGGATAGTGTTAGGGTTAGGGTTAGGGTAAGCACCAGCCCTAGGATAGTGTTAGGGTTAGGGTTAGCATCAGCCCTAGAATAGTGTTAGGGTTAGGCTTAGGGTTAGCATCAGCCCTAGGTTAGTGTTAGGGTTAGGGTTAGTCTCAGCCCTAGGATATTGTTAGGGTTAGGGTTACGGTTAGCACCAGGCCTAGGATAGTGTTAGGGTTAGCATCAGCTTTAGGATAGTGTTACGGTTAGGGTTAGGGCTAGCATGAGCCTTGGATAGTGTTAGTGTTAGGGTTAGCATCAGCCCTAGGATAGTGTTATTGTTAGGGTTAGGGTTAGCATCAGCCCAAGGATAGTGTTAGGGTTAGGGTTAGCATCAGCCCTAGGAAAGTGTTATGGTTAGGGTTAGGGTTAGAATCAGCCGTAGGATAGTGTTAGGGTTAGGTTTATGGTTAGCATCAGCCGTAGGATAGTGTTAGGGTTAGGGTTAGCCTCAGCCCTAGGATAGTGTTAGAGTTAGGGTTAGGGTTAGCATCAGCCCTAGGATAGTGTTAGGGTTAGGGTTAGGGTTAGCATCAGCCCTAGGATAGTGTTAGTGTTAGGGTTAGCATCAGCCCTAAGATAGTGTTAGGGTTAGGGTTAGGGTTAGCATCAGGCCTAGGATAGTGTTAGTGTTAGGGTTAGCATCAGCCCTAGGATAGTGTAGGGTTAGGGGTAGGGTTAGCATCAGCACTAGGATACTGTTATTGTAAGGGTTAGGGTTAGCATCAGCCCTAGGATAGTGTTAGGGTTAGGGTTAGGGTTAGCATCAGCCCTAGGATAGTGTTAGGGTTAGGGTTAGGGTTAGCTTCAGCCCTAGGATAGTGTTAGGGTTAGGGTTAGCATGAGCCCTAGGATATTGTTAGGGTTAGGTTTAGGGTTAGCACCAGGCCTAGGATAGTGTTAGTTCTAGGGTTAGCATCAGCCTTAGGATAGTGTTAGGGGTAGGGTTAGGGTTAGTATCAGCCGTAGGATAGTGTTAGGGTTAGGGTTAGCCTCAGCCCTAGGATAGTGTTAGAGTTAGGGTTAGGGTTAGCATCAGCCCTAAGATAGTGTTAGGGTTAGGGTTAGGGTTATGATTAGCATCAGCCCTAGGATAGTGTTAGGGTTAGGGTTAGGGTTAGCATCAGCCCAAGGATAGTGTTAGGGTTAGGGTTAGCATCAGCCTTAGGATAGTGTTAGGGTTAGGGTTAGGGTTAGCATCAGCCCTAGGATAGTGTTAGGGTTAGGGTTATCATCAGCCCTAGGATAGTGTTAGGGTTAGGGTTAGGGTTTGCATCAGGCCTAGGATAGTGTTAGGGTTAGGGTTAGGGTTAGCATCAGCCCTAGGATAGTGTTAGGGTTAGGGTTAGCATCAGCCCTAGGATAGTGTTAGGGTTAGGGTTAGGGTTAGTACCAGGCCTAGGATAGTGTTAGTGAAAGGGTTAGCATCAGGCCTAGGATAGTGTTAGAGTTAGGGTTAGGGTTAGCATCAGCCCTAGGATAGTGTTAGGGTTAGGGTTAGCATCAGCCCTAGGATAGTGTTAGGGTTAGGGTTAGGGTTAGCTTCAGCCCTAGGATAGTGTTAGGGTTAGGGTTAGCATGAGCCCTAGGATATTGTTAGGGTTAGGGTTAGGGTTAGCTTCAGCCCTAGGATAGTGTTAGGGTTAGGGTTAGCATGAGTCCTAGGATATTGTTAGGGTTAGGGTTAGGGTTAGCACCAGGCCTAGGATAGTGTTAGTTCTAGGGTTAGCATCAGCCTTAGGATAGTGTTAGGGGTAGGGTTAGGGTTAGTATTAGCCGTAGGATAGTGTTAGAGTTAGGGTTAGGGTTAGCATCAGCCCTAAGATAGTGTTAGGGTTAGGGTTAGGGTTATGATTAGCATCAGCCCTAGGATAGTGTTAGGGTTAGGGTTAGGGTTACCATCAGCCCTAGGATAGTGTTAGGGTTAGGGTTAGCATCAGCCCTAGGATAGTGTTAGGGTTAGGGTTAGGGTGAGCATCAGTCCTAGGATAGTGTTAGGGTTAGGGTTAGCCTCAGCCCTAGGAGAGTTGTAGGGTTAGGGTTAGGGTTAGCATCAGCCCTAGGATAGTGTTAGGGTTAGGGTTAAGGTTAGCATCAGTCCTAGGATAGTGTTAGGGTTAGGGTTAGCATCAGCCCTAGGATAGTGTTAGGGTTAGGGTTAGGGTTAGCACCAGGCCTAGGATAGTGTTAGTGTTAGGGTTAGAATCAGCCTTAGGATAGTGTTAGGGTTAGGTTTAGGGTTAGCATCAGCCGTAGGATAATGTTAGGGTTAGTGTTAGCATGAGCCCTAGGTTAGTGTTAGGGTTAGGGTTAGGGTAAGCACCAGCCCTAGGATAGTGTTAGGGTTAGGGTTATCATCAGCCCTAGAATAGTGTTAGGGTTAGGGTTAGGGTTAGCATCAGCCCTAGGTTAGTGTTAGGGTTAGGGTTAGTCTCAGCCCTAGGATATTGTTAGGGTTAGGGTTACGGTTAGCACCAGGCCTAGGATAGTGTTAGGGTTAGCATCAGCTTTAGGATAGTGTTACGGTTAGGGTTAGGGCTAGCATGAGCCTTGGATAGTGTTAGTGTTAGGGTTAGCATCAGCCCTAGGATAGTGTTATTGTTAGGGTTAGGGTTAGCATCAGCCCAAGGATAGTGTTAGGGTTAGGGTTAGCATCAGCCCTAGGAAAGTGTTATGGTTAGGGTTAGGGTTATCATCAGCCGTAACATAGTGTTAGGGTTAGGGTTAGCATCAGCCCTAGGATAGTGTTAGGGTTAGGGTTAGCATCAGCCTTAGGATAGTGTTACGGTTAGGGTTAGGGTTAGCATCAGCCCTAGGACAGTGTTAGGGTTAGGGTTAGCATCAGCCCTAGGATAGTGTTAGGGTTAGGGTTAGGGTTAGCATCAGCCCAAGGATAGTGTTAGGGTTAGGGTTAGCATCAGCCCTAGGATAGTGTTAGGGTTAGGGTTAGGGTTAGCATCAGCCCTAGGATAGTGTTTGGGTTAGGGTTTGCCTCAGCCCTAGGAGAGTGTTAGGGTTAGGGATAGGGTTAGCATCAGGCCTAGGATAGTGTTAGGGTTAGAGTTAGCATCAGCCCTAGGATAGAGTTAGGGTTAGGGTTAGGGTTAGCAACAGCCCTAGGATAGTGTTAGGGTTAGGGTTAGGGTTAGCATCAGCCCTAGGATAGTGTTAGGGTTAGTGTTAGCCTCAGCCCTAGGAGAGTGTTAGGGTTAGGTTTAGGGTTACCATCAGCCCTAGGATAGTGTTAGGGTTAGGGATAGCATCAGCCCTAGGATAGTGTTAGGGTTATGGTTAGGTTTACCATCAGCCCTAGGATAGTGTTAGGGTAAGGGTTAGTGTTAGCATCAGCCCTAGGATAGTGTTAGGGTTAGGGTTAGGGCTAGCATCAGCCCTAGGATAGTGTTAAGGTTAGGGTTAGGGATAGTTTCAGCCCTAGGATAGTGTTAGGTTTAGCGTTAGCATCAGCCCTAGGATATTGTTAGGGTTAGGGTTAGGGTTAGCACCAGGCCTAGGATAGTGTTAGTGTTAGGGTTAGCATCAGCCTTAGGATAGTGTTAGGGTTAGGGTTAGGGTTAGTATCAGCCGTAGGATAGTGTTATGGTTAGGGTTAGCCTCAGCCCTAGGATAGTGTTAGAGTTAGGGTTAAGGTTAGCATCAGAGCTAAGATAGTGTTAGGGTTAGGGTTAGGGTTATGATTAGACTCAGCCCTAGGATAGTGTTAGGGTTAGGGTTAGGGTTAGCATCAGCCCAAGGATAGTGTTAGGGTTAGGGTTAGCATCAGCCCTAGGATAGTGTTAGGGTTAAGGTTAGGGTTAGCATCAGCCCTAGTATAGTGTTATGGTTAGGGTTATCATCAGCCCTAGGATAGTGTTAGGGTTAGGGTTAGGGTTAGCATCAGGCCTAGGATAGTGTTAGGGTTAGGGTTAGGGTTAGCATCAGCCCTAGGATAGTGTTAGGGTTAGGGTTAGCATCAGCCCTAGGATAGTCTTAGGGTTAGGGTTAGGGTTATCACCAGGCCTAGGATAGTGTTAGTGTAAGGGTTAGCATCAGGCCTAGGATAGTGTTAGAGTTAGGGTTAGGGTTAGAATCAGCCCTAGGATAGTGTTAGGTTTAGGGTTAGCATCAGCACTAGGATAGTGTTAGGGTTAGGTTTGGGTAAGCATCAGCCCTAGGATAGTGTTAGGGTGAGGGTTAGCATCAGCCCTAGCATAGTGTTAGTGTTAGGGTTACGGTTAGCATCAGCCCTAGGATAGTGTTAGTGTTAGGGTTAGAATCAGCCTTAGGATAGTGATAGGGGTAGGTTTAGGGTTAGCATCAGCCCTAGTATAGTGTTAGGGTTAGTGTTAGCATCAGCCCTAGGATAGTGTTAGGGTTAGGGTTAGCCTCAGCCCTAGGAGAGTGTTAGGGTTAGGGTTAGCATCAGCCCTAGGATAGTGTTAGGGTTAGGGTTAGGGTTAGCATCAACCCTAGGATAGTGTTAGGGTTAGGGTTAGTCTCAGCCCTAGGAGACTTGTAGGGTTAGGGTTAGGGTTAGCATCAGCCCTAGGATAGTGTTAGGGTTAGGGTTAAGGTTAGCATCAGCCCTAGGATAGTGTTAGGGTTAGGGTTAGCATCAGCCCTAGGATAGTGTTAGGGTTAGTGTTAGAATCAGCCGTAGGATAGTGTTAGGGTTAGGTTTAGGGTTAGCATCAGCCGTAGGATAGTGTTAGGGTTAGTTTTAGCCTCAGCCCTAGGATAGTGTTAGAGTTAGGGTAAGGGTTAGCATCAGCCCTAGGATAGTGTTAGGGTTAGAGTTAGCATAAGCCCTAGGATAGTGTTAGGGTTAGGGTTAGGGTTAGCATCAGCCCTAGGATAGTGTTAGTGTTAGGGTTAGCATCAGCCCTAGGATAGTGTTAGGGTTAGGGTTAGGGTTAGCATCAGGCCTAGGATAGTGTTAGTGTTACGGTTAGCATCAGCCCTAGGATAGTGTTAGGGTTAGGGTTAGGGTTAGCATCAGCCCTAGGATAGTGTTAGGGTTAGGGTTAGCGTCAGCCCTAGGATAGTGTTACGGTTAGCGATAGGGTTAGCATCAGCCCTAGGATAGTGTTAGGGTTAGGGTTAGGGTTAGCACCAGGCCTAGGATAGTGTTAGTGTTAGGGTTAGAATCAGCCTTAGGATAGTGTTAGGGTTAGGTTTAATGTTAGCATCAGCCGTAGGATAGTGTTAGGGTTAGTGTTAGCATCAGCCCTAGGATAGTGTTAGGGTTAGTGTTAGGGTAAGCATCAGCCCTAGGATAGTGTTAGGGTTAGCATCAGCCCTAGAATAGTGTTAGGGTTAGGGTTAGGGTTAGCATCAGCCCTAGGTTAGTGTTAGGGTTAGGGTTAGCCTCAGCCATAGGATATTGTTAGGGTTAGGGTTAGGGTTAGCACCAGCCCTAGGATAGTGTTAGGGTTAGGGTTAGCATCAGCCTTAGGATAGTGTTACGGTTAGGGTTAGGGTTAGCATCAGCCCTAGGATAGTGTTAGGGTTAGGGTTAGCATCAGCCCAAGGATAGTGTTAGGGTTAGGTTTGGGTAAGCATCAGCCCTAGGATAGTGTTAGGGTTAGGGTTAGCATCAGCCCTAGGAAAGTGTTATGGTTAGGGTTAGGGTTATCATCAGCCGTAGGATAGTGTTAGGGTTAGGGTTAGCATCAGCCCTAGGATAGTGTTAGGGTTAGGGTTAGGGTTAGCATCAGCCCAAGGATATTGTTAGGGTTAGGGTTAGCATCAGCCCTAGGAAAATGTTATGGTTAGGGTTAGGATTATCATCATCCGTAGGATAGTGTTAGGGTTAGGGTTAGCCTCAGCCCTAGGATAGTGTTTGGGTTATGGTTAGGGTTAGCATCAGCCCTAGGATAGTGTTTGCGTTAGGGTTTGCCTCAGCCCTAGGAGAGTGTTAGGGTTAGGGATAGGGTTAGCATCAGGCCTAGGATAGTGTTAGGGTTAGAGTTAGCATCAGCCCTAGGATAGAGTTAGGGTTAGTGTTAGGGTTAGCATCAGCCCTAGGATAGTGTTAGGGTTAGGGTTAGGGTAAGCATCAGCCCTAGGATAGTGTTAGGGTTAGGGTTAGCCTCAGCCCTAGGAGAGTGTTAGGGTTAGGTTTAGGGTTACCATCAGCCCTAGGATAGTGTTAGGGTTAGGGATAGCATCAGCCCTAGGATAGTGTTAGGGTTATGGTTAGGTATAGCATCAGCCCTAGGATAGTGTTACGGTAAGGGTTAGGGTTAGCATCAGGCCTAGGATAGTGTTAGGGTTAGGGTTAGGGTTAGCATCAGCCCTAGGATAGTGTTAGGGTTAGGGTTAGCATCAGCCCTAGGATAGTGTTAGGGTTAGGGTTAGGGTTATCACCAGGCCTAGGATAGTGTTAGTGTAAGGGTTAGCATCAGGCCTAGGATAGTGTTAGTGTTAGGGTTAGGGTTAGAATCAGCCCTAGGATAGTGTTAGGGTTAGGGTTAGCATTAGCCCTACGATAGTGTTAGGGTTAGGTTTGGGTAAGCATCAGACCTAGGATAGTGTTAGAGTGAGGGTTAGCATCAGCCCTAGCATAGTGTTAGTGTTAGGGTTAGGGTTAGCATCAGCACTAGGATAGTGTTAGGGTTAGGGTTAGCCTCAGTCCTAGGATAGTGTTAGGGTTAGGGTTAAGATTAGCATCAGCCCTAGGATAGTGTTAGGGTTAGGGTTAGCATCAGCCCTAGGATAGTGTTAGGGTTAGGGTTAGGGTTAGCACCAGGCCTAGGATAGTGTTAGTGTTAGGGTTAGAATCAGCCTTAGGATAGTGATAGGGGTAGGTTTAGGGTTAGCATCAGCCCCAGTATAGTGTTAGGGTTAGTGTTAGCATAAGCCCTAGGATACTGTTAGGGATAAGTTTAGCCTCAGCCCTAGGAGAGTGTTAGGGTTAGGGTTAGCATCAGCCCTAGGATAGTGTTAGGGTTAGGGTTAGGGTTAGCATCAGCCCTAGGATAGTGTTAGGGTTAGGGTTAGTCTCAGCCCTAGGTGACTTGTAGGGTTAGGGTTAGTTTTAGCCTCAGCCCTAGGATAGTGTTAGAGTTAGGGTTAGTGTTAGCATCAGCCCTAGGATAGTGTTAGGGTTAGGGTTAGGGTTAGCACCAGGCCTAGGATAGTGTTAGTGTTAGGGTTAGAATCAGCCTTAGGATAGTGTTAGGGTTAGGTTTAGGGTTAGCATCAGCCGTAGGATAGTGTTAGGGTTAGTGTTAGCATCAGCCCTAGGATAGTGTTAGGGTTAGTGTTAGGGTAAGCATCAGCCCTAGGATAGTGTTAGGGTTAGGGTTAAAATTAGCATCAGCCCTACGATAGTGTTAGGGTTAGGGTTAGCATCAGCCCTAGGATAGCGTTAGGGTTAGGGTTAGGGTTAGCACCAGGCCTAGGATAGTGTTAGTGTTAGGGTTAGAATCAGCCTTAGGATAGAGTTAGGGTTAGGTTTAGGGTTAGCATCAGCCCTAGTATAGTGTTAGGGTTAGTGTTAGCATCAGCCCTAGGATAGTGTTAGGGTTAGGGTTAGCCTCAGCCCTAGGAGAGTGTTAGGGTTAGGGTTAGCATCAGCCCTAGGATAGTGTTAGGGTTAGGGTTAGGGTTAGCATCAGCCCTAGGATAGTGTTAGGGTTAGGGTTAGTCTCAGCCCTAGGAGACTGGTAGGGTTAGAGTTAGGGTTAGCATCAACCATAGGATAGTGTTAGGGTTAGGGTTAAGGTTAGCATCAGCCCTAGGATAGTGTTAGGGTTAGGGTTAGCATCAGCCCTAGGATAGTGTTAGGGTTAGGGTTAGAATCAGCCGTAGGATAGTGTTAGGTTTAGGTTTAGGGTTAGCATCAGCCGTAGGATAATGTTAGGGTTAGTGTTAGCATCAGCCCTAGGATAGTGTTAGGGTTAGGTTTAGGGTAAGCACCAGCCCTAGGATAGTGTTAGGGTTAGGGTTAGCATCAGCCCTACAATAGTGTTAGGATTAGGGTTAGGGTTAGCATCACCCCTAGGTTAGTGTTAGGGTTAGGGTTAGTCTCAGCCCTAGGATATTGTTAGGGTTACGGTTACGGTTAGCACCATGCCTAGGATAGTGTTAGGGTTAGGGTTAGCATCAGCTTTAGGATAGTGTTACGGTTAGGGTTAGGGCTAGCATCAGCCCAAGGATAGTGTTAGTGTTAGGGTTAGCATCAGCCCTAGGATAGTGTTTTTGTTAGGGTTAGGGTTAGCATCAGCCCAAGGATAGTGTTAGGGTTAGGGTTAGCATCAGCCCTAGGAAAGTGTTATGGTTAGGGTTAGGGTTATCATCAGCCGTAAGATAGTGTTAGGGTTAGGGTTAGCATCAGCCCTAGGATAGTGTTAGGGTTAGGGTTAGCATCAGCCTTAGGATAGTGTTACGGTTAGGGTTAGGGTTAGCATCAGCCCTAGGACAGTGTTAGGGTTAGGGTTAGCATCAGCCCTAGGATAGTGTTAGGGTTAGGGTTAGGGTTAGCCTCAGCCCAAGGATAGTGTTAGGGTTAGGGTTAGCATCAGCCCTAGGAAAATGTTATGGTTAGGGTTAGGATTATCATCACCCGTAGGATAGTGTTAGGGTTAGGGTTAGCCTCAGCCCTAGGATAGTGTTTGGGTTAGGGTTAGGGTTAGCATCAGCCCTAGGATAGTGTTTGCGTTAGGGTTTGCCTCAGCCCTAGGAGAGTGTTAGTGTTAGGGATAGGGTTAGCATCAGGCCTAGGATAGTGTTAGGGTTAGAGTTAGCATCAGCCCTAGGATAGAGTTAGGGTTAGTGTTAGGGTTAGCATCAGCCCTAGGATAGTGTTAGGGTTAGGGTTAGGGTTAGCATCAGCCCTAGGATAGTGTTAGGGTTAGGGTTAGCCTCAGCCCTAGGAGAGTGTTAGGGTTAGGTTTAGGGTTACCATCAGCCCTAGGATAGTGTTAGGGTTAGGGATAGCATCAGCCCTAGGATAGTGTTAGGGTTATGGTTAAGTTTAGCATCAGCCCTAGGATAGTGTTAGGGTAAGGGTTAGGGTTAGCATCAGCCCTAGGATAGTGTTAGGGTTAGGGTTAGGGTTAGCATCAGCCCTAGGATAGTGTTAAGGTTAGGGTTAGGGATAGCTTCAGCCCTAGGATAGTGTTAGGGTTAGCGTTAGCATCAGCCCTAGGATATTGTTAGGGTTAGGGTTAGGGTTATGATTAGCATCAGTCCTAGGATAGTGTTAGGGTTAGGGTTAGGGTTAGCATCAGCCCAAGGATAGTGTTAGGGTTAGGGTTCGCATCAGCCCTAGGATAGTGTTAGGGTTAAGGTTAGGGTTAGCATCAGCCCTAGTATAGTGTTATGGTTAGGGTTATCATCAGCCCTAGGATAGTGTTAGGGTTAGGGTTAGGGTTAGCATCAGGCCTAGGATAGTGTTAGGGTTAGGGTTAGGGTTAGCATCAGCCCTAGGATAGTGTTAGGGTTAGGGTTAGCATCAGCCCTAGGATAGTGTTAGGGTTAGGGTTAGGGTTATCACCAGGCCTAGGATAGTGTTAGTGTAAGGGTTAGCGTCAGGCCTAGGATAGTGTTAGAGTTAGGGTTAGGGTTAGAATCAGCCCTAGGATAGTGTTAGGGTTAGGGTTAGCATCAGCCCTAGGATAGTGTTAGTGTTAGGTTTGGGTAAGCATCAGCCCTAGCATAGTGTTAGGGTTAGGGTTAGGGTTAGCATCAGCACTAGGATAGTGTTAGGGTTAGGGTTAGCCTCAGCCCTAGGAAAGTGTTAGGGTTATGGTTAAGATTAGCATCAGCCCTAGGATAGTGTTAGGGTTAGGGTTAGCATCAGCCCTAGGATAGTGTTAGGGTTAGGGTTAGGGTTAGCATCAGCACTAGGATAGTGTTAGGGTTAGGGTTAGCCTCAGCCCTAGGAAAGTGTTAGAGTTATGGTTAAGATTAGCATCAGCCCTAGGATAGGGTTAGGGTTAGGGTTAGCATCAGCCCTAGGATAGTGTTAGGGTTAGGGTTAGGGTTAGCACCAGGCATAGGATAGTGTTAGTGTTAGGGTTAGAATCAGCCTTAGGAGAGTGTTAGGGGTAGGTTTAGGGTTAGCATCAGCCCTAGTATAGTGTTAGGGTTAGTGTTAGCATCAGCCCTAGGATAGTGTTAGGGTTAGGGTTAGCCTCAGCCATAGGAGAGTGTTAGGGTTAGGGTTAGCATCAGCCCTAGGATAGTGTTAGGGTTAGGGTTAGGGTTAGCATAAGCCCTAGGATAGTGTTAGGGTTAGGGTTAGTCTCAGCCCTTGGAGACTTGTAGGGTTAGGGTTAGGGTTAGCATCAGCCCTAGGATAGTGTTAGGGTTAGGGTTATGGTTAGCATCAGCCCTAGGATAGTGTTAGGGTTAGGGTTAGCATCAGCACTAGGATAATGTTAGGGTTAGAGTTAGCATCAGCCCTAGGGTAGTGTTAGGGTTAGGGTTAGGGTTAGCATCAGCCCTAGGATAGTGTTAGTGTTAGGGTTAGCATCAGCCCTAGGATAGTGTTAGGGTTAGGGTTAGGGTTAGCATCAGGCCTAGGATAGTGTTAGTGTTAGGGTTAGCATCAGCCCTAGGATAGTGTTAGGGTTAGGGTTAGGGTTAGCATCAGCCCTAGGATAGTGTTAGGGTTAGGGTTAGCATCAGCCCTAGCATAGTGTTACGGTTAGCGTTAGGGATATCACCAGGCCTAGGATAGTGTTAGTGTTAGGGTTAGCATCAGGCCTAGGATAATGTTAGAGTTAGGGTTAGGGTTAGAATCAGCCCTAGGTTAGTGTTAGGGTTAGGGTTAGCATCAGCCCTAGGATAGTGTTAGGGTTAGGTTTGGGTAAGCATCAGCCCTAGGATAGTTTTAGGGTGAGGGTTAGCATCAGCCCTAGGATAGTGTTAGTGTTAGGGTTAGGGTTAGCATCAGCCCTAGGATAGTGTTAGGGTTAGCGTTAGCCTCAGCCCTAGGAGAGTTGTAGGGTTACGGTTAGGGTTAGCATCAGCCCTAGGATAGTGTTAGGGTTAGGGTTAAAGTTAGCATCAGCCCTAGGATATTGTTAGGGTTAGGGTTAGCATCAGCCCTAGGATAGCGTTAGGGTTAGGTTTAGGGTTAGCACCAGGCCTAGGATAGTGTTAGTGTTAGGGTTAGAATCAGCCTTAGAATAGTGTTAGGGTTAGGTTTAGGGTTAGCATCAGCCCTAGTATAGTGTTAGGGTTAGTGTTAGCATCAGCCCTAGGATAGTGTTAGGGTTAGGGTTAGCCTCAGCCCTAGGAGAGTGTTAGGGTTAGGGTTAGCATCAGCCCTAGGATAGTGTTAGGGTTAGGGTTAGGGTTAGCATCAGCCCTAGGATAGTGTTAGGGTTAGGGTTAGTCTCAGCCCTAGGAGACTGGTAGGGTTAGGGTTAGGGTTAGCATCAGCCATAGGATAGTGTTAGGGTTAGGGTTAAGGTTTGCATCAGCCCTAGGATAGTGTTAGGGTTAGGGTTAGCCTCAGCCCTAGGATAGTGTTAGAGTTAGGGTTAGGGTTAGCATCAGCCCTAGGATAGTGTTAGGGTTAGAGTTAGCATCAGCCCTAGGATAGTGTTAGGGTTAGGGTTAGGGTTAGCATCAGCCCTAGGATAGTATTAGTGTTAGGGTTAGCATCAGCCCCAGGATAGTGTTAGGGTTAGGGTTAGGGTTAGCATCAGGCCTAGGATAGTGTTAGTGTTAGGGTTAGCATCAGCCCTAGGATAGTGTTAGGGTTAGGGTTAGGGTTAGCATCAGCAATAGGATAGTGTTAGGGTTAGGGTTAGCATCAGCCCTAGGATAGTGTTACGGTTAGGGTTAGGGTTAGCATCAGCCCTAGGATAGCGTTAGGGTTAGGGTTAGGGTTAGCATCAGCCCTAGGATAGTGTTATTGTAAGGGTTAGGGTTAGCATCAGCCCTAGGATAGTGTTAGGGTTAGGGTTAGGGTTAGCATCAGCCCTAGGATAGTGTTAGGGTTAGGGTTAGGGTTAGCTTCAGCCCTAGGATAGTGTTAGGGTTAGGGTTAGCATGAGCCCTAGGATATTGTTAGGGTTAGGTTTAGGGTTAGCACCAGGCCTAGGATAGTGTTAGTTCTAGGGTTAGCATCAGCCTTAGGATAGTGTTAGGGGTAGGGTTAGGGTTAGTATCAGCCGTAGGATAGTGTTAGGGTTAGGGTTAGCCTCAGCCCTAGGATAGTGTTAGAGTTAGGGTTAGGGTTAGCATCAGCCCTAAGATAGTGTTAGGGTTAGGGTTAGGGTTATGATTAGCATCAGCCCTAGGATAGTGTTAGGGTTAGGGTTAGGGTTAGCATCAGCCCAAGGATAGTGTTAGGGTTAGGGTTAGCATCAGCCTTAGGATAGTGTTAGGGTTAGGGTTAGGGTTAGCATCAGCCCTAGGATAGTGTTAGGGTTAGGGTTATCATCAGCCCTAGGATAGTGTTAGGGTTAGGGTTAGGGTTAGCATCAGGCCTAGGATAGTGTTAGGGTTAGGGTTAGGGTTAGCATCAGCCCTAGGATAGTGTTAGGGTTAGGGTTAGCATCAGCCCTAGGATAGTGTTAGGGTTAGGGTTAGGGTTAGCACCAGGCCTAGGATAGTGTTAGTGTAAGGGTTAGCATCAGGCCTAGGATAGTGTTAGAGTTAGGGTTAGGGTTAGCATCAGCCCTAGGATAGTGTTAGGGTTAGGGTTAGCATCAGCCCTAGGATAGTGTTAGGGTTAGGGTTAGGGTTAGCTTCAGCCCTAGGATAGTGTTAGGGTTAGGGTTATCATGAGCCCTAGGATATTGTTAGGATTAGGGTTAGGGTTAGCTTCAGCCCTAGGATAGTGTTAGGGTTAGGGTTAGCATGAGCCCTAGGATATTGTTAGGGTTAGGGTTAGGGTTAGCACCAGGCCTAGGATAGTGTTAGTTCTAGGGTTAGCATCAGCCTTAGGATAGTGTTAGGGGTAGGGTTAGGGTTAGTATTAGCCGTAGGATAGTGTTAGGGTTAGGGTTAGCCTCAGCCCTAGGATAGTGTTAGAGTTAGGGTTAGGGTTAGCATCAGCCCTAAGATAGTGTTAGGGTTAGGGTTAGGGTTATGATTAGCATCAGCCCTAGGATAGTGTTAGGGTTAGGGTTAGGGTTAGCATCAGCCCTAGGATAGTGTTAGGGTTAGGGTTATCATCAGCCCTAGGATAGTGTTAGGGTTAGGGTTAGGGTGAGCATCAGTCCTAGGATACTGTTAGGGTTAGGGTTAGCCTCAGCCCTAGGAGAGTTGTAGGGTTAGGGTTAGGGTTAGCATCAGCCCTAGGATAGTGTTAGGGTTAGGGTTAGGGTTAGCATCAGCCCTAGGATAGTGTTAGTGTTAGGGTTAGCATCAGCCCTAGGATAGTGTTAGGGTTAGGGTTAGGGTTAGCATCAGGCCTAGGATAGTGTTAGTGTTAGGGTTAGCATCAGCCCTAGGATAGTGTAGGGTTAGGGTTAGGGTTAGCATCAGCCCTAGGATAGTGTTATTGTAAGGGTTAGGGTTAGCATCAGCCCTAGGATAGTGTTAGGGTTAGGGTTAGGGTTAGCATCAGCCCTAGGATAGTGTTAGGGTTAGGGTTAGGGTTAGCTTCAGCCCTAGGATAGTGTTAGGGTTAGGGTTAGCATGAGCCCTAGGATATTGTTAGGGTTAGGTTTAGGGTTAGCACCAGGCCTAGGATAGTGTTAGTTCTAGGGTTAGCATCAGCCTTAGGATAGTGTTAGGGGTAGGGTTAGGGTTAGTATCAGCCGTAGGATAGTGTTAGGGTTAGGGTTAGCCTCAGCCCTAGGATAGTGTTAGAGTTAGGGTTAGGGTTAGCATCAGCCCTAAGATAGTGTTAGGGTTAGGGTTAGGGTTATGATTAGCATCAGCCCTAGGATAGTGTTAGGGTTAGGGTTAGGGTTAGCATCAGCCCAAGGATAGTGTTAGGGTTAGGGTTAGCATCAGCCTTAGGATAGTGTTAGGGTTAGGGTTAGGGTTAGCATCAGCCCTAGGATAGTGTTAGGGTTAGGGTTATCATCAGCCCTAGGATAGTGTTAGGGTTAGGGTTAGGGTTAGCATCAGGCCTAGGATAGTGTTAGGGTTAGGGTTAGGGTTAGCATCAGCCCTAGGATAGTGTTAGGGTTAGGGTTAGCATCAGCCCTAGGATAGTGTTAGGGTTAGGGTTAGGGTTAGCACCAGGCCTAGGATAGTGTTAGTGTAAGGGTTAGCATCAGGCCTAGGATAGTGTTAGAGTTAGGGTTAGGGTTAGCATCAGCCCTAGGATAGTGTTAGGGTTAGGGTTAGCATCAGCCCTAGGATAGTGTTAGGGTTAGGGTTAGGGTTAGCTTCAGCCCTAGGATAGTGTTAGGGTTAGGGTTATCATGAGCCCTAGGATATTGTTAGGATTAGGGTTAGGGTTAGCTTCAGCCCTAGGATAGTGTTAGGGTTAGGGTTAGCATGAGCCCTAGGATATTGTTAGGGTTAGGGTTAGGGTTAGCACCAGGCCTAGGATAGTGTTAGTTCTAGGGTTAGCATCAGCCTTAGGATAGTGTTAGGGGTAGGGTTAGGGTTAGTATTAGCCGTAGGATAGTGTTAGGGTTAGGGTTAGCCTCAGCCCTAGGATAGTGTTAGAGTTAGGGTTAGGGTTAGCATCAGCCCTAAGATAGTGTTAGGGTTAGGGTTAGGGTTATGATTAGCATCAGCCCTAGGATAGTGTTAGGGTTAGGGTTAGGGTTAGCATCAGCCCTAGGATAGTGTTAGGGTTAGGGTTATCATCAGCCCTAGGATAGTGTTAGGGTTAGGGTTAGGGTGAGCATCAGTCCTAGGATACTGTTAGGGTTAGGGTTAGCCTCAGCCCTAGGAGAGTTGTAGGGTTAGGGTTAGGGTTAGCATCAGCCCTAGGATAGTGTTAGGGTTAGGGTTAGGGTTAGCATCAGCCCTAGGATAGTGTTAGTGTTAGGGTTAGCATCAGCCCTAGGATAGTGTTAGGGTTAGGGTTAGGGTTAGCATCAGGCCTAGGATAGTGTTAGTGTTAGGGTTAGCATCAGCCCTAGGATAGTGTAGGGTTAGGGTTAGGGTTAGCATCAGCCCTAGGATAGTGTTATTGTAAGGGTTAGGGTTAGCATCAGCCCTAGGATAGTGTTAGGGTTAGGGTTAGGGTTAGCATCAGCCCTAGGATAGTGTTAGGGTTAGGGTTAGGGTTAGCTTCAGCCCTAGGATAGTGTTAGGGTTAGGGTTAGCATGAGCCCTAGGATATTGTTAGGGTTAGGTTTAGGGTTAGCACCAGGCCTAGGATAGTGTTAGTTCTAGGGTTAGCATCAGCCTTAGGATAGTGTTAGGGGTAGGGTTAGGGTTAGTATCAGCCGTAGGATAGTGTTAGGGTTAGGGTTAGCCTCAGCCCTAGGATAGTGTTAGAGTTAGGGTTAGGGTTAGCATCAGCCCTAAGATAGTGTTAGGGTTAGGGTTAGGGTTATGATTAGCATCAGCCCTAGGATAGTGTTAGGGTTAGGGTTAGGGTTAGCATCAGCCCAAGGATAGTGTTAGGGTTAGGGTTAGCATCAGCCTTAGGATAGTGTTAGGGTTAGGGTTAGGGTTAGCATCAGCCCTAGGATAGTGTTAGGGTTAGGGTTATCATCAGCCCTAGGATAGTGTTAGGGTTAGGGTTAGGGTTAGCATCAGGCCTAGGATAGTGTTAGGGTTAGGGTTAGGGTTAGCATCAGCCCTAGGATAGTGTTAGGGTTAGGGTTAGCATCAGCCCTAGGATAGTGTTAGGGTTAGGGTTAGGGTTAGCACCAGGCCTAGGATAGTGTTAGTGTAAGGGTTAGCATCAGGCCTAGGATAGTGTTAGAGTTAGGGTTAGGGTTAGCATCAGCCCTAGGATAGTGTTAGGGTTAGGATTAGCATCAGCCCTAGGATAGTGTTAGGGTTAGGGTTAGGGTTAGCTTCAGCCCTAGGATAGTGTTAGGGTTAGGGTTATCATGAGCCCTAGGATATTGTTAGGATTAGGGTTAGGGTTAGCTTCAGCCCTAGGATAGTGTTAGGGTTAGGGTTAGCATGAGCCCTAGGATATTGTTAGGGTTAGGGTTAGGGTTAGCACCAGGCCTAGGATAGTGTTAGTTCTAGGGTTAGCATCAGCCTTAGGATAGTGTTAGGGGTAGGGTTAGGGTTAGTATTAGCCGTACGATAGTGTTAGGGTTAGGGTTAGCCTCAGCCCTAGGATAGTGTTAGGGTTAGGGTTAAGGTTAGCATCAGTCCTAGGATAGTGTTAGGGTTAGGGTTAGCATCAGCCCTAGGATAGTGTTAGGGTTAGGGTTAGGGTTAGCATCAGCCCTAGGATAGTGTTAGGGTTAGGGTTAAGGTTAGCATCAGTCCTAGGATAGTGTTAGGGTTAGGGTTAGCATCAGCCCTAGGATAGTGTTAGGGTTAGGGTTAGGGTTAGCACCAGGCCTAGGATAGTGTTAGTGTTAGGGTTAGAATCAGCCTTAGGATAGTGTTAGGGTTAGGTTTAGGGTTAGAATCAGCCGTAGGATAATGTTAGGGTTAGTGATAGCATCAGCCCTAGGATAGTGTTAGGGTTAGGGTTAGGGTAAGCACCAGCCCTAGGATAGTGTTAGGGTTAGGGTTAGCATCAGCCCTAGAATAGTGTTAGGGTTAGGCTTAGGGTTAGCATCAGCCCTAGGTTAGTGTTAGGGTTAGGGTTAGTCTCAGCCCTAGGATATTGTTAGGGTTAGGGTTACGGTTAGCACCAGGCCTAGGATAGTGTTAGGGTTAGCATCAGCTTTAGGATAGTGTTACGGTTAGGGTTAGGGCTAGCATGAGCCTTGGATAGTGTTAGTGTTAGGGTTAGCATCAGCCCTAGGATAGTGTTATTGTTAGGGTTAGGGTTAGCATCAGCCCAAGGATAGTGTTAGGGTTAGGGTTAGCATCAGCCCTAGGAAAGTGTTATGGTTAGGGTTAGGGTTAGAATCAGCCGTAGGATAGTGTTAGGGTTAGGTTTATGGTTAGCATCAGCCGTAGGATAGTGTTAGGGTTAGGGTTAGCCTCAGCCCTAGGATAGTGTTAGAGTTAGGGTTAGGGTTAGCATCAGCCCTAGGATAGTGTTAGGGTTAGGGTTAGGGTTAGCATCAGCCCTAGGATAGTGTTAGTGTTAGGGTTAGCATCAGCCCTAAGATAGTGTTAGGGTTAGGGTTAGGGTTAGCATCAGGCCTAGGATAGTGTTAGTGTTAGGGTTAGCATCAGCCCTAGGATAGTGTAGGGTTAGGGGTAGGGTTAGCATCAGCACTAGGATACTGTTATTGTAAGGGTTAGGGTTAGCATCAGCCCTAGGATAGTGTTAGGGTTAGGGTTAGGGTTAGCATCAGCCCTAGGATAGTGTTAGGGTTAGGGTTAGGGTTAGCTTCAGCCCTAGGATAGTGTTAGGGTTAGGGTTAGCATGAGCCCTAGGATATTGTTAGGGTTAGGTTTAGGGTTAGCACCAGGCCTAGGATAGTGTTAGTTCTAGGGTTAGCATCAGCCTTAGGATAGTGTTAGGGGTAGGGTTAGGGTTAGTATCAGCCGTAGGATAGTGTTAGGGTTAGGGTTAGCCTCAGCCCTAGGATAGTGTTAGAGTTAGGGTTAGGGTTAGCATCAGCCCTAAGATAGTGTTAGGGTTAGGGTTAGGGTTATGATTAGCATCAGCCCTAGGATAGTGTTAGGGTTAGGGTTAGGGTTAGCATCAGCCCAAGGATAGTGTTAGGGTTAGGGTTAGCATCAGCCTTAGGATAGTGTTAGGGTTAGGGTTAGGGTTAGCATCAGCCCTAGGATAGTGTTAGGGTTAGGGTTATCATCAGCCCTAGGATAGTGTTAGGGTTAGGGTTAGGGTTTGCATCAGGCCTAGGATAGTGTTAGGGTTAGGGTTAGGGTTAGCATCAGCCCTAGGATAGTGTTAGGGTTAGGGTTAGCATCAGCCCTAGGATAGTGTTAGGGTTAGGGTTAGGGTTAGTACCAGGCCTAGGATAGTGTTAGTGAAAGGGTTAGCATCAGGCCTAGGATAGTGTTAGAGTTAGGGTTAGGGTTAGCATCAGCCCTAGGATAGTGTTAGGGTTAGGGTTAGCATCAGCCCTAGGATAGTGTTAGGGTTAGGGTTAGGGTTAGCTTCAGCCCTAGGATAGTGTTAGGGTTAGGGTTAGCATGAGCCCTAGGATATTGTTAGGGTTAGGGTTAGGGTTAGCTTCAGCCCTAGGATAGTGTTAGGGTTAGGGTTAGCATGAGTCCTAGGATATTGTTAGGGTTAGGGTTAGGGTTAGCACCAGGCCTAGGATAGTGTTAGTTCTAGGGTTAGCATCAGCCTTAGGATAGTGTTAGGGGTAGGGTTAGGGTTAGTATTAGCCGTAGGATAGTGTTAGAGTTAGGGTTAGGGTTAGCATCAGCCCTAAGATAGTGTTAGGGTTAGGGTTAGGGTTATGATTAGCATCAGCCCTAGGATAGTGTTAGGGTTAGGGTTAGGGTTACCATCAGCCCTAGGATAGTGTTAGGGTTAGGGTTAGCATCAGCCCTAGGATAGTGTTAGGGTTAGGGTTAGGGTGAGCATCAGTCCTAGGATAGTGTTAGGGTTAGGGTTAGCCTCAGCCCTAGGAGAGTTGTAGGGTTAGGGTTAGGGTTAGCATCAGCCCTAGGATAGTGTTAGGGTTAGGGTTAAGGTTAGCATCAGGCCTAGGATAGTGTTAGGGTTAGGGTTAGCATCAGCCCTAGGATAGTGTTAGGGTTAGGGTTAGGGTTAGCACCAGGCCTAGGATAGTGTTAGTGTTAGGGTTAGAATCAGCCTTAGGATAGTGTTAGGGTTAGGTTTAGGGTTAGCATCAGCCGTAGGATAATGTTAGGGTTAGTGTTAGCATGAGCCCTAGGTTAGTGTTAGGGTTAGGGTTAGGGTAAGCACCAGCCCTAGGATAGTGTTAGGGTTAGGGTTAGCATCAGCCCTAGAATAGTGTTAGGGTTAGGGTTAGGGTTAGCATCAGCCCTAGGTTAGTGTTAGGGTTAGGGTTAGTCTCAGCCCTAGGATATTGTTAGGGTTAGGGTTACGGTTAGCACCAGGCCTAGGATAGTGTTAGGGTTAGCATCAGCTTTAGGATAGTGTTACGGTTAGGGTTAGGGCTAGCATGAGCCTTGGATAGTGTTAGTGTTAGGGTTAGCATCAGCCCTAGGATAGTGTTATTGTTAGGGTTAGGGTTAGCATCAGCCCAAGGATAGTGTTAGGGTTAGGGTTAGCATCAGCCCTAGGAAAGTGTTATGGTTAGGGTTAGGGTTATCATCAGCCGTAACATAGTGTTAGGGTTAGGGTTAGCATCAGCCCTAGGATAGTGTTAGGGTTAGGGTTAGCATCAGCCTTAGGATAGTGTTACGGTTAGGGTTAGGGTTAGCATCAGCCCTAGGACAGTGTTAGGGTTAGGGTTAGCATCAGCCCTAGGATAGTGTTAGGGTTAGGGTTAGGGTTAGCATCAGCCCAAGGATAGTGTTAGGGTTAGGGTTAGCATCAGCCCTAGGATAGTGTTAGGGTTAGGGTTAGGGTTAGCATCAGCCTAGGATAGTGTTTGGGTTAGGGTTTGCCTCAGCCCTAGGAGAGTGTTAGGGTTAGGGATAGGGTTAGCATCAGGCCTAGGATAGTGTTAGGGTTAGAGTTAGCATCAGCCCTAGGATAGAGTTAGGGTTAGGGTTAGGGTTAGCAACAGCCCTAGGATAGTGTTAGGGTTAGGGTTAGGGTTAGCATCAGCCCTAGGATAGTGTTAGGGTTAGTGTTAGCCTCAGCCCTAGGAGAGTGTTAGGGTTAGGTTTAGGGTTACCATCAGCCCTAGGATAGTGTTAGGGTTAGGGATAGCATCAGCCCTAGGATAGTGTTAGGGTTATGGTTAGGTTTACCATCAGCCCTAGGATAGTGTTAGGGTAAGGGTTAGTGTTAGCATCAGCCCTAGGATAGTGTTAGGGTTAGGGTTAGGGCTAGCATCAGCCCTAGGATAGTGTTAAGGTTAGGGTTAGGGATAGTTTCAGCCCTAGGATAGTGTTAGGTTTAGCGTTAGCATCAGCCCTAGGATATTGTTAGGGTTAGGGTTAGGGTTAGCACCAGGCCTAGGATAGTGTTAGTGTTAGGGTTAGCATCAGCCTTAGGATAGTGTTAGGGTTAGGGTTAGGGTTAGTATCAGCCGTAGGATAGTGTTATGGTTAGGGTTAGCCTCAGCCCTAGGATAGTGTTAGAGTTAGGGTTAAGGTTAGCATCAGAGCTAAGATAGTGTTAGGGTTAGGGTTAGGGTTATGATTAGACTCAGCCCTAGGATAGTGTTAGGGTTAGGGTTAGGGTTAGCATCAGCCCAAGGATAGTGTTAGGGTAGGGTTAGCATCAGCCCCTAGGATAGTGTTAGGGTTAAGGTTAGGGTTAGCATCAGCCCTAGTATAGTGTTATGGTTAGGGTTATCATCAGCCCTAGGATAGTGTTAGGGTTAGGGTTAGGGTTAGCATCAGGCCTAGGATAGTGTTAGGGTTAGGGTTAGGGTTAGCATCAGCCCTAGGATAGTGTTAGGGTTAGGGTTAGCATCAGCCCTAGGATAGTCTTAGGGTTAGGGTTAGGGTTATCACCAGGCCTAGGATAGTGTTAGTGTAAGGGTTAGCATCAGGCCTAGGATAGTGTTAGAGTTAGGGTTAGGGTTAGAATCAGCCCTAGGATAGTGTTAGGGTTAGGGTTAGCATCAGCACTAGGATAGTGTTAGGGTTAGGTTTGGGTAAGCATCAGCCCTAGGATAGTGTTAGGGTGAGGGTTAGCATCAGCCCTAGCATAGTGTTAGTGTTAGGGTTACGGTTAGCATCAGCCCTAGGATAGTGTTAGTGTTAGGGTTAGAATCAGCCTTAGGATAGTGATAGGGGTAGGTTTAGGGTTAGCATCAGCCCTAGTATAGTGTTAGGGTTAGTGTTAGCATCAGCCCTAGGATAGTGTTAGGGTTAGGGTTAGCCTCAGCCCTAGGAGAGTGTTAGGGTTAGGGTTAGCATCAGCCCTAGGATAGTGTTAGGGTTAGGGTTAGGGTTAGCATCAACCCTAGGATAGTGTTAGGGTTAGGGTTAGTCTCAGCCCTAGGAGACTTGTAGGGTTAGGGTTAGGGTTAGCATCAGCCCTAGGATAGTGTTAGGGTTAGGGTTAAGGTTAGCATCAGCCCTAGGATAGTGTTAGGGTTAGGGTTAGCATCAGCCCTAGGATAGTGTTAGGGTTAGTGTTAGAATCAGCCGTAGGATAGTGTTAGGGTTAGGTTTAGGGTTAGCATCAGCCGTAGGATAGTGTTAGGGTTAGTTTTAGCCTCAGCCCTAGGATAGTGTTAGAGTTAGGGTAAGGGTTAGCATCAGCCCTAGGATAGTGTTAGGGTTAGAGTTAGCATAAGCCCTAGGATAGTGTTAGGGTTAGGGTTAGGGTTAGCATCAGCCCTAGGATAGTGTTAGTGTTAGGGTTAGCATCAGCCCTAGGATAGTGTTAGGGTTAGGGTTAGGGTTAGCATCAGGCCTAGGATAGTGTTAGTGTTACGGTTAGCATCAGCCCTAGGATAGTGTTAGGGTTAGGGTTAGGGTTAGCATCAGCCCTAGGATAGTGTTAGGGTTAGGGTTAGCGTCAGCCCTAGGATAGTGTTACGGTTAGCGATAGGGTTAGCATCAGCCCTAGGATAGTGTTAGGGTTAGGGTTAGGGTTAGCACCAGGCCTAGGATAGTGTTAGTGTTAGGGTTAGAATCAGCCTTAGGATAGTGTTAGGGTTAGGTTTAATGTTAGCATCAGCCGTAGGATAGTGTTAGGGTTAGTGTTAGCATCAGCCCTAGGATAGTGTTAGGGTTAGTGTTAGGGTAAGCATCAGCCCTAGGATAGTGTTAGGGTTAGCATCAGCCCTAGAATAGTGTTAGGGTTAGGGTTAGGGTTAGCATCAGCCTAGGTTAGTGTTAGGGTTAGGGTTAGCCTCAGCCATAGGATATTGTTAGGGTTAGGGTTAGGGTTAGCACCAGCCCTAGGATAGTGTTAGGGTTAGGGTTAGCATCAGCCTTAGGATAGTGTTACGGTTAGGGTTAGGGTTAGCATCAGCCCTAGGATAGTGTTAGGGTTAGGGTTAGCATCAGCCCAAGGATAGTGTTAGGGTTAGGTTTGGGTAAGCATCAGCCCTAGGATAGTGTTAGGGTTAGGGTTAGCATCAGCCCTAGGAAAGTGTTATGGTTAGGGTTAGGGTTATCATCAGCCGTAGGATAGTGTTAGGGTTAGGGTTAGCATCAGCCCTAGGATAGTGTTAGGGTTAGGGTTAGGGTTAG